>NW_004524591.1:19255111-19259203 GCF_000260255.1 Octodon degus | reverse complement strand
GACAGGGACAGGGACAGGGACAGGGACAGGGACAGAGAGAATGAGTGCTAGATTATATTACTTCCCAAAGGAAGAAAGCTCTGGGACCATAATTTAGTAAAACTTCCTGGCTATAGACAGAAAAAAAAGACTAAAAGAAATGTGATAAAATGAGACTATGAGCTGGCCATTAAACTAGAGGGAAGGTTAGGGAGATAGGAAATAATTTTTTAAAAAATAGAATTTATAGGAAGACTGTAAGAAAAGGTAAGAACAGAGAAATTCCTACTTAAAGTCCCATTTTGCTCAAATTCTGACTATAAAAGTGACAGCAAGGTCCTGAATCTATTGTTTCCTGGTATTATCCTCATAAAATGTCTCCAGTTTATAATCCTGTTTACAAATCTACAGATGAATTTCCTCATCGCTCTTTTTGAAGCACATCCTAGGAGCTCAGTAATAACAATGTGCCCGCCCCCCTTTTCATCCTAGGAATGAAATTCAGGACCTTGTGCCTGCCAGGCAGCCCCTTGTGCCTCTGAGCAAAGTTACCTGCCTCACTGCGCACCCTTCTGATCCTTAGACCAATCGTCAGGAATTATATGATTCAGAAACAGAGAAGCCGGGGTGGGGGGAGTTGCTTCCATTCGTGTAAGGAAAGGTGCTTTATGTTTCAAATGATTGGTGAGTTTGATACTATTCATAATTAAAATAAAGGCTTACTGCAATAACCTGAAGACATGCAGTGAGGAGCTCAATTAGTAAGATGATCTATGGGTGGAGGAATCATGATTGTACGTGATGGTAAGGTGAACAGCAACATTCAACCAAAAAAGGAAATGTTCTGTTTAACTAAAACTGCAAAATGTTCAAGAAGCAGTCTCTTAAGCACTGCAACCAATAATCTGAAGTGCTCATGAGAGTATCAAGGCTATCATTTTGTCCCAAAAGAATATCTAAAAAACTAATATAAATAAGCTGGAAAACATTCGCTCCCAAGAGCGCGGCGCCCGACCTTTCCATAGTTCCATAGCAGTGGTCCTACACTATCCTTGAGCTTTGCTGAAAACATATCATTAGTAAGGAGACATCTCTGCTCCTACAGCTGGATATGCTCTCTAATGACTAAGAGGAGAATTTCACATTAACATCAGATGGTGCTGAGCAGACAGGACAGAGAGAATATAATCAAAGATAGACTCTAAAATCAAAGTTATTTTGGCAATTTAGGCTACTAACTTCAGTAGATCAGAAGAGGAGAAAGCAGGGAGCTAACACAGAACACAAGGCTGGGCTGACTGTGGGGAACCCAGAAGGGTACTTGGATAACCTCATCCTATTGTGATTTTCAGGACGATGCCAGGGAGCACTCGCCTCCCTGAGAGCACGTACTTTTGCTCCTGCTGGTGATGCATTTTTGCTAACTGAACCACACACTCTTCCTGATCTTTTGCTAATACGTAAGATACTTGCTGTGGCCGCAGAGCCGAGAGACAACAGTCAAATGGCACACAGAGGATCAAGGTTTCACTGGCCTCAAATACAGCCCGTTTCAAGCTGAAGTGAAGCTATCAGATGCGCAGTGAAGGGCAGACCCTCAGGGGATAGCTTCCTGAAAAGCAAGCATGATCTTGGCCCGACACACGCCATATCGGGACTGCTCTATTTCCTCCTACCAGGCTCATCACAAGATCTTGATAGTGTTACCACTATCAGTGTTGGAAAGCATTGACCAATTTCCAGATGCTTGATTATAAATCAGACAACCTTCCTGTGCCTCATCTTTAAAATGACCATAACGAACATCACTGCCTAGGGCCGACCAAATAGCTCAGCAGATTAAAGCACTTCAAAGCAGGCGCAGAAGCCAGGGGTTCGATCCCAGGGCCTGCCGTACTGGTCCCATCCCAGGAGTGTGCTGAGATGGGGATTGAGACTGGGTGTGGTCGTGCACACCTGTAATCCCAGCTCTTGGGAGGCTGTAAACAGGTGGATCACTATGTGTCCGATCTAGTAGTGAGACCCTGAACACCCTGTAGACCCTTCCCTAAAATATACACATATACAAATAAATAAATAAATAAGTAAAAAGCACTTCCTTTTATCTGTAAGAAGAACACAATAATAATAATAAAACTACTGCCTTCAAGTATATCAGGAGATGAAAAACCGATTACATATATATGTATATATATGTATATATACACATTGTAATAGGTGAATATTACTAGTGTGTAATCTATATTTCTAAATACAAATAAAGAGCAGTCATTGTAGGAAATGAAAACAACTTTATAGATAAGTTACAAAAATACCTCAAGACTTGGGAATGTTAACAAGAGTGGATATT
The DNA here is from genome assembly GCF_000260255.1 of Octodon degus. NCBI lineage: Eukaryota > Metazoa > Chordata > Mammalia > Rodentia > Octodontidae > Octodon > Octodon degus. Next base: position 19,256,874 of record NW_004524591.1, on the reverse strand, counting down.
ATCCTGGGGGAAATGGGACAAAATTTAGGTCATCGGATACCTTTAAACATATAAAAATCTTTCATTGAGCTGCTTAAGTGAAAACTGAACTAAAGATAAAAGGTTTTACCCTGTAATAAACTGGTTTTATACTATATTATAAAAGAGCTAGGTTATGTTTACAAAGATTTGATTAGCAAAAGTTGGGATACGATGTTGAGATAAGCAGTGCTCAACTCTAGAAATCTTTCCTAAATAGGCACTTTTCCGAGATAAAAATTCAAGCATTCCAGAAGTTGGCAAACTTTGTCTTGCAAAAGGTCAGATGATCACTGATTTAGGTGTGGGCCATCTGATCCGTGTCACAGATATGCAGCTCCGCTGGGATAGTGAGAAGTCAGATCTGCACAAGACGGCAGGGGTGGGCCTGGCTGGTGCCAATCAAACTATTCACAATGATAGGTGCGTGTCTAAATTTGACCAGCAGGCCACAATTTTCTAATTCCTCATTCAAATGTTCTTTCTACTTCTCAAATTTTAATCTGGGACTGGCCAAATAGCTCAGCAGATTAAAGCACCTGCGAGCAGGCACAAGGTCCAGGGGTTGGATCCCCCTGGCCTGCCATACTGGCCTTGCCTCCGGGGCACGCTAAAACAGCAATTGAAACTGGATGAGGTGGTGCACACCTGTAATCCCAGCTCTTGGGAGGCTGTAGACAGGTGGATCACTATGTGTCTTATCTAGTAGTGAGACCTTGAACATCCTGTAGACCCTTCCCTAAAAATAAAAAAAATAAAAAAACAAAATTTAATCTGTGAAACACACTGCAGCAAATGTTTACAAACTAATGAAAAATGCCATCATACACTTCATTGTAACTGAGTAGTATGTCACCAGAGTTGGGGCCATTATTTCTACCGAGATCTTGGGCCTGTAATTAATTGATCTTAGGATAATATATCGTCAGTGATTTTTTTTCCATTTTAGCAAAACAAAAAATGTTTACATATGTTTATGGCTGTAATATCCAGACTTTATAATCCAAGTGTATAATATTACAATCTGCTGCACTAGAAAGCATATGCCATATGCTACACTTCATCTTGTCTGCCAACAGGAAGTATTTTTAGGTAAGGTAAAGACATATGTGAAGTTGCTACCTCTGTCCCTCTGCTGGCTGATACGCTTTCATCTCACCCTTTTTCCTCAGTCTACCCCACACTTGGGAAGAAGACTGACACAGCACCCCCAGCCCAGGGAGTCAGGCAAGAGCTGGCAGCCAGCTGGTCGGAGCAGGTGAGAAGCCAGAGCCTGGCCAACCCTGTCCTAGGGAGTCTTAAGGGTTAAAACCGGAAACTGATTCCATCCTTGAGTTCTTGGGCCAGAAAGGCATGCACGTCACTGCACTCGGAAACCAGGCCAAACTGGAAGAGAGCTGGAGCAGAAGGAAGAGTGGGCGTGAAGTGAGAGCTCAGGAAGGGGAAGGAGCTTCGGTGCCAGAGGCGCTTTGCTCTGGCAGCTCGCCCTGAGGCTGGTGGGTGGATTGGTCTCCTTGAAACCCTGGGGTCAGAGCACACAAACAAATCCCCTTTACACTGTGTCCACAGCCAACTCATCCTGGACTTTGATCACATCCAGTTCTCTGCTGTGGCGTATTTATTTCCTGATCTCCTGATCGTATCCAGCAGGAAAGCTCTGGAGGTTTTGGTTTGATAAATGAAATGCATCAAATATTATCAGCCTAGCTATCCTAAAGATATAAGACCCACACATATATGTATAT
>NW_004524591.1:19242426-19255011 GCF_000260255.1 Octodon degus | reverse complement strand
TATATATATATATATACATATATATGTATAATTCAGTTCAATACACACCCTTTCTTCAGTACTCATACGGGGTTTGGTCCCAGGAGCCCCAGTGGATACCAAAATACACAGAAGCACACATATAGCTTATACATACCTTCCCACATACTCTAGATCACCTCTAGATTACTTACAGTATTGACTACAATATGCTGTGTAACTATGTGTTAAGGAATAAAGAGAGGGAAAAGTCTGACCATGTCGAGCACGGAAGCTTTGTGCAAGTGTGGTGCTGCAGATCAGGCCCAGGGCCTTGTCCTCACTGGGCATCGGCTCTACCTCCCCCACCCCCACACCTCACATGTTAATTTTTTAATTTCCTGGATATTTTCCATCCACAGTTGTTTAAATCTACAGGTGCACAGTTCAAAGATAGGGAAGACCTTTGTGTGTGTGTGTGTGTGTGTGTGTGTGTGTGTGTGTACCCCTGTATATGGCTTTTTAAAAGCAATTTTCCTGTGCCTTAGAAGTAATGATATCTAAATACTCTGATTTTAAGTAATTTGATATGTTTAGAACTTAGAAAATATGTATAGGGCTAAAGATTTTTGTACACATTGAACTCTTTATATAGCTATGAGCTTGCTAAACTGTCAGCGTATACATATATATGGAGATTTGGCAGCCTTGATTTATGCGTGGGGCTACTCAGGGAAAGTGACATCCTTAGAGTCAGAGATACTTGGCCTGGATCACTTATGCGTATTTCTATTGCAAGTGACACATATCAAAAGCCTGAGTTCCAATTAGTTTACTTGAAAGGTGTATGTGTAGAGGAATGGCCATTGGTACAGCCCAAAGGTAACAAGAGCAACTTCAGCCACTGATACATTCAGGCTCACAGAACGCAATCAGGATGGAGTTCGCCATCCCAGATCTGCTCTCATACGAGAACATTTGACTCAGGTCCCAGGTGGACAAACGTAAGGCGACTACTGTCCAGACCTAGCAAGCAAAACCAGAACAAATGGCCAATGACTATTTCCAATCATGGCTCAATCCTTGAGACTCTAAGTGAAGCTGGAATAACAAGTTGCGCCCAGAAGTTGCAGACTCAGATGAACTTGGATTGGAATAAGCAGTCCTCATAAGAGAATTAGGAGCCTTTACTGCAGGAAGGCAGAGCAGTGCTGGAGAGCAGAAAAACTTCTGCACAGAACTCACGCATCCGTCACTGTGGCCCAAAGGACAACTGAGTGGATGCAGATGGCTAATGGCAGAAAAGAGACCCCCAAGCTGGGAAAGAGAGCCCAAACACGAACTGGAGAAGTGGCTGACGTGCTGTGGACCACAGTGTCCAGCCAGCCACAGAGATATCTCCTCCAGGAGATGCCTGCATCCTGTGTGACCAAAGGCTCTCGATGTGGGAGCCACTGGGAAACCAGGATCACTCAATCTGCCACAGAAGTCACGGTCCGCAGCCATGCTAAACTCAACACTGAAATCAGTGTAGTCCTAGAATATTCTAACAAAATGAGAACGCCGTGAGAGCATCACCATAGTGCAAATGAGCTGAGGAGGTTTCCATAAGCATGACGGGGAAAGCTCTGTGCGTGTGTGTGTGTGTGTGTGTGTACACGCTACTACTTCCTTCGGAAACCGTGAAAGCCCTCACCATGTCTCACAGCTGTGGGCAGCCCTTTCCATACCCCATCTGTGGACGGGGAAAGTGAAGAAAGCGTATCTCAAGGTGAAAGGACAAAAAACAGAATATCAAAACTTATAGGTTATCAAAAACCTTACAATACAGCCATCTTCCTTATATTAATAATTTGGGGCATAAACGAAGAACTTTAAAGCATGTAGCTCACTCATGGAGTGCTCACCTTGCATGCATGAGGCTCTGGGTTCAATCTCCCATACCAAAAACAAACACAAAACAAAAATGGAGAAAGAAAGAAAGCTAAAACAGATTACCAGGTTAATTCTAGAAATAAAAACCTTGAAAAGTCATACATAAGTAAATTAGTATGAATTTTATTTTGACTTACATAAGTTGATTTTTTTATTCCTATGGTTTGATAGTAATTTTCAATTCTCCATATTTCTATATTTTAAAATATGTATTTTTAGTCAACATCTTAAAATGCACAGACCCAAGATTATGCTAATGGTTATTATGCTCTGTAAATAAAAATGGGCTAAAATGCTGTGAAGATACCAAGAAAGTAATAAGACAGTTTTCATGTCAAGAGACACTGTACATTTTTTTAAAGAAAAAAGTCACATTAAGTTTGCTGTTTTTCAGCTAGTTGTAAAAAAAAAAAAATTAAAAAAAAAAAAAAAAAAAAGATTCCTGCTGTGTTTCGTGCCGCTGTCCTCCAGGGGTTGGACTGTCGCCGGACTTACCTAGCTTGCTTACATAATGGAGGTTTCCAAAAAGTCTAAATACTTCAGGATCTCAGTTCACATTTTTCCCCACTCATGGTGACAGATTCCTGAAAGATTATTTAAAACTGTTGGATTTTCCTTCAGTTTTCAAAGCACTTGGAATGCTATAGGCAATCAATTGCAAAAAAAAAGACAGCTCATTGTTCTGTTTTATCCCCCACAGAGAATTTATGTCTCAAATGTATTTTTAAGAAAAGAAAGTTATTTAATATGTCTCCCTAGCCAGCCCAGAAACTGCTATAAATTCAAATTTCATTCTTGTACAATGTTCTTAATTTTAAGATAAGTAATCTTTCTGTGTTCATTTAATTCCACCCTATTTATCTTTTCAAGTGGAATGACACATTGCAAACACTATTTGGGGAATTTCCTTAATAAAAGCCTAATCCCATGGCTTGTAGGACATGTCTCAGAATGTTTTAACTACAGAAAGGCTCAGTCACTCCTACAGCCTTTCAATAATTAGAACTGTCCCCCACCTGGAGCAAGGTACCTTTTCCAAGGTGATTTGTGAGGACTCTTCAAAATAGACCTCAAAGAGCACACAGCAGGTGATGGGCTCAGTCCTCTGCTTCTTCTAAATACAGCAAAGATCACCAGCTGGGTTCCACTCCTGGAGTAGGTTTTCCGTACTGCATCAAACCAGGAGAGGAAACCAAGAAAGCTGCAAAAATAAATACTAACATCCTATGGCTTCGACTGTTTTATAAGAGAATCTTCAGAGATTTTGCTATACATATATATGTGTATCTATCCCAAAACACCTTGATAGAAGGTTTACACACATGTGCATGCGCACGTGTGCACACACACACACACACACAAAGAGCTTTTTGTATATTGCCTTTAGTGAACTGATCTGGGAGTACAAACAATTCATATACTATTATTTCTTTGAGACTAACACACATGTAACAATGAGCCCAAACAACTACTTTGCAATACTAGATCTAACTGATAGCTCTTAAGTCTTTTGGAACAATTCACCCAGCCCAGACTTAGCAGAACCGTGTTAGAATCAGGCCACACAGCCTTCCTCTTTTAGATAAATTAGGGATGAATTAAATTATTTGAGCAGGCTATGATGACCACCAGGAAGGAAGATCACATTCTTATTCTGCCTGCTGTAAATCTATAAGGAGTTTGAAAAGGACTTGGCCTTAGAGTTTCAGAGCTCTAGCTCTGGTAATTCCCTGCAACTAAAAGCAATCTTGCTGTGATTGAAAATGGAGGTGTCAACTCGGGCAGGCTACAAATTGCCAACAGAGGGAATAGCCATTTTAAATTACTTCCAAAGCCCAAATAAATTCTCCCAAATGGAAATCTGCCCTTATCCTTCTTTTCTATCTCCAGGAGATGCTATGTGTTTTATTCATTATGAATCATTCTCTCCACTCCTCTCCACTAAGGCCAAGGAGAATGAGCAAATGTACTTACAAACCACCTGTACTGGGCTCTGCTTAAGGCACAGGACATGGAACAAATAAGATCGTCCAGCAAGTTATCATAAGAAAAGGTGTGTCTTACGCTGAACGGCACTTTACAAAGTACAAGATTTTTTATATATAAAATTAAAAATACATGGAAATGCTTTGTTAATGTTAAATCCCCACAAGGATTGGTCATTATAGGTCATTTCAGCTATTCCTCAAAAATAACGTATTTGGAAAAAAAAAAAAGAAAGTAAATTTCCCATAGTGCTTTGGTAGATGCTTTAGATGGGGACAAAGACAGTGAGTGATCACAGAAAGTCATGCAGTTTGTAACAGAAATGTTCCCTGAACCCAAAGCTTCTCTCCCAGGAATTTCTTTCATTATTAATTATTATTATTATAATTATTATTAGTATTAGTATTAGTATTTGTATTTTAGGTAAGGGTCTACAGGGTGTTCAGGGTCTCATTACTAGATCAAACTCGTAGTGATCCGCCTGTTTACAGCCTTCCAAGAGCTGGGATTACAAGTGCGTGCCACCACACCCAGTCTCTACAGCCATCTCAGCATGCCCCGGGGGCAGGGCTGGCACAGCAGGCCTGGGATTGAGGCCCTGGCCCCTGCGCCTGCTGGCAGGTGCTTTAATCCACTGAGCTATTTGGTCGGCTCTCTCCCAGGAATTTCTTAAGAAATTTAACATACATTTTGGAAGTTAACCTTGATTCAACAAACACATAAAAAAATTTACATTGTGAGGATTTTTGTTGTTGGTGTTTTGTTTTGTACTTCAGCTTGAGCCCAGGGTCTTACATATGCTGAGCACTTGTTCTACCACTGAGCCACAATTTTGATAGATTTCTTCATGTCAAATTTAAGTTACAGTACTAGGCTATATAGGCAGCTTATATGAAATTTAGCAGCATCTGCCATAAGCCTAAAAAGCTTTCCTTTTTTATTTGTATGGTGTGTCTGTATAATCTCACTTAATCATAAATCATCTCATTATTTCACGTAATTGGTAAGTACTTGAAGAAAAAATTACATTAATGGCAAAGCAGTAAACGTATCTCGACTGGGACAGAAATTCCCCGATTGTTTCTCTTCCAGCAGTGGCCGGACTGCGGCGTAGCAGTGGAAGTGGCCCTTCCTGCCACCTTTGCCAGCTGCTGCTCCTGCTGTGGCATTTGTAATGGGCCACTCAAATGCAATTACCTTTCTCCAGATGAAAAGCTTCTTTTTGAATAAGAAAAGAACTGAATTTTACTGCCAATTTTACTGTTTTAGACAGACGAGCTCTCAGAGTTCTAAGACAATAAGGACTAGGGCATGGGCATAGGGTGGTTGTACCACATGTAAAATCTTCATACATTGCTGAATGAAGGGTAAACTAATGCAACAACTGGCAGTATTTATAAAGCTGAATATATACATGCTCTACAGCCTGGCAATTTCATATAAGAATAATCATAAGAGCACATTTTTGGTAATTATAGCAAATTGGAAATAACTCGAGTGTATAAGTAGCAGAATATGGAAATAATATATAGAATCGGAATAGTCTACAACAATGAAAAGTATGAGCCACAAATAGGTGCAGTAAAAAAAACTCAACACAATGTGAAGTGAAATGATCCAGTTACAAAACTGTTTACATGTACATTTGTGTTTTAATTTCTAAATATTTGGACATCTCCTAGATATCTTTCTGCTATTGAGTTCTAATACAATATTATATTGGTTATATAATGATTCTAGATATATTTAATGGCCAATTGTTTTAATTTTGCTTTATAATTGTCTCTTGAGGGCTTAAAAGAAGTACTTATATATATTTGAAAAGAATGCAGTTTTGAAGTGTAGTTTTCTATGTTTACCATATTTATCCATTAGGCCAAGTTGGTTAATCTTAGGTTTCAATTATTGTATTGGCTTTTATCTTCTTAAAATTCCTGACAATTATTTCTGGGTTTGTCTATTTCTTCCTTGAGTTCTACTAGCTTTGGCTTCAAACAGTTTCAAGATATGGAGAGAGCCTACCAATTTAAGCTGGATGTAGCTTCTTTTCATCATTAAGAAATTATTTTTGGTCGCCAGGGCAAGAGCTCGGTGGTCTAACTGCCTGCCTGGCAAGTGCAAGGATCCAGGCTTGATCCCCGGTATTGCATGCCATACCACCCCATGCAGGGAGCACCGTGCTGGACACCAAAACTGGGCATGGTGGCACATGCCTATAATCCTAGTGCTGGGGAAGCTGAGGCAAAAGAATCACCATGAGTCTGGGCTGCATAGTGAGACAATACACTTCTTTTAAATAAAGCAATTGTATGTTTTGTTTTGGGTATTTTATCTTTAAAAGAAAAAAGAGAAATGCCCCTCTTTATCTCTCATAATAATTCTTGCTTTAAAGTCTACCTTTTATAAATAAATTAAAGATATGAACATTAAAACAGAAATACTAAATCCACTGGAAGTGAAAATAGTAGATTTCTTGAAGACAAAGGGGTAGACAGAGAGTTCATGAACAAAAACCAAACTGCATGGGAAATACTTCATAGATCAACAACTGAGATCTTATCTTATTGCAAAGTTTTTGCACATCAAAAGAAATCATCAACAGAGTGAAAAGAAAACCCATAAATTGAGGAAAACTGTTAAAGCTACAGTTACTCAGACAAAGGACTTCTATGTAGAATATATAAAGAACTAAAAAATAAGTCAGGCCCCCAAAATTCAAAGACCCAATCTAAAAATGGGCATCTGAGATGAATACACATTTCTGAGAGGAAGAACTACAGATGACAAATAAATATAAGAAAAAATGTTCAACAGCAGTGATTCAAGAAATGCAAATTAAAAGAACACTGAGATTCCATCTCACCATGGAAAATATGGCTATCATAAAGAAACCAATTAACGAATGCTGGATAGGCTGTGGGGAAAAGGGACCAACCCTTCTCCACTGTTGGCAGTGGAAGTCAGTGTAGAGATTCATCAGAAAAACTCCCATGAGAGGTCCCATTCAACTCAACTTTTCCCCTTCTGGGTATTTTTCCAGAAGAAGTAAAAACATCATCCCACAGTGATGTATGTGCACCCATGTTTATAGCAGCACAATTTGTCATAGCCAAATCTTGGAAACAGCCCAGATGCCCATCAACTGAGGAATGGATAAAAAAAAAAAAAAAGAATGATGTGGTATCTGGAGTACTTCTCAGCTATAAAGAAAGATAAACTTAAGACTTTTATATGTAAATGAATGCATAAGTGAAGTGAAATAAATCAGACCCACATGTGTGGACATTGTATTGTCTCCCTAGTATAAGAACCTGAAAGAGTAAATAAAATCTGAAAGGTGTAATAGATAGAGTAAAAGGGAAAAAACTGACCAAAAGGAATAAATAATTGGGATCAGAGAAAGGAGAAAAGGAAAAAAAAATGGAAAGGAAGTATCATGTATGTATATACACTGGACAGCTAAGATGATTGCACTACTAATTTCTATTGTTTTTTGAAGATCGCAGTTAATGCTTAATATTTTTGCTTTGACCACTTTTATATTCATCTGGTAATCTGAGCAACTACATTGAAGACAACAGTGTGCAGTATAACAATCACTGTGGAACACCTATCATCTTTTTTGTTTGAAATTGTGTATCATGGCCGTGACTCATCCACATGGCTGCACTGATGAAGGTTCTACAATCTGAGGTACAGGATCTCAGGACAAATCCTGAGGGCATTTCACTGACCTTCTCAGACCAAAAAGCTACAACTCTTGTTGCATAGGTCCTGCTTTACCTTGGTCTTAACCATCCAGTAGAAAAGTATGAAGTCGAAATATAGGAAATAAAGCCATGCTGTTAAGTTGAGCTGTGGGGGACTCAGGTCAATAATTTCTGACATTGCCAGTTAAATATAAGACCCAATGCTATTATAGGCTACTGGACTCTTTTAGAATATTTTGCTGAGTTTACACACCTATAATATTCAATAACGGAACTTAGAAAAAATGGGGTATAGAGATGAATGTCCATTTTGTATCTGTGTATTCAAAGAGGTTGGGATAGATATATAGTTGCATTCTCTTAATGAATAGAATGATTTGTTCTAATGGTGTTTGTAAATAGGATCACAAGTCCACATCTTGTACAGCAATTAACCACTAAGAAGAATATATGCAGTGTTTTATTTGTTGAAACTGTCCTTCCGATTTGATTTGAAACTGTCTCATTGCTGTTTGTCAATAAAACTTTGAAAAAAGAAAAAAGAAATTGTGTATCATTTCTAATGTCTTATCCATTATTTTTCTAGTCTCTTTAAAATAAAAAAAAATCTACTTTTGATGTTACTGTAGTGACATCAGTTATTAATTTTTGCATGGTATACCCTCTTCAAACATTTACTTCCAAACTTTCTAGTCTATGTAAAATGCCTTCAACGCAACATAAAATATCTTAAATTTTATGCCTACTACACCTGGTTATCTTTATCCTAGCTCACATTCTTTGTATTTAACTGGGATGGTGAAACCACCTATATGTAGTACCATTACTGGTACAGTTTTTTTTTTAAGTCTGCTATCTTGCAGTTAATTTTCAGCTTATCCTATTTATTTCCTGTATTTCTTTTTCTTTTCATGTCTTAGATCATTCTTTATTAAAATCATTCTCCCTCCTTGTGCACATTTTAGTTGTAGCTTCTGTAATTATTTGAGAGCTTGCTCTAAAGACCACACAATAACTACACCCCTGACTGAGTCAGTTCATGCCTACTACACAATGTTCCTGAGCAGCTTCCTAAGCAGGCTTGTGCTGCAGGTGTTTCACCACTTTGGCTAGACACAAGTAACACAGCCTTACCCCTGGAAGATGCTGACTTTTCAGACCTGGAATGCACACTGAGCCACCTGTGTTTTTAAAGATCATCATTTAAAATACAGGATTGAGAAGCACCGGATTGGTGGCTTCTCGAGCCTGCCCTCTCTAAAACCAGACTAAACTTCTTGTTTGTATTGCAAACCTAACTTTCAAAAGCATACCTCAGTAGGACACGGTTTGTCAACATAAGTATTGCATGACGGCACCAAGCCACATGCCTGTCTTCGGGGAGCACGACCTCCGCCGCCTCGAGCTCACGGCTACAGTTCATGGCTACGCAGGAAAGGAGCCAGTGCAGGCGCTGAGAGCTCTATGCTCCATGGCCCTTCTGGAGCTCTATGCTTGCAGCCCTAGTGGGTGGAACACGAGGGGTGGGGGAGGGGTGGGAGGAGATGTCACAATCCCAAATGAGATTAAAATCACCCAGGGCTCTTACAGCTTTGTAATTAATTCTAATAAATTGTTTCCTTTGAACTGTCTTCTTACTAATGCCAGATGAAAAGAGTTAAACCCATAGCTAAACCTGGTCTTTTTAATATCTGAACTCTGTTGATTTCATGTTTTAAACAAAAGTTAACATTTCTGAGTATGAGGCCAGTTCATTGGGATGCTTAGCCTTCCACACTGTCTTGATTAAACCGCTTTCTTGTCTGCTCCCTGAAGTTCAGGAAGAGAAAAAAATCTCCTCCTGCACAGAGCACTGGTTCCTAGCCAGCCTGAACCGCAGTCTTCCAGCCTGCTTGCTGCCTCGGGGATGATGCTGGGGCAGCAAATGACCAGATATGTATTTTTTAGTCAGATGTCCTTACAAGCTTGCACACATGCTAACGGAGATCACTCTCATTCGCTCTAAGCTACTGAAGGAAGAACCAGAATTAAAAACCCAAAGGACTTCAGGGCCTTAAAGATATACATCCTGTAGCCTATATGCCAACTAAATGTTGATATGCAAATGAAAGCATCGTCAGGACCCTTTCCCATGGATGACTGAATTGTTATTTCAATTAAAAGATCCAATACATCACAACTTTCAAGAAAACTTCGGCTGATGAAAGTTCCTGTATTTCCACAGCGGCCCTCCCAGCCTCGCAGTGTTGACACTGGTCATGAGTCCAGGTTTCTTTTCCATTTATATGGGAGATTGATAAAGGGCCTTTATTGAGCGGTTTCCAGATAGACAGCAGTATCTACGTGAAGGAATGTTCTGTGTGTGCAAAGTTAAGAACATGCTGAGACTTACATAATTACCGCGTGAAAGCAAAGGCCGTGGCAGAGCAATAGGTCAGATAACTACTGCGGTTTGCTCTTTGCAAGGCAAAGCCTGAGGTAATATAAAAATAATTACCCTCACAAACCAGATTTTCCAAACTGCTTATTTAGTTTCTAGGTCAGTATGGCTGGACAAATCCCTCTGAAAGTTCTTTATAGATGACCATGAATGGTTAGTTCACTCACATTATTTCTGCTAAATGCTGCCTGGTTTAGATGTTCAAGGGACTGTAATGCTTATTTCTCATTCTCTGTAAGTTTTTTTTGCACCTCATAGTTAGTACTGGCAGTAGGTTGGGGAAAAAGAGCACAGCAAAAACGATACTATTATAAAAACTGAACATCATCTTCATTACCATGTAATTAAGACTTAAGGAATGACATACAAATATTTTCCAAACTACTCAAGACTCAGTCTATCCAATAATGCAAACAGCATTTATTTGCTTGGTAAAGTATCATTTTCATAAGTACGGGCAGCTCTATGAAAACATGCTAATTTCTCTTTCCTTCCAATTTAACCTGTCCATAATAATTAGCTCACAAAAAATCTCAATGACATTTTTTTGTATTTATGGAAGGAAAATTGATACATCAGTTGGTTCTTGTGATTGTCAGGCTCCATTAATAGTGTCATAAATGTAAAGCACTCTCTTATCTGAAGTAGTTTATTGAGATGCTAATTGGGGGGAGAGAGAGACAGAGAGAGCGAGAGAGAAAGAGACAGAGAGAGAGACAGAGAGAGACAGACAAAGAGAGACAGAGACAGAAAGAGACAGAGACAGAGAGATACTGAGAGACAGAGACAGAGAGCGATAGAGACAGAGAGACTGAGAGAAAGACAGAGACAGAAAGACAGAGAGATTGACCCAAACACAAATGAAGGCGGGGGCCAAATCCTTGCCAAATGATAAGCTAAAAGGTGACAAAAAAGAAATGTAATTTAATAACAGAAGATTTCCACAAAGAGACAATAGACCCTTTAAGAAGACATGGTCAGTGGATTTCAAAATGGGCACTTCCGTCGCATGAAGGAGGAGTGAGAGATGCAGTTTTTGGCAGGCTTCCAACCTTGTCAATTTTCTCAATCCAGCCTTGGTCCATCCAGGTGGGATTCCCACCTCCCCAAGTGTCCTCCACCAATTTCCCAAATCCTAATTGTCTTTTCCTTTCTCTCAGAATGCTGCAGTCTCTGTGTCTCTGGAAATTAATCACTATTTGAGAGATTAATTGGAATTTGAAGACTATTAATTGTAATTTCCTTTTCCTCTTGCTTTTTTAATTTTGAGGAAAATCTACAAGGACTTTTTTTTAGTGGACAAGACATACATTAAATGAAAAAATTTCCAGCTTCTGAAAAGTAGCTACTTCTCTGACACTTTGACTCCAGTTTTTCATTTATTCTGAGTGAAGAAGTACTTAGGTTTAGCTACAAGCTCCACCGGTGGGCTTTTGAAGACTTGGCTTACAAAATAAGATTAATTATATAGAACTATTAACATTTTAAATATAATTTCCACACTTTGAAAGAACTTTTTAATATTCACAGTCAATTACTTACTGAAGAGAAATAAACAACTTTAAAGCAAAATAAGTGGGCTAGCAACATAGCTTAGTAGACTAAACAGCTGCTTAGGCAAGCTTAAGGACCAGGGTTCAATCCCCAGCACCACATACCACACTGGCCCTGCCCCTGAGCATGCTGAGCCAGCCACTGAGACCAGGCGTGGTGGTGCACACCTGTAATCCCAGCACTGAGGAGGCTGAGACAGGAGGATCACTAGGAGTCTAAGCTGCACAGAGACCCTGTACCAAATACATAAAAAAATAAAGGTAAATAAGTGATACTACCTGATCTAAAAGTTTGTCCCATGTCCTTTGACAGTTTTTTTTCCTCCTGAAAACAGAATCTACCTTACAGCACAAAAGCACACACACACTCTGCTGTACATAATTTTCCACAAGAGCAAATCCTCATCTGGAATAATATGGCACCAAGTTTAGTATTTTTAGTTTTGTTTAACCAGAAGTAAATGGCTCCTGGCACAACATAAACACAAAACTATAATTCAGAAAAAAGCAAAGACTTGGGAAACAGATGTAGATTAGTGTGCTCATGTTAAAAATGCTTTTATTTGGATAAGGAGTTACAACTATAGGCCTGACTCCAAGCTAAGTAAGACCCTAACTGGGACATCAGCGAGGGTTCTAACTGGGACATCAGCGAGGGTTCTAACTGGGACATCAGCGAGGGTTCTTAAGACAGTGACATTTACAGAATCAGGGAGAAGGAGAAACAGGAGACTCTTTTCCAGCTAGAACTACCTAAGCCAGGAAAAATGAATGAGGTGGACAGCTTTCCTTTTCTTGTTTTTAATTGAGGGGACATACCTGGTGTCACATTTTTAAGGTCCCCAGATAGGACTTCTGCTGGCACTGGGGAGAAGGTGTAAAGATCTCAGGAGTGGTGAAAACTTAGGGAAGCATTTGAACATTCACTGTTTTTTAAGAATAAAAATCTTACAAACTTTCACAAAGTCCACATTCACTCCCAAACTTTGTGTTTTTTTTTTTT
>NW_004524591.1:19228347-19242222 GCF_000260255.1 Octodon degus | reverse complement strand
AAATAAATATGAATGCAACAGTTTCACAGCTGATTAATAGGACAGTTTTGGTAATCAATATACTGTACATTGTAATCTTCTTAGTGGTTATCCATAGTACTCAAACTTTGGACTGTAAGTGTCTCCACATTTAGTCATTCATCAAAAAAAATTTCAGACTATGATGTGCCAGTCCTGTTAGCAGAGGATGAGCCCAGAGCTACAAGTGGCTGCTTCATATTTCATTATGTTTCTAGAGCCAAGTGTGGAGGCTGGCACCAACTACGCATTCAATTTTTGTAGAGGAAAAAGGCAAAAAAATAAAAAGAGGTGTGAAGATAAGACGTAAGGCATTGCCACCTCTCTGGAAAATTTATAGCTTAACATTTGGGCCATTAATCAAGTAAATAAGGAATAGCAAATAGTGGGTTAGTACATATTATAGCACATATTTTAGCCTATACTCAAATATAAAAATATTTATGTGCCTTCATCTGAAATTATAACTATCACACATGTTCAGAAGTGACAGTGTTTTCAGTAGTGTATCCCTTAGCAAATTAGGCTCTGGCCAATAATTCATTGGTACATCTTGGAGCAGATACCTCAAGATGAGCCCTCCACTACTGTTTGAAGAAAGGAAGCTCAAGGAAGAGAAGGGACAAGATAATTCCCTAAGAATGGAGACTAACTCGAAGGTCTCTGTCAAAGAGGCAATAATGATTCAGAAAGATGGCAAGACCTAAAGACCCAAGGCCTCATTCAAGGAGTTGACTGAATCAGGAGTTTCCTGGATCAGTCAGGAGCTGCAGAAAGTGGGACCACACATAAGGACAAATGAAGGTATCCTAGGGGAGCAAGGCTGAACTGATTCCCTGTGGGGAAGGAGAAAGCCTTTCTTCATCAGAGGTTTTGGAAACATCCAGAGGCACCATCTCCTGAACAAGTAGAAAGAAAGCATGAACATAGCTTCATGCCAGGAAGGCCACTTGTATTTCCCTTCACAGGTCAGTGTGTGAAAACACTGCGAATCAGACTAAAAAGATAGAACTACAGTGTGTGTAAGTACACACAGGTGATAGTAATGCAATCTATTTCTTTTAGGAGTCCTTATCTTTTAGTGATCCCAACTGAAACATTTACAGATGAAATGATCCAGGCCCGGGATTTGCTGCAAAATAATCCAGGGGATGGGTGTGGGGTAAAGACAAAATCAGGCCAAGATTTGATTATCATTGATGTTGAGTAATGAGAAGTTCCCTGTACTTTTCTCTTCACTTTAAATACATTTGAAATGTGCCACATAAAATAATTCTAAAATATGAATTGAAGTAGAGTAAGATTTATAGGAAAATATATGCTGAAGCTATAGAAAAAGATGACAATTTAAATGATGACCCAATGAAACACTGCTACTCTGGTAAGGCAAGCTAATAAACAAAACCTCCTGGAAAACTCATTAAAAATGACTACAAGGTCTCCATAGGATACTGTGTGCACCAGAACTGTGTCACGGGCAATGAGATGGAATGCACCTTATCTTTGGAGTTTCAGGCTAACTTATAGTGCTTATCAAAATGGTAGTCATGGCTTTATAGCATATCTTAACATCAACCTGTGGATCTTGAATAGTTTTTAAAAATGAGTAAGTACAAATACAGTACAAAAGACAATATCAGAGCACATCGCACGTGACAGAGCAAGCACCTTCTGTAGATGTTATGTTTCTATGCATATGTGCATGCACTTAAGCATATGTGTGCATGTCCATGAATGTGCATGTATGCAGTATTTGTGTTTAGTCTACTTGCAACATAATACCCAGATGGGGTCTATTAAAACCTAAGTCAGACCATGGCACTGTCTTCTAGAACCATCTAGAGACACATGATCTCACTTAGAGTAGAAGCCAAAGTTCTTATCATAGCAGAGCAGCCCCCCCCGACTTACCTTCTCCCTTCCTGCTAGTCCTATGTGCCCCTCTCACCCTGGCCCCCTGGCTCATCTCTGGTCCTAAGACACCTGAGGTACATTCCCTTAGGGGCTCTGTACCCATTGTTCCCTTTGTCTGGAAATTTCTTTCTCTGCATCCCTGTATAACATCATCCTCACTCTCAGATGTCACCTGCTCAGTAAAGCCTTTCCAGAACACACTTTAAAACTCATACCCCCTGTACCTGGCACTTCTTATTTCCCTTCCTACTTTGTTTTTTATGTAGTTAGTACAGGGTCTACAGAGCCTACAGTCTCACTACATAGATCAGTCTTGTAATGATTCTCCTGTTTTCAGCCTCCCAAACAATGGGATCATAGGTAAGTGCCACCATGCCCAGTCTCAGTCGCTGTCTCAGCGCACCACAGGGGCAGGAACAGCATAGTCTCTTCCTACTTTATGTTCCCCTATAGAGCATATCACCTTCTAGTATACCATACAAATTATATATAATTATATATTATACATGTTACCTATAATATATACTATATAGTATACAGTTACATAAATTATTTAGTAACTATACATCTAATTATATATAAAGGAATATATCTGTATGTACAAATTATATATAGTTTCTTTTTCTTCCTATCTTCTGTACTTAAAAACTACATTAGGTCCAAAACTATTGTCTGCTTTCTTTGCTGCAGCAGTATATACAATGAATGATATTTGTGAGTATGCGTGGTGCATCTGTGAGTGAATGTGTACTGGATTATGATACAATATACAATTCTTACTGTGGATCATATTCCATGAAGTTTCTATGGCACTGCCCTTGAGGTCCCTTGAGATATCTCTGGGCTGCCTACGATGAGGACTAAAAGGTGACTGCAACACACACACACACACACACACACACACACACACACACACGCCTTTCAAATCTTATGAACTGAGTGCCTGGAATAAATGATGCTAATGATAATATCCATTTGAAGTATGCATGATTTGGGTGGGGACATAGTTGTCCCCTTGGGGAATCACCATAGCACTATAAACTGGCAAGAGGAAACAGGCAGAGTCATAAAATCATAAAATTTTCAAGAGCCTCACAGATGATCTGGTCCAATCTAACAATTCTACATAGGAGCATCAAAGTTACAGAATGATAATGGCACTAGCCCCAAGCCACACAAACACGAATGCTGACGTCAACTTAAGGTAGACTTGGGCCATAGATCTCTTCATCCAGTGATCTTTGCACACCTCACAGACCAGGACACTGCTCTCCAGAACCCTTCTGCTTGTTCTCTTTTCTTTGGAAACAATCTGAGAGCTTTTCTCCAGTTAGGTGCCAATCATCTATCTAGTCCATGAAGCCTTGATAATGTGCAGGGATCTCTGTTTTAAAAACAAAGAGCTGTTGATGGTAATTATTTCTCAAAAATCAAAGCCTTAAAACATCCTTGCCATAGCAACTAGGAAGGGCTGAATCATCTATTATTCCCTCACATTCTGATAATACTATTTTAACTTATATCAGGCCCAGGGATGAGACTCTGTCAATAATTAAACCCTTTAACCTGCACTGTCCTTTTCATTAGAGCTAAAGAATCTACCCACTTTTTAAATTAATGGATATATAGTTTCTCATGACCATAAACTAAATGCTTTAAACTATAAAACATGAAGTGAGAAAAATCATGAGAATAAGCTGTCAGCTTTTTCAGGGAGTGATACTGTCATGAAGTACATGGCTGGCCTGGGAATATAGCACAGAAGCACAAGCATCTGCCTGGCAATTGCAAGGTCCTGAGTTTGATTCCTGGTACAAAAAAAAAAAAAAAAAGTAAATGGCTGAAGTAATTACTGAGTCTTCAACTAAAGGAAGCCCATTGACTTGGAGAGGTCATGTGCTTTTGTGGTGCCCTCAAGAGATTCTTAATGGCTGAGGACATTCATGACCCAATTATGGAAGACATTGTTTTGCCCTTCCTCTTTCCTGATAGAACTCTGCTCTGTCCACACATCCTCAAGCCTTCAGGAAAGGCTCACCCATTCACATTCCAGGAAGAGGTCATGGCTGGATGAACTGCAGTGGGAGACTCTGATCCATTTGTTAGTTATTGGTCCAAATTTGTGTTAGCCACTTTCTTGTAGCTGAGACAAAAATCCCTTCCACCTGCAATTTAAAGGAGAAGCTGTTCTTGGCTCATGGTTTTAGCAGGCTTGGTCCACGGTAGGCTGACTCCTTCCATGCAGAAACAGCATGGTGGAAAGTGTGGTAGAGGAAAGATGCACATGTGCCACTGTGGCCAGGAAGTAGAAACAGAAAGGAGAAGGCAGGAGCGGCAGGGCACCTTCCAGTCACACCTTCAGGGACCCAGGTCCCCTGCCTGTTCTCCTCTTCATCCAGCTATGAACTCTCAATAGATTATCTGCTGATGAGTATAGTGATACATGATCCAACCATATTTTGGAAGCCCCGCAACTGAACACATGAGACTTTGGGGGTCATTTCAGATCTTAATCATAACGACATCTAAGCATGTGACAAAACTGCTACCAGTAGGGCAGAGGAAGACTGCTAGGGAAAGGAATAGTTTTGAGAAATTTTTTCCTAATTTTCACAGAGCTCAGAAGAAGAGAAAACCTTTCTCATTTTCTACATATGATGCCAGGATATGATGTTATATGCTTGCCATGTTGATAACATACAGACAGACAGGCTGAGAACAAAGCCCACCCAGTAAGAAAACAGAGCTAAGAGAGCTATAAAATACACAGAGCTGGATGCAACTGTGTACAGACTCTTCTTAATCTGGAACTTTAGTTTTCTGAATTTGCAGCCAAAACACCATAGTCTGTGAAGTACCTGTGCTCTTGTTAGGAAGTGGGGAAGTGTACGTGTACTGTGTATGTTGCATTAGCAGGAGAAAAGTCTGCACAAACAGCAGGTCCCAAGAAGAGCCATTCTTCGTTAGAAATGGCTTAGCCTGTGACAGGAGAAAGTCGGACAACAGTATAAAATCTGCACCTACAATGAGCTGTCAGGCCAGCACATGAGGCCAGCACAGGCCACTATAGCTTCGGCACGTGTCTTGTTGTCATAGCGGGTCTGGGCAATCCAATTTCACCAAAGTAAGGACACAAACAAACAAACAAACAAACAAACAAACAAACCTGTGGTAGCCCATGCTCAATTCCTCCTCTGGACACCAGGAAAATACTGAGACCTAAACGGAAAGAACTAAGAAAATGTACCAGGATTTTCTCTGCCTTCACAGCCCCACGCATGGGCATTTATTTATGTTTTGTGGAGCTTCCTGTAAGAAGAAAGTTGTCCTAGGGAGAGGAAGAAAGTGCAAGCCATGGGAAGCCTGAGGGAAGAGACCAGGCCACCTGATAAACTCTGACAGGCCAATGAAGACTGAAGCCTATCTGAGAAGAGAGTTGCCCAGAGACTTTGTTTCCCAAAGACACTAGGAATTGCTCCATTTGCTCCACACCAGAGCCAGATCTCTCTCTGACAAATAGAAAGGATCTCTTGCTAGAAGGGTCTCTATAGAGCAAAAGAAGGCTGCTGCACAGCGCTGTACTGCACACCCACAGGTGCCTAACGGAAGCTTATCTGGCATCAATAGATCTGCTATACATGCTACTAGAAATTTTTCTATTTGTGCTCATTAATATTTTAGACACAATCTGATCAAGCACTTTTTTCTTTACTTGTTCAGGGTAAAAGTAAACGTTATCAAAACACCAAAGATAGCTGTACCTGACTAGTATTTTAGTCTTCCTAACAAAGCACAATGCTGTGATCTGATGTGATCAAAGTGTGTCAGCTCTTTGATTGGGAACAACAAAAGAGGCAGCAAAAGCTATCCTTGGAAACGTCTGCACAGGCATCCATCCGGTGGGGGCATTTGAAGACAGCAACGGACCCATCAATGTATTAATAATATTCAGGAGCACCAGGGTAACAGTTACCCTTGGATCTTGGTTGACATATGCTGCACTTTAAGGGCATAAGAGTTGTGCCCAGGGATTGGAAAGCTGGATAAAAATCTAACTAACTAGTCATGAGAAAGGCGTTAATTGTTTTGCCCAGCATCAGCAAAGGACACCTGCTGCTTTCCGTAGTTCTTCAGGCGGATGGAAGATATTATGGCCTTTGGGGGACATGGGAAAGGAGGTGTTGGTCTAGAAGAAGCTGAGCTGACTTTCGAAGTCAGCTACATGGAGCTAGGCCCTATGGACTCAACTGAGGAGGTAAGTAAGGTGCTGGCAGTAGAGATAAACATGGAAGCAAAAATGGAAGAGAACCCCCAACGTGTTGACCAAGTTATCTGTGATTATGGACTGTAGTGTTTCCTATCTGATTACATGCATGCTTTCAGGAGGAATAGAACTTAGGGGCTTTTTGTTGACTCAGCTTGTACTCATATTGCCTTCCTATTCTTACAGTGTCAATTTTTTTGCATTTTAAAAATAATGGCTTTAATGAGATACAATTTGCCTATTCTGAAATTCACCTGTTTAAAAAAATCAGTTCAGTTTACATCTATTCACACATATGTGAAACTATTACCACAACTTAAAAATTTTTCATTAGCCCAAAAAGAATCCTAAATCTATTACAAATCACTTCCTATTTTCCCATAACCCTCCCATCTCAGGAAACGACCAATCTGTGTTGTGGTTCTTTGATTTGTCTATCCTAAGGACTATGTATGGGGCATCATACAACAACAGACTGGCTTCTTTCACTTAGTGTAATGTTTTCCAGCTCTTACATTACTTTCAAAATTTTTTCTTTAGCTTTCCATGTTGAACTCTAATTTTACTACTCATGTTTCATAAGTGTCCACTACTCACTTCTGCAATGTGCTTGTGCATCTCAAATTGAATTAAGAAGTCCTGATTCACAAAAGATCATGCGATTTTGTTAGGAGTCTATTGCCACTAAGTGCCAATAATGTATATAACAAGTTTCTTTTAAAAAGCTAATTTTCTGAAAACCATTGATGACACATGGCTAATATGAATGAGTGAGGGATCCTTATAGAACCAATTTGCATAGAAGACACAAAAGAGGGAATACGGTGCCACTGCTGTAACAGAGACACAGTCACCCAGCATTCAGTTCTCGAGTGCCTCCTACATGGCAGACACTGTGTGAGACACTGGGGTCTCAGCACTGAACAGTGCAGATAAATTTAAAAAGCTGCTTCTGAAGAGTATGTATTTTAGTGGCATATGGTAAAACTACTTTAAAAAGAAAGGCAAAGGAAGCAGAAAGTTCAGGCTGGTGCTTGGCTCTGAAAGGAGGAAATGAGGGAAGATGAGAAAAAAGAAAGTACACAGAGAAAGATGCAAAAACATGTGATGTTCCTCCATTAGGCAGTAGCTCCCTTGTAATTGTGTGGTTTTGCTTGCTAGCTTGTACATCTATTACAGACATTCTTTTATATATACTTGACTGATGATTTCTCAGTTTCACCCTGCTTCAAAAGGATACACACACTCAGTAGTAACTGTTCTTCAAATCATAAATTTCCATCTTTCTCAGCATAGGGATATGCAGTAGGGACTCTGCTGATGTTGGGCGGAAGCTATGAGCTGCAGCTCCCAGTCTGCCATGAGCTGTGTGAGTACCAGGGAAGGGGGTCACCCATACTCTACAGTGTGCTGTGTTGCCAAGCTGTGATGTTCAGGAGGTTAGGTCTATCTGGTGCACCTGCAATTGCAACTTACAATATTCTCAATAAACAGTGAGCTTTTTGAGATGTAAACCCATCAAAAATTGAGAATCTATATTGAATATAACAAAAAAACTTTGTTTTTAAAGGCCCACTCCTCTAGATGAGAAAGTATCAATAGTGATGACCATTCAGGCTTTCCAAGCTCATTTCAGATGTCCTTTGGGACTGTGGGGTACATACTGGTATCCTACATAAAATAGGGAAATTGTAAACTCATTTGATTCACTGGAAGGGTTTAAAAGACTGAAAGAACAAGGCAATTATTTAAGGGAGATGATCAAGAGATAGTAGATCACCGCCCAGAGTGATCATTTGTCATTCCAAAACAGAAATCTATTAGTCATCTTCTTAGAATATGAACTTTTTTATATCAAAGATTTTTGTTTTGTTCACAATAAATTTAAGTTTATTTCAGAGACATTTACGCATTTAATTTTCATAGTCAGTGTTCATAGTACATTGTTTGGATCGAAAAATAACAAAAACAGAGAGATCCAGGTTAACACAGCCAACTAGTGCTGGTACCAAGACCAGATTATCAAATTTTGAGTGTTGAATACACAACTCCAACATGGTTCAAATGAGCCAATAGTTATTTACAAACCCCAACAATGGATGTTAGAAACAAATTTCAGAAAGTTATGTGTAAAGCCATAGAAAGAAATAGTCATCCACTCTATGGTGGAAAATGGATGGAACTCAATTCTATAAGAAGGAACACAGCTGAATGTCCAGATGGATTCAGACATATTTCCCGAGACTCCTGAGCGACAGATTTATAGTCAGCTATTGATGCAAGCACAACGTCTTCCGGGCATTTCTACTCTAAAAGGCTGCTGTGCATTTTACAAAGTATCCCAAGTGCTATGACTGGCGTGAGAATACAGAGCCAATCGTTATGTCCTTAGGACAAATGACATCCTGACTTAAAATCACAGCTCACTTGGGCAACTGCCTAGGATTTGTTACAGTTGTTCTTAATCTTAATGGGATCTGAATTATTTCAGCACAGTTTACAATATCCCTGTCTGTTGATTTTCCCTCTGAGGAAGAATTCATATTTAGAAAAAAGAAGGCATGGGGTTGGTTTGGTTGTGCAAACCAGTAGGGTTCTCATGTGGCTCAAGCTCACAGGATATATTAATGTCACAGAGGAAACCACCTTGTGTACCCTGGTCATAGAGTACCTTCAACTCTGGCCTTTGATCACAAAGACCACAGTAGGAAAGACATCTGACTCAAACCAATCAGGCCTCCAACCAGAAGCTAACAATTAAAAGGTCATCTATTGAAGGAGGCAATACAGTGCTTTCTTTGCATATGAAAGCCAGCAAAGTAGTATTATTTACCTAATAAATATGGTTTAACATTTTCATTGTCTGTAGGGATAATCACTATAAAACAAAATGGCTAATTTTCTTATAATAAAGTGAATTTCAATGAGCAACTTAAATCAATATTAGGCAGCCAAATTATGTGTATTAATATCTACATAGCATTAGCATAATCCCAAGTGAATTATTTTATTACTAAAAGTAATGCTAGCCTTGATTTTTCATTTCTCTTGGTATCTACTTATACATGATATAAATTTGGTTAGAAAAAACTTTTGCTTGAAATCTAATGCACTTTCACTTTCTTTATACATAGATGCACACAGACTCAATCACACAGACGTGTATTCACAGATACACACTTGCATTATGTGTGCACACACATACAAGCTTATGGCAGCATGCCTCGGTACCAGGGCTATCAGATAAGCACTTGCCAAATAGAAAAAAATGTATCCCGGCTTCCTCAACCTATTTTTCCAACTTCATAGTATTATAGGCTTTCTTTGGAAACAAAGGTGCACACAAACCTAACAAGTAAACATCTAAAGTCTACAAATGCAATGAATTAAAAAAAAAATAAAACCCACAAAGCCAGCCTAAACAAGAATCTGATGAACATTTCCAACCTCTCCTTCTTGATGGCATTTCATTTCAAAATCAATGTATAGATTCATAAAAATTAATCCATCAGTATCTGGGCCTTAACTCAGGACTGAGAATCAGGTCTCAGTTTGGTGGACAGAAGGAAAGTTTCAGGCCTGGAAAGCATCCGATGTTGTAAACATAAGAGCGCTGGGCACTGAGGTAATGGTGTGCACGGAGGATGCTGTCGTAAGGCCCGAGGCGTCCCCCTGGACTCAGGCAGTCTGCTGTCCATCACAAAGAATGGGAGCCACATGGGTGATCTCAAATATTCTAGTAGCTGCATTACATAGTTTAAAATAAACAAGTGACATTAATTTTAGAATGCATTTGTTTTAACCCAAATGTCAGTTCAAAATATACTCAATATTTTGTAAAGGAATTAAAAAGACACTCGCACCTTCTTGGTTCTAAATATTTGAACTTTGGTGCATATTTTGCACGGGAAGTACATCGCATGTCTTGAGACCTCAGTGGCCACCTGTGGCTGCCATACCAGGCAGAGTAGATCTGAACCCCGAGCATCAGGCTCTCATCAATCAATGCCACTGCTCCCATGCTCTGACCAAGGCTCTGAGAGATCCATCCCTACAGACATGCCCTTGCATCCTATTTCCTCCTATATGATCATGGTTTCTCAGATTTATCCCTTGGAAACAAAACTCACTTAATAAAAAGTACTTTACATCATTAAGAATGGCATTTTGTGAAACACTAAGGAAGAGGTTTCATGTCCTTGAAACTAGACTGTTCTATAAGGGTACAGAGGGCCACGATGGGTATGATGAAACCCAGCAGCTGGGCCAGGATGAGAGAAGCCTTGTGCAAGATTATGCAGAGATTCTGTGATTCACATTGCCCCGAATCTACAGTCTGAGTTCGTGTCAATACAGAACTAGCCATGCATGTCCCACTCTTCTGATTACTACAGCTCCTGACTTCTGGGGCCTCCACAGCCACCTCTTTCCTGATAGTTGCTTGATATTTAAAAAATATCTTCTCACCTTTCCACTTTCGTTGTACTCCAAGACAGTAACAGAAGTTCAAAGAGGAGAACCGCTTCCTCTTCTTAGGAGCTGTCATGTTGCTGAATCATATTTGCATGCATTTCCTCCCAATTAAATGAGTTGAGAATTCTAAAAGCTAACTTTATTAAAAAAAAAAAAAAAGCTAATGCATTTGCATTGCCCTCTAAGTGGGCCTCTTGTAGAAGCGAAATATTTATAGCCTGTTTGCCAAGGCCAGGATGGTAGAAAATCTCTCTTCAATAACATGCTTGGACATGCCTCTAGCAGCCGCAGTCCACACATTAACAATTTTCCTATTTTCTTTATGGTGATTTTGAAGGGATACAGTTGTAAGACCCAAACTTTTTCTGGACTTGAGAACTCTTTTCCTCTTTGAGGATGGAATTACACTCACTATGGATTTCTTTCAAAATGAAATTGAGTTACCATTGGGAAACAACAGACCATTTGTTTAAAAATTTGAATCAACTCTTAGGACTAGAGTAGTTTTAAAGACATCTTAGTTATTCTTCCCAGCACCATCCTCCAACTGTCCTTCCCTGGTTTCCCTCAAAGTCACAAAGAAAGGACTTAAAAAAAAGTTTGCAGAATTATTGTATTACCTAAAGAGCAAAAGGTGCAAGCACAAGTGGGAGAACATATGATCAAATTTTGCGTTCTTGGGCCAGCCAAACAGCTCAGCAGATTAAAATGCCTGCTTAGGCAGACACAGTAGTGGCTGGGGTTTGATCTCCAGGGTGTGCTGAGATGGCAATTGAGACTGGGCGTGGTGGCATGTGCCTGTAATCCCAGCTTTTGGGAGACTGAACACAGGTGGATCACTAGGAGTCCGATCTATATAGTGAGACCCTATAGACCCTGTAGACCCTTACTAAAAAAAAATCTGTTCTCAACTTGTTATATCCCTGTCTCAGAATTATATCAGTGCTGTTAAATAAAACTTTCTGGCAAACGATGAAAATGTTCTATATCTATGTGGTCCAATATGGTAGCTACTGGCCACATCTGTTGTTGAGACCTCAAAATACACCTAGAGTAACTGACAAAGTGATTTTTTTTTACATTGAAGTTTAAATAAGGACATGTGGCTAGTAGCTACCATTATAGACAGGACAGATATATAGATATATAGTTGGAGAAGGACTGGCTCACTTATGGCTTTGTGCCTTTGTAGGCATGACAGTCTTGTGATCTAAGGCCCATTTAAAATGCAAAGCACTTTATGATTTCTTTTTTGAAAGTGTTCAATAATTAAAAAGAACAGTCTTTATGAAGCCAGCCAGAAAAAAAATGTCTGCAAGAAACTCTCGAAGGATGAGCCACTCTTTGAGATGAGCCAGGTAGGGGAGGAAGGCTGATGTCACGGGAGCTTGGGCTCCAGGCCATAGTTTCAACTTTACCCCTGCCACCATCGAGCTGAGGGCACTGGGAAGTCCTGAGTTCCTTGGGCCCCAATCTTCTTATTTATACAATGTTAGAACCTTGTGAACAATCTCCAGGACTCCTGTCTTAATCTAACCTTTTTCAGGCTAATTCATGCTTACTAGGAGATGAAAAGAACTTAAACATTGTTGATTTTAAATGGTAGTTCATGCTGCTAATGTTATATTGCCAAAGGGGGGATGCTGGGTAACTTTAACAGGCCAAATTGTTCATACAAGGCAATGCTGTGACTAGACCATGTCTGATACACTAAACTCCAAGCCCCCACAAAGATGAAGAGTTAATTGTACATAAGGAGAAAGGCAGGTTATTTGCACCAACAGCTGGTGACCACCTCTTCCTGGCTGCATAGCAGGAAGTTGTCTTGCCAGGTGTCAACGGTCATGTCCGAGTCTTTTTGGCTCTGACCCCAGTGGACAGTATCAAAGGTCCCTGGCAGAGTGCAGTGCTGTGAAGCCAGCACATTCCTAACACAGGCTGGTTTCCTCTAGTCACTGAGACCTTAAATAAACCTCTGCATCTGCTAGTAACTTTGAGACACATCACAATCTCCTGTCACACCAACTACCTTGCGTTAGACAAGCACAGCCTCCAGCCTGCCCTCTGACCTGAATCCACATGACAGAATACAAGCTTCCTTCCCCACATGCCAAATGGAAGGAGAAGCAGGAAGGTGCCTGGGGAATTGGGAAACTGTTGACTGCAAAGTAAACCAAGTGAAGAATTTATGAAAATATCTCTAAACAGAAGCCAGACAAACACTATAGTGGAAAAATGGAAAAGAAAGAGAAAAGGGGAGAAGGAAGAAAAGATGGATGGAGAGATAGAAGGAATGAAAAAAGCCCTTCGTTTTGAAAATTAAATGGCATCTCAGAACCCATGAAATGCAAAAACATTTATAAAAGATAAATGATTTGTGGATAATGGGTGGATACTGTTAATTGTATTTCCATCCAACATTAGGTCTATTTTTCTTTCTCCTTAGGTATCCTGGCAGGAATTTTGACCTTCTGGCAGAGAACTCTTTTCCAAAAAATACCAATGGGATGCTACTGATGTATAGGTTTTCCAAACAAATGTGCAGTTAGGTTCACCATTGTGCATGAACAGGAGGCCCTGCCAAAGAGCAGAAGGCCCTCAGCAGGGCTAATACTCGGGCCAGGACCCAGGTGGCAGCGAACAGAACGTACTGTCCAGTTAAAGCCCACACAGATTGGCCTTGGGAAATACCTGCTGTTTACACCCCTCTAAGTTGAGCAAATGAGCAGGGCCTGGGAGCACAAGCCTACCATCTTAGCACTTTGGAAGGCTGAAGTAGAAGGACCATAAGTTTAAACTCTGTGTGGGCAATTCAGCAATTTAGTAATACCCTGTCTCAAAATAAAAAAAAATAAAAAAATGGTATTGGATGTAGCTCAGTGTAAAGGTCCTGGGACTGATCCCCAGTACCGAGAAATAAAATCAACTAACCAACAAACAAACAAATAAAGAAAAAAAAGTTGAACAAATGACAGAATCACCCAATACATTTCACAGGGTTGGTAGGAGGAACTGGCATTTCAGCAAAACTCACATATCAGTGGACCCTTTGTGAAACACTGCACTATCATACTAGTCAGCTTACCATTGCTCTGAAAAAATCCCTTAGATAAATCAATTTAAAGAAGGAAAGATATATTTTGGTTCATGATTGCCCAGACTTCATTTGTACCACTCAGCTCTGTTACTTTCAGCCCACAGTGAGG
>NW_004524591.1:19217212-19228247 GCF_000260255.1 Octodon degus | reverse complement strand
ATATATAGGCTTATGGTTTTAGAGATTTCAATGCTTTTGAGCCTATGACAGGGCAGAATATCATAGCATGGAAGAACACATGACAGAGCATGTGGACAGCACAGAGAAACAGAGTAAAAAGAGTTGGGGTCTGATACCATGTCTCCAATGACCCAGCTTCTTTCATTAGCCCCCCCCCCAAAAAAAAAAAGGTTCTACCAGCTCTCAGTAGTATCACCTTGAGGACCAACCCTTTAACATGCGACCTCTAGAGGACATTTAAGATCAAAATCAAAATAAATACACTTCAGAAGAGTGTCTTCAGCTTTCAGGTTCTATATCACTTGGTTCATCTGATTCCCCACAAATAGGCAGTGAAGGCAACTAAGTTACAATGAAAGGCGCAAGGGGCATCAATAAGACAAAGCCCAGTGCATCTCATCTGGGTCCATCTCTCTGAGGGTTAACGTTAACTTTGCAATTTTTTTTTTTTTTGGTGGTGATTTTTAAATCACCATTTGTGTGCATGTGATTTAAATAAAAAAGGCAATCAAACCTTTCTGCCAATCTGCATGATTGTGAAACTTAATTGCCAGCAGTTATCATTAAAACAAAGGTACAGCAATTTCTTTTACCCCTATATGAATATTCCAGAAGAAAATTTCTGAACAATCCCAAAAGAAGATTTCTCAGTGCGAAGTATTTCCACCATGACACCCTGTTTGGTGGTACTGGGTCCACAGAGTTTCTAATCACACACATATATAAGTCTTTGCAGAATTACCATAGCTCCCACATATAGGAATATGAAAACCCTATGTATGTTAATGGGCATGGCTGCAAAATGATGAGTTAGGAAATTTCCAATTTATAATTTGCTAGGATCAAGGCCAGTGTAATAGCAGAAAATAGTACTATCTATCTGACCCACAACGCAATAAAATTGAGAGAAATAAATACCTCAATCTATTCCAGAATGTTCCCCCCCCCATTAAAGTTTTGATGACTCGGCACATGATACTGCCTTTATCTCTTTTTATTTGCCTCTTAAATGAAAAAGTCTATGTTGACTTCGCTTTCATAATACTATGCGTTTAATGTTTTCAAAATCTTAACTTCTTATACTGGGGGAGTCCTCTTTAATATTTAATACTATACCTTGCTCAGTTATTATAAAATATCTCTCGCATTTATTACTTTTCTCAGATTGACTTTTCTTCTTGCCTCTGTGAAATTATCCACTTGGCAATCTTGTTAAGAATATGCAAAAAGTTCTTACTTAAATTATAAAGCAAATGTAACCCATGATTATTAAGAAAGTCATTTTGTGAATCAGCCATTGTTTGTTTCTGAATATAATCAAATGCCATAGACAATATTAAAAGCTTATGGATAAGGATTTTTTTTGTAATTTAAAATAATAAAAGTAATCAAACCTTCCTGCCAATGTAGGTGATTGTGAAATTTCATTACCAGCCGTTATCATTCAAATAAAGGTACGACAATTTCTCTTACACATAATTGAATATTCTAGAAGAAAATTTCTAAAGAGTTCTCAGAGTGCATTTTCAAATTAATTTTAACCTGATTATTTCACTTGTTATGTTTCAGCTGGTAACATGGAATGACATACTTGTGCGTGTAGATAAACAACAGCCAGTGAGAAGCTCTTCTCAGAAAAGTCAGATGACTTTGAGCTTAATACTGAGTAGATTACTAGAGCTTTTCTCTTTATGCAAAAAAACCAAGCCTAAACCTCCCACAGCTGTCCTTATAGAGAGGTTTGAATTCCCCTCTCCACGTGTCAGATGCTGTGGAATCAATTGCTCCTTTTCTGGTGCCCCATTCCCCAAGGATGTCCTGGGGCTTCCGTAACTGTCCTATCAAAGCCACTGCCACCTGAGCAGACAGAAAACTCCTACATCAGCAAAACAATAAGAGGTCCAGTTTTCTATGCATATCGCTGCTTAGGGGCCTCTAAGCATGACTGTCCAGAGAGGAGCACCAATCCAGAAAGAGGATCGACAGGCCGAAGGAAGTCCTAAGTCATAAGGCCATCAACTGCCCATCTCCATGCCTTTGCCTAGGTTCTTCCACTTCTTGAAATGATTTTCCTTCCCATCTGCATTCTGGGAAAATTCTACTCATTCTTTTTTTTTTTTTTTTTTTTTTTTTTTTTGTGTGTGTGTGTGTGTGTGTGTGTGTGTGTGTGTGTGTGGCCAGCTCAGCCCACCAGGGGGCAGGGCTGGCTGGCATGTGGTGCTGGGGAATTGAACCGCGGTCCCTCTGATTTGCTAAGCTTGTTCTAAGTAGGTGCTTTAGACCACTGAGCCATCTCACCAGCCCTCTACTCATTCTTTAAGGCTCAACTCATCCGTGACTCCACTGGCCACTCAAAGTTGAAGCAATGACTTCCTTCTCTGCATTCTCCTCTGCAGAAGTCATTTTATCAAACTGGGATACAAGTTGATCTTTGTTTGCCTGTGTTTGCTGCTCATGGTACAGGGAAGAATGAGGATTCCTTTTTCCAACCCAAACAAACAGTTTATGCATGAACCCAGGAAAATACTCAGTCTACTTGTTTAATGCATCCCAAACCTCAGAACCAAATGTGCTATGTGCTGGTGCAAGTGAATTTTATGTGTCTTAAACTTATTTCTTTTGCACCTAGAGTCCCAGCCAGTGAGTGATTTCTCTTTCACTCTGTAAAGAAGTTGTTGCTTGTTTCATTTTGTGTTTACGCTGAACACTTATTATGTGCTAAGTGCTAGCCTCTGTGCTAAGTACTCTACACCTATTACCTTACTTACTCCCAGCAATACCTCTATGAAGTAGTCATGTTCCTAGTATTAACTTTATTTACAGAAGAAACAAGGCTTGGAGAAGTTAAATAACTCATCCCGAAGTATCCAGTGGGTCCGTGGTAGAAACAGAAGTGAAAGACAATAATTGCAAACCTTCAAAGCTAGAATTATCTTCCATCTTGAACTGAAGCTTATAGCTCACTGCCTAGTACGCAGTAGGTGCTTTAAAATGGTGATCAAGTGCCCTAATTTCTCAGAATACGGGCCCAGCTGCCATGACAAACAGGTTCCATTCTTTCCCACCCAACACCTCTCAAAGGTGTGAATTGCTTGCTTGCATTGTGTGAATTATTCATGATTCACACAATGGTAAGTGTGCTTAACAACTAGAATTTTGTATTTTTCAAGACAAAGTGCCTGAAGAATAGGTGAGTCGGGAAGCAGAAGCTCACCGGCTAAGTCAATATATCCATGCCTGATTTTTTAAATTTGGCCTTCCTAAAATTTCCCAGTTTGTTTTAGGATTTAAAACAGTGGTGCATAAAGCAGGAAAGAGAACCACTTAAGCATCCCTGTCCTATCTGCAAAGCAATTACTGTCATTTAAGATGATACTGTGTGCTTCAAGCCACCATGTTCTTCCCACAGCTGAGTGAGGATTTTCAAACAGGTTTCTTAGACTATACCGAGATCTGAAAATTCAGATGCAACAGCATCTATAATTTATGCCACCAGTAAGTAAATCAAGCAACGACACTTTCTCCCTGTCCTTTCTCCATTCTTCTTTCCCTTTGCCACTGTTCCCCTACCAGTTCACTTCTGGTCTGCTAAGAGGATGCCAACACCACTGTATTTTAAATGCAATGTTAGTCAACCAAAATGAATTGACAAGCAGCAGCAGTGGTTTGAGGGTACTAAAAATAAGCTGTAGCATTTGCTGAGTTCTCAGAATGCAAACCACAAGCGGTCAACTTGTTGCTGCTTTTAATAAGATATGAGTGTTCTGCCCCATTGGCTGCTACTACCAGGGAGCTGAACTGTATCACACACCTAACAACACTTTTTTTTTTTTTTTTTAATACTAGTTGGTAGTGATCAAGAGAGAAAGTGTCATGTCCCTGGGACTAAGCTGGCCAACAAAGATAGCAGATGGCTTTTAAGGGATCACCTTGTGACACACCACAATGGCACCTTAGTCAAATTCACCTTGCATTTATGATTTAATTAGTTACATATCTATAGATATGGTTCCCTTTAAGCCTGGGTTGCTGTCCAGTGCTTCCAGGAAGGTATTTCTTTCTTTAAGTTTAATTTTGGGATATTAATAAAAAGAACACAATAGGACATAATACAATAGTAATATGTTGGGTATTTCCATTAGGACTTCAAGACATTCTGGCCCCTCAAACACCATGTGGAATGCTAAGTGTCTTGTTTGCTATCCCTTTACGATTTGTTATGAGGAAAGTTTTCGATGACCAGAGAGGTAGAGGAATCCTGCCTAGTGCATCAGTCTGATTAGAAACCTGTCATACTCAGAAACCAGAGGGGTTGCTTCTATTGATTCCTATGCCTTTAGATTCATTAGCAATGTTTTTCTCTTCAATTAAACCTGCTGGTCAACCATGGAAAGGCTTCGAGAAGCCCTCCCTCTACTCAGCCACACTTAAAGGGAGAATAAAAACCTGTATGTCTTGAAAGTAAAATTAGAGAGTTATAAGAAACGTCTAAGGAGCCACATAGAAAAATTTCTCCCACACAAACCCATCCACACCCCCCTCCCCCGTGCACATGCATTCACACTTCGAAACGTGCCAAGAGTCAGAGGCTGGGCTCGACCTCCGTTTCCCTAAGCCACTTCAAGCCACACTCTAAATGACTGCTATCTCAAACCCATGCTTCAAGCGAGTGTCTCCACAGAGCTAATTTCTGAAACAAACAAAGAAAACCAAGTCTGCGAGGAGCGGAGGGTTTTCTCCCCCCTGCTTTGGGTTTGGCTAACTAGGGTGCCCGGCGCGGCTCCGCTAACAGGTACGGGCGCCCGGCTTCGCCCTAACCCTCCCCGCCCCGCCGGCCTCCGCTCCAGCAGCGCCAGAAAGTGCGAGCTGCCCCGCCCGCCCGCTGCGCCCCAGCCCCAGCGCCCCGTGTCGCACACGGCGGGCGGCCCCAATCTGCCACCTCTGCCCAGCCAGATGCCGGTCGCGGAGCGCTCCGGGGCTGGCTAACCAAACAAGTGTCCCGCCGGCCGCCTGCTCCGCTCCCGGAGCGCGGGCGGGACGGCCACAGGTAGGCTGTCTCCATCCTGGGGCGCGGGGAGGGGGCGAGACCGCGCCCGGCGCGCCGCAACTCACCGGAGGACACGGAGGAGCCGGACAGGCTGGAGTTGCTGGACGCGGCCATCTCCGCGCGCCCCGCGCGTCGCAGCTCGCTCAGCCCCGGTGCGTGCGCCGCCGCCGCTGCCCTCGCCCGGCCGCCCGCAGCCTCCGCGGCCCCCAGCCCATGGCAAAGTCCTGGGGACGCGCGAGAGCGGCAGCCTCCGGACTCTGCCTGCACTTCCTGCTCCGCCAGATGACGCGCTGCTGCCGCCGCTATTTATTTGTGGTTTCCGTCCCTCTCCGCGCCTTTGCACGCGTTTCTCCGGGTGTTGGGGAGTAGGTGGGAGCGGAGGGAGACCGCGGGGTGGCTCCAGCCGAGCCCCTCTGCCGCCCGCGCTCTCCGGAGCGCTGCGAAGACCGGGGCGACCCAGCGGCCCCGAGCGGCGCGGCCAGCTCCTCGCACCCTCCCGGAGCTCCCGCCTCCGCGCCCGCACTTCAAGCAGCCCGGGCAAAGGCGGCGGGAGACAGACAGACAGAGCGACCTCCCCCTTCTCCCTCCGCCCGAACTCCGCTCGCGCTCACACAAAGGAAAGCGAGGAGACGCGGGTGCTCTGGGCCGTTCAGCCGCCGGCTTGACAGCTTCTGTCACGGGGGTTGGGGAGCTGGCTACGGACTTCGGGGCGGGGGGTTCGCACTCGCGAGCGGGGCTCCGAGGTGCTGAGGAGGCCGTTTGAGGCGCGGGCCGAGCAAGGTGCCAGGCGCAGGGCTGGTCCTAGGGTTTGTGGGGGAGGGTGGTGGCCTGGGGAAGGTGGTGGGGCTGCCCTTGCCCGCTGGGCTTTGGGACAGCAAGATGGCAGGATTGGGCATCTAGAGGGCCAAGGCGGGATCGCTAAGGACACGGTGCTGGGCAGAAGGGCACCGGGGTGCCAGGGAAGCTGTGAAGTGCCCCTTCCATCCCGCAGATTGTCCTTTGTTGCCTTGGAGCGGATGGCCCCTTCCCTGCCCAGAAGAGCATTTCCTAAAACCTCGGGAAGCCAGTTCAGCTACACTTAAGTACCTCAGCCACAGCTACCGCCCAACGGGTCTGCGGGGCCCCTGAGGCTGGCCACCAAAGAAATAGAGACACTCCAAACACTCGTCAGGCCTACACAAAGCTGAGTGTCAGAAAGAAACAGGTTCAGTGACTGTGCCTTGTAAAGGACCCTCACAAAAGACTTGAGTCTCAACGGCAGGTCCCATTATGCCCTTTCAGGGTAGGGACTTGCTCAGGTGTGGGAGAGAAAGCCAGGTATGTGCCTTCCTCCTGTATTTAAACCTAAATTAATTTCACCGAGAGGAAATATCATGCAGATTTTTTAAGTCTATTTCATGCTCCCAGCAGGGTAATTGGTTCTTTCAATCCTGAAGCAACAGAAAACTGTGAAATTCGAACAGAAATTGTTAGATCAAAGGAAAAAGCAAACATTAAAGGAATGAAAGTGCTCTCATTATATAACAAAATGGAAAGTGTTCACATTGGGGGTAGTTCAATTTTTAAAAACATGGTTAAAAGGACATAGTCCATTTAAAAATTATCAGGAGTGACATAGGAACAGTGGTAGCTAAGACCTGGGGGTATCCATAGCCAACTACCTAACGCACGGTGAATACCCAATGTTAAATAGTCACCATATGCACTCATGTCACATTTTCTAGTTGATTTTTTAAACTGTTTTTTTTTTTTTTTTTTTTTAATTCCCTCTGAGACACCATCCCAGTAGGACTTCCCAGTAAGGTTCTTTCTTAGACACTGTGCATGGCTGGCTGAAGAGTCAAAGGCTTCTGAGCTGGGCACAGTCACATCAGAAGGGGTCTTCTTGGCCCTCGCAGGCACTGAATTCTGTAGCTGAATTCCCTCCCCCCCCCAGCACCCCTCCCCACACTCCATTTTTCTCCTTGGTGTGGAATAGGGCATCATATGGAGATTTTTAAGGGTATGTGTCCATTGTGCATTTGGCGTCTCTATCAGAAAGGAGCTGCCAGTTTCCCTAGAGTTTTGTTGATCAATGAAGATGGCATTTACCTATTTGACTAATAATCTATACAGTATATCCCTCCAGACTGTTAGAGGGTAGACTTAGCCATGTCACCCATCAGAGGATTCTTACCACCTAGGTTTGAAGATGATAACGTCTATATTCAAACTCTGGTTCTGCTGCTTACTAGCCATGAGACCTTGAGCTACTTCTTAGACTCACTGAGCCTTAGTGTCTTCACTGGCAATAAAAGTACTGACAGAGTATTGGGAATATGAAACAAGATACGTGTATGTATCTGGCATAAAGTGCGTATCACAAAAGTGACTGCACATTGTGTTATTCCAAATTGATAGATGAAGGGATACATGCTGTGACAGCACCACCCACTTCCAGGTCATGCTGTGCTGTACAAAACCAGAAAAAGATGGAGACTTATTGGCAAGGCCCAGCCTGTTGGCAGGAGATGGACAGCAACCATGAAGCCCATTATTCTGAAGAACAAATGCAAAGCTCCAGGTTCAGAACAGAAATCTGAAAGTGGATGGATCATTTGGATCATTAAAGCATAACCAATGGAGAAAACTCAGCAGGCATGGCTGTTCACTATCATCTTTCTTCAATTCAGAGGCCTACATGCTTGCTGCTCCTTGCATCAGTAAATCAGCAGGCAAGGGCTGAAACAAAATGTTCATCCCCTCCTCACCAGTATGTCCAAGGCCCTGTTTGTGGACCTTCCAAAGTAGTTCTCCATGTTAAACAATGAGAAAACCAGCTTGTGTATTTTATATTCTTGTATGGTGTTATATAATTCCTGTTTGCCAGTGAAAAGCGAATATTGGTGCTACAAGATCTTAATCTGTTTGAAATCTAGTCTGACCTGCTAGAATTGATTTTATATATTTCTATTGTCTTTCTGCAGTTCACAAGGCCTGTGGATAAAAGGACTGTTGTGGATAATTTGGTCTATGTAGGACTACACGTTACCACTTCACGTTAGTTAGCTTTCTCCTGGTATCCAGTGCCTTCCAGTGTTTCCTTTCCAAGCTTTTTTTAATGTCTTCTGCTCTGTGAAAATGACCTTTCCTCCCTGGGCCAGTGCCCCTGGGTGCTGACATCACTGGCGTACAAATGGCCTTCCTTGCTACCCATCCTAGCCGTGGTGAATGTTCACCAGCAGGCCTCTTCTCTAGAGAGTCCACTCTGGCTCCTGAGCCAGAAGCCAACTGCTTGGTGAGTTCCCCGACTCCTCCTCTACCTCTCCACGACCAGCTCTCTGCTCAGTGAGTCCCTTAGTGGCTCTTGTGTGTGCCTCAGTAGCTACAATCCCTGAGCAGTAAGACAAGACAGCAAGTAGCACATCTGCAGTCCAAAAAGAAGTTGATGAAAATGTAAAGACAGGGGCTCAGCCGAGAACAAGAAAATCTGCAATGATGACAACAGAAGAATGAAGTCGTGACAGAACAAATGTTGGCACCCCCCCCAACTTGGGCAGTGGCTTAGTTACAACTCATGGAGTAATTTATTGTTTCCAGGGTAGCTCTTCAGTTACTATATTTGTTTATTTATTTTTGTGTTCCTTTGAAGTTTGAAAGCAGACAGGAACCCACCGCAGGGTGAATGTGGCTGTGGCAGCTGGAGCGGAGCTCGGAGCTCGCTCTTGTCAGGCACTCTGGGGGGTTTCTCAGAGAAGGTCATTCCTTTTCCCTGTGCTGAGCACAGAATGAAATATTCCTTACTTTCAAGATTAATCCAGTGGCCTGCATTCACAAGAGAAGAGTGGGGCTATTTGTCAAGTAGCTTTAAATATTTTATGGCAAATACTCTACTGTAGCCTTAGAAGTGGTCCTTTGGCCATCAATTTCTCAACAGCAATATACTCTGTTGTTTTGAGAACTATTTGTAGTTCAAGCCTCTTTTCGAATAGGAAGATACCTACTCCTCTTAGAAGAAAAGCATTGACTCTTGGAAGGTAATGTCAAATGAAGTAGGGGCTGAAATTGAGACCCACGGTCTCCTGGAAAGGTGCCCAGGCAGCCTGGTATGGGGAGCGAGAAGCCCACTCCCGCCGCAGGTAGCAGGCTTTCCTGTGAACAAAGAGGCGCCCACACCTGGGGTGCAGACAAAGAGAGGCCGTCTCTACTCCCAATTCCCAGTGCACAGCGCCTGCTGCGGGGGACCCCTAGTGGCCACGCACTCCGCCGGCCCAGGTATTCCAAGCCACGGAAGGGTCCTGGGGATCTCCTTGCGTTTCCTATTTGGCCACTTAGCTCTGGCGCGCGCGCGCGCGCGCACACACACACACACACACACACACACACTTATCAGCTGTATCTCGCTAATGAGACACACAGAGGGAAATGCAGGCTTTTCTTAAGAAAAAAAGCATAGAATTAGAATGTCACTGAGTACGCTTTCTTCTGCATACTGCACCTTCTGGCTTTGTTTTCTGACATTTAAGATTACAGATCTTTTTTCTGCCCTCAATGTGCTAAGAGAGATCTAGGGTAAACTAAAGTGAAGAGCTCTATAAGCTTGCTCTGGGCAAAAGCATAGAGTGAGTTTGCTTTGCACATCTTCTGGGGTGACTCATGTCTTTAGGCTTTTTTGCTATCAAAATTTGCTTGCATAACGTTATCACATGAATGTATTCTGTGCTAGCTATTCGTTTATTTGTGCGTTGGCTAACTCATTCAGCAATGCTTATTAAGCACTTACTGTAAGTTAGGGAATCCACTGGGCCCTGGAATAAAGAAAAGAAGACAACTACATTGTTGCTCTGAGCGCCTACAACAGGTGACCTCTGCGTCTTCCTGGGACCCTGATACTGCAAAGGTGACAACTACAGAAACAGAATTATTACTATTACCCACAATGATGACTTTCTTCTCAGCTTTTTTCTTTTCTAACAAAACCTCCAAGTCAAATGTCAAAGGCGGTTTCTAGATAACTGGCATTTTCTCATCCACGGTTTCAGTTTGACAGGCCAGCCAGCCATACATACCATGCAGATAGCTGTTACTAGCACACGACAGGCCGTGCATGCAGCAGTGGGCTCACAGGTTACAAGGAAGCTGAAAGTCCCCAGCACCTAACCACTTGCAGCCCTCTTACGTGGGTGGCACAGTGTGTGACTCCCGTTTGTGATGAGGTCAGTGGAAATAAACTTATCAGTCAGATAGAAATACAGCACATGCAATTATGTTCAGTACATGCTATTTGATAATTATCACAAATGACTGTTACAGGTTGCTGTACTTGCTGTATTTTCCTCTACCATAATTTTAGAGTGCACTCCTGTTTACAAAAATATAAAATGTGATAAATACATGGTGAATATTTACATTTTAAAATTCATCAAAGTACACATTACCATCATCACCCTTAAAATACTCCCCTGTACTTGGAATACATGTGTCCCATTGTTCTTGTCACGTTCTGAAACCGTTGTGGAAGTCCTCCTCCATTATTATCTTTAGTTGTACTCTCCTGCTTGCCTCAATATCCTGAATCCACACAGTATGCTGACCTTCCCGGTCATTTTGACTTTGGGGAGCAGCCGGAAGCCCCATGGTGCCAGATCCAGCAAATAGGGCGGATGAGGATGCAGCTGCTGCTTTCTGAGCCTGCCTTCCCACTGGATGGCATTACACAGTAGCGCTCACCATATGCTTTTTAAAGTCACATCTCATAAAGAAGAGATGAGGGAGGGGACATTCAAAACTGCTTCAGAGGGGGCCGGCCAAATAGCTTGGTGGATTAAAGCACCTGCAAGCAGGCACAGGGGCCAGGGGCTCAATCCTCAGGCCTGCTGTGCCGGCCCCGCCCCCGGGGAGTGCTGAGAAGGCAATTGAAACAAGGCATGGAGGCGCACTCCTGTAATCCCAGCTCTTGGGAGGCTGTAAACAGGCGGATCACTATGA
>NW_004524591.1:19201689-19217112 GCF_000260255.1 Octodon degus | reverse complement strand
GAAGTAGGCTAGAATGCAGGGTGAGTATTTTGAGGAGGATTAACGGCAATGTGTCTTTTACTCTAGTAAATTCTTTTAATTTCAATATTTGCCATCTATTTTGGTCACATCACTTAAGGCTTATTGTAAAACACTATGACATGTTATGTGGGCCTCAAACATCTCATGTTTACACTGTCTCTTGACTACATCCAGAGGCCGATGGGAGGACTTTATAAATACTATCCAAGTTTGTGTAAGCACAAACTATGATAGCCCCATAACAACAAAATCACCCACCAACACATTCCTCACTAGTGCACCGTGCTGTGAATGTTCTTATCCTGCTCAAAAACGCTGCAAGTTTCATAATCAGAACTTTCCTTTCTTCCACCTCAGTTGTGCTGTGAATGCATGCTATGATTTGATCACCATGGGAGGACCGCCAGCGTGGAGTCCATTATCTTCACATGAACCAATTTCTTTATTTCCTTCAAAGCTGAATTTAATTCCAAGAAGAGGTGCATCATCTAGGACAGAGCTGCACAACTTTTAATATGTCTGCAGATTAGCTGGAGGTCTTGCTCAGACCCACAGTCTCCTTCAGGCAGTCCCACACCCTGAATTCTAACTGGCTAAATACATCATCTCATTTTGAGTAATAAGCATCCAAGGATGATGATTGGCAACTCTGAGTATATTTGGAATCATTCTGAAGGCTTTTAGAAATCCTAATTCCAGATCGCACCCTAGAACAGTCAAGTTGGAATATGTGTGTGCGTGTGTATGTGTCTATGATAGATTATACTGAATATATATTAACTACATATAGATAGATTATACTGAATACATATAGACTATAGCAATGAAAAGTGTATATAAATATATAAGATACAACAAGATGGAATATACTGATAAGGTTTGAAACTTCCCATGAGGGAAAGATTTATATTTCTGGAGAGATTGGCTGCAAATGGTGAGGGGTAATGTTGCTTCATAATTTTTCTCGGTCTTTCTCTGCTCATAAAGAGAAAAAAGTCAAATTCTCATCAAGGTATTTTTTTATTAGACTATGTAATCATACACATCATGATATAAGAAAATAGGATATAATTTAGGACACAAATTCCTCAGTGGTGCAGAGGATTTTTCTTTATACTTAATCCACACTATGATTCTTAAAATGTAGGTCTGGATGAATAAGCGTAAACAATACCCACCTCTTTGAGGACCACTCCCACAAGGGCAAGCAGCTGTCAGCAAGGCAGCTGCTTCCCAGCCAATCCACTCTATCATTTCTCAATCAGAAAGAAGATTAGAAATGGGATTTTCAGCTCAAATCGGGTTGAAGGGTGATGTTTATGCCAGAGAAATGCTTCACACCACAGCTAGAAAAATTGCTTTGGGGAAAATACCCTTGACTTCCTATGTGTTCTGAATGTATGAACATGAAGCCCACTGCTTGGGTAGCAGGAGTGACACTGCACATGCACTCACCCTCCTCCCACATGGAAGCAGGGCAGTGGCAGAGAGACGCAAGTATTTTAGCTGACTCTTCATCCCCAAAGAGTTTCTTCTCATCCACGTGAACTCTCATTCCTTAGGGAGGAAACTGAAAGGGTGAACATTATGTAAAACAAAATGCTTTAAATTTTTAAACTTCCTGCCATTTCCAACCCCTCCATGCTGGGAATCGAGGCTTATTATTAATATATGGACTTGGGAAGGACACATAAGACTCAGACTGTAGAGATGGTCAGTTTATGTGTCAACATGACCACACCACAGCACTTGATACTTGGTCAGATAATCTGAATGATTCAAAGATGATGAGATTAGCACTGAAATCGAGAGGCTGAGTAAAGCAGATGGACCTCCACAATGGGGGGGGGGGGGCTCATACAATCAGTTAAAGGCCTGGATAGCAGAAAAATACTGTCCTTTGAGAGTAAAAAAAATGCTTCCTGATAGCCTTCAGACTGGGTCCTTAGCTATTTTTTTTTTTTCCACCTTTGGATTTATTTGCACTGAGGCTTTGACTCTTCCTGGGTTTCCATCTTGCTGGCCTTCAGACTGGAACTGAATCATTAGTGCTCCTGGGGCTTGAGAGTACAGCTCACCTTGCAGATGTGGGACTTGCCATCTCCATAATCAGGTGAGCCAATGACATATGATGAATCTCTCCTATCTACATCTATCTCCATTGTCAGCATTCCCATTGCAGGGACACGATGCCTACCGTGCACAGCAAACTGTACAGAGTGTGATTTGGCTCAGTATTACAGAGTTCAGTACATGGTAAGCTAGCTCCAAGACAAAAGCACCAGGCAGAAGAGCCTGATCTCCTCTATGTGTCCATACGTGCTATGTATGTGTCCTGTATATAGTGCTCATACATGTCAGCTATATGTAGGTTTTTTATCTACATCTAGCTCCTATGTGAATGTGTATATTTATCTCATATACACACTGGGTACACACACATGTGCATGCATGTGTACATATCTTTGCTCCCATGTCCCTTGCCCCAGTTCAGAGTCTCTGGAGAACCCTATTTGATGTATTGATACATTAAGGTAGTATGCTTTACATTTTTTATTTTTCTACATTTTTGAACTGTTCTACAATGAACCTGTAGAGTTAATGAATAAAACATTTTGTGTTATTTAAGTTTGTTACAAACAACATAAAAGATCATGACTTCTTATATCACGGTGCCTATACTTCAGAGAGAATCTGCTTCTTAAACTTGAAAACCTCCAGGCATGACCTGGAGTGTTGTTAGCGCTGATTCCTGGGTCTACTGCAGAGGTGCTATTCAGGGGACCTGAAGGTGGAGGAGAGGGTCTCCATCCCTAATCAGTGGGTTTGTGATGCTGAAGCTGCTCTTCCTGGGCCATTTGAAGTGGCAAAGTCTACCATCACTATAATAGGGATCACAGCCCTTTTCTATGAACTGTCCCCTAATCGCTCCCTGTTTATGTCACCAAGTCAGCACTGTAATAAATTCTGCCAGGTTTTGCAATTGTCTTCTACCCGGCTCTCTCATGTTACTGAAAGACTGCAGTGCCCTGGTGGACATTTCACAGTTTTGCATCTTCCTTCCCGGTCCCAAGAACCTTTCCTATAATGCAATTTCAAACATGTTTATAGAATGCAACTGTTTATCTTTGTTCTGGTTTCCCAAGCCATTTAAAGGCAGCAGGCTGTCCTGATTTTCCACACGAGAGGGCAGAAACAGGATTAACACAATAGGATGCTGTCTGATATTCTCCTCTGCCCTGTCCTATGAATTTAATTTTCTATAAGCCTAGCTCCAATTCTCCTTGGGACAGTTATATTCAAGAACCGTAATGCTTTGTACTCTCTCATGACATTAAAGCTTTGGCTATTGAACGCCAACAGTCTTGAGGGACACTGAGTTTACTCAATTTGTATTTCTAAACATGTGAATGTGTGCTTTTGTGACAAAAATTTCTGAATGTTGAACTGCTCTTTTTCAGTTTTGATCCAAATGTGTGATATTGGATAAAAGTACCCTAGGGTTAGATGTGGGTGATATTGACTAAACTTGACAAATAGTTGAATAGCAATAGCTGGCAAGACTTATGATGAAATCTGAACAATATTACAGCTTCATACATTTTCATCTGAGTCTTCACACCCCATTCAGTTATTCTGTGTGTGTTCTGTCAGTATGACTAGCTTTCATTTCTTACTGCTGTTGGTGGTCTTTTTTATTATTGTTAGACAGAACACTATCAGATTAGTCCAACTCTTTTAAGGGTTTCAGAAAAGAAATCCTCCACCGCTGCTAACCTTCCTCTGCCCTCCTATTTTTCACACTCTATCATTACCTTCTCTTTTGTAGAGCATCCTGTCACTGTCTCATAATAGAAGTTCAGCTCATTTGCATATACATTTGCATGTCTTCATTAAGAAGAAGACGGCTAAGTGATTAATGAGTGTTATTTCTCATTTTGCAAAAAGAATGTTGCCTACTTTTTATATTCCATATTCAAAGCACCAAAAGAAATAGATATAAGTAAGAAAAATTCATTTCTGGCATTCATGTTATTTTTAAAACAATTTTTAAAAAAGAAAGAGGTAAATGAATGAGTGATACTACACATCTTCCCCCTACCATAAGTAAATACCTTTTTATGTTTGTTATCTTTCTCCCACCCTGTAGGGATTGGTTTATCAATCTGCTTTTTACAGTTTACATTTTGTAAGAATGTTATTGTGTGGAATAAAAAATCACTGTTAGGAACTATATCAAAGGTGTC
Source organism: Octodon degus (assembly GCF_000260255.1). Classification (NCBI taxonomy): domain Eukaryota; kingdom Metazoa; phylum Chordata; class Mammalia; order Rodentia; family Octodontidae; genus Octodon; species Octodon degus. Next base: position 19,212,844 of record NW_004524591.1, on the reverse strand, counting down.
TATCTTGAAATATTAAAATTATTAGCATTTATGCTATTTAATTTTTTGATATTGTGCAACTTTTAAATGAGTATATTTTACTTTTTTATTTAGAGACAATAGTAAGGCTACTTTTTTCAGGAATGAATTTGAGTGAATATTTCCCTATGTCATTAAATGTCCTTGACATGATTTTTAACAACTATGTAAGACTCCATTGCATGAATCTATAGTAATTTATTTCATTGTTCTTCTGCTGGCTTGAATTTAAGACTTTCCAAGCTTTTGCCTTTTGCAAATTACACTAGACTCTAAGATTTTGCATATAAGTCTGTGTGGTTTTCTATTTATTTTCTTGGCCTTCGTTGTTGTAAACTGAACAGGTCAAAGGCAGAGCTCAGCTGCTCAACTCCAGAGCGAACCACACAGAGTGTTCCACATCAGAGACACTCCTGGGTGGCTCACGCTCCCTTGTGAGCACTGCTTGCTGGAGCAGAACAGGCTCCACAGTCTTCGTCAAAGGCTATGAAAATGTTTAAAACTCTTGATAAAAATGGACACACTGCCTCCTGCAAAGACGGTTCAATTTCTACTCATTCCAGGACTCACCACATAGGAATGAAAAACAAGAATCCAAATGCATTTTTAAATTAAGATGTACTAGGAAAACAATGATATCTCACTGCTGTATTAAGTTAGGCTAATTTGATTACTAGTGAGATTAGATGTTTTGCTTGTGTCTACAAGTCATTTATATGTCTTCTGTTGCATATTGCCTGTTTATATCTTTTGCCAAAATAACAATAAGCACTGAGTCTCTGTAATTGCACCAGGGGTTGTTCATGGATGATCTTCCTCTTTCCAGTTGCACTGTAAATAGTCATTTCTATTGTCTCTGGATTGCAAATAAGAACTCTTACCTGTGTGGAAGCCACGGATCTCACCCATATGACATACAGCCAATGACAGGGCCCGGACTGGAACCCAGCTGCCTCACCCTAGAATCTCTAGAATCTAGTGCTCCTTCAATGGTCTGTCAATGTTCTCATTAGTGTAGAATACCACTTTACATCTACAATAATTAATAATCTTTCATTGTTACATTTTGTGACAAGGTTGTCTCTATTGGCTTGTTATTTGCCTTGAATTGATTTGTCTTTTTTTCTATTAATTTGCATGACTTATTTGTATATTAATGTTGTCTATCACATTTAAAAATATTGTTTACTTATAAAAAATGATAATTTCAAATGATTGCTGTCAATTTCCCTTTCTGACATGAAAAAAATTGGGGAGCAGACTGGCTTTGGAATATTGAGGCTGGAACACATGTAACCACAATGTGTGAAAGTTTGAAAATGAAATAATCTACATCATTAACGAAGGGATATTTTAATTCTTGGTCGTGTTTCCACCATCTGCGAAAAGGTTATAAATTAAAAACATAAGACAAATAACAGGAGATCGATCGAACGCTACTGGTGTATGTCATTTTAATGTTTCCAGAATAAGAAGATGACTAGATTAAGTTTGTGACACCTCAATTAAATTATTGGGGATAATGAATAAGTGAGCACATGCATTAAATCATTGAACATTTTGCAAAGCATAAGAGCAAAATGAAAATACTGAGCCCTAAATATCCTCCCCAAGTGCCAGAGCTTTTTGGGAGGAGTTGTTCTTTGTTTTTCTTAGTGGGGTATTAGAGATCAAACCCAGGGCCCTCGCCCTGAACTTCATTCCCAACCCTTTATTTATTTTTCACCTTAAGACAGGGTGTCAGTGAGTCAGTGAGTGGCTCAGCCCTTCAGTCCCTCTGCCTTAGCCTCCCAAGAGTGCTGGGGTTACAAGTATGTCTCGCCATGCCCGACTTCCAGTTCTTAACTGTGCTTCACACTTATACCATTTAATACCAACTAAGATTTTCATAATGTGAAAAATAAAAATGTGGCAATTATTGATGACCCCTATACTTAGAAAATGATGGTATTTATTTATAAATATCAAAATAATTCTATGTGACAAAGAACTATATGAAGTTTAAATTGTTAATGCCTTTCTTGTTCTTGCTTTTGAAAAGGACTTCGGAGGAGTATGAGAATTTTCCCTTCCCACTTCAAAGACTTTGGGTTCAGTTTGGGTTCTTGGGTTCTCTAGCACCCAAGGGTCAATGAACACTCTCATATTCCAACTCTTATACTCTCATGTGGGAGTCCTTTATCCAGCCAATGGGTAAAGGGGTGCTGACACTGGGTACAAGTGATCTTCCAACAGAGGGGAGAGACCAAAGTACCTCATGAATTCTAGGGGTCAGGTCTTGGTTCTTCAGCCTGGCAAACCATGGGACTCTCATGGAATGCTCTGGGGCTCCTTCCAATGTGCAGTGTGACATTAAATAAGGGGGCCTCCTGCTTACCCTCTGTCAAAGGAAAACAGTATAGTATTTTTTTCAGTGGGGACATGAAGGCTGCAGGCCCAGAAGCACAGGATTAGCAGGTCATCTCCCACCTGACACCACATTAAACTCAGGTCGTCTCCACTCTAAGGAGACAGAACACTGTTCAATCACAACAGAGGAGGTAGAAATTCTTGTTAGCCCTGATAAGTAGGGTGCTGAGTAGACTATTTGATCCCTAAAATAATAATAAAATATATATATATGAAATATAACCTCTTTTTCATAAGTTTTTTAATTTATTCATGCCATTCAGTCATTCAACAAATGAAAATTGAGCTGCTACTATTCTCTGGGCATAACTATAGACCCTGAAGATACAACAGTGAACAGGCAGTACCCCAGTAATTTTCATACATGTGTAGGATACATAGTTAACTTTTTAAAAACTAGTGAAATGTTGAGAAATGAATGCTCAGATGAAGAAGGGTTTAGCACCCTCTTTCTGTGATGATTTAACCTTCAGTGGAGATCTGATATTGCAGTGGGACATGGGCCTGGTGTGTTTTTATGGCTTATGTCTAGAAGTCACCCCAAAGTCTCATATGGTCATAGGTGAAGGTGTGCAGACATGCCTAAATCTAAGGCATGTGATCTGGGATTAAGTATGTGATGCTGAGGGCAAGAGTGTGTGATTACTAAACTAGTCCACTGATTGGTCTGCCATAGTTCTGGCTGTGGATAGTGAGAATGCCCGGCCTGAGTGTAAATACTACCTGCCCTTAGGGCTTGTAGCTGGATAGAATACAAGGAATAAAAAGGGTACCGTTGTCACTTGCTGCTTCTCTGCTACTTTCCTGCTTTTTACCTACCATGAAGTGTTTCTACTCTGTGGTGTCCCTCTGCCATGCCTCCATACCTTGCAGCCAGCCAACTATGAACTGAGGCCTCTGTAAACTGCAAGCTATCATAGATATTTTCCTCCTTTAATCTTGATTATTGGATATTTTGTCATAGCAATGAGAAAAGCAACCAGGGCAGTATGTTTGAAGCAACATGAAATCCAGGAGAACTGCAGAAAAATGAGAGGACCAGCAAGCAGAGTAAGGCAGATCCCAGGGCTGAGCAGCCATCCAGGTCAGAGTGGGAATTCTCTGTTTATTTCTAGACATAATGGAAGCCACCAAATATTATAGGAAGGACATGGAATGTTCTGATCTATGTGGAAAAATCACTCTGGCTGCTTAGAAGAAAAGGAAATAGAGAAAAGAAAGGGAAAAGGGCTATTACTTCAATGAGTTAAAACAAAAATGTTGAGAGTGTGGACAGAGAATGGCAGCAGAGGAGATAGTGAGATACCACCAGGTGAAGCACTTGTTGAGGAGGAATATGAGGGTCGAGTGAGACAATCACCAGGATGACTCCCAGGATTTTGGCTGAGCACTAGAGTGGCTGGTGGTGTTATTTGCTTTGATGATGGGGTTTAGGGACCTGGTGTGCGCTAGATTGAAGGGTGATGTTTTAGATGTGTATTCTGAGGCACTTCTTAAATATCTAAGGAGATATCAAATGGTGCTTGGAAAGAGGTATGACTTGGAAATAAATAATTTGGTTGTAAAGACTAGTAGATGAAAGAAGGAATGGAGAGATGCACAGTAGCACCCTCATATAGACAGTTCTTTAGAAGGAAAAGGATTGGGAAGGGACAGAAGGAAAATTCAATGGATGGATGGATGGATGGATGGATGGATGGATGGATGGATGGATGGATAATGGATGAGTGGGTGGGTGGATGAGTGGATGGATAGATGATGGATGGTGGGTGGATGCATGGTTTGAAAATTCATTATTTGAAATGCTTGGCACCAGGAGTGTTTCAGATTTTTTTCATATTTTAGAATATTGACATATACATAATGAGATAGGAAGGGGACCCATGTCTGAACACAAAACTTACATTTTATATGCTCTGTTAAACACAGTACAGGTACTTTCCTACAATATTTTTGCCACCCCCAGGTTTGATGAAGACTGGTTACATATGGTCAGGTGTGTAAGATTTCATTCTTATGGCTTCATGTTAGTGCTCAAAGTTTTGGATTTTGGACTTTCAATTTTCAGAATAAGGGCGCTCAACCTGTGTGGATACATAGGTGGGTGGGTAAAAGAGGAGGATGGGAAATGAGGGAAAAAGGAAAAGTTAGTAAAAAAATTACAAGAATAACATCTTCTATGTGGATACGAGTAATTTTAAGCAACCCGTAGAGTGGAAAAGAGCAAGTTTCCAGTGAATACATTTTCTTAATGTCTCTGTGCTGACAGAAAACGATCATTAAGCTAAATATAACTGACCTTAAGGTGATAATTATATTTGTGTCTTTAAGCTTTTGCCTCTTTTCTCATTGTTTTCCATTAAATGAATTTGATTCCTTTTTTCCTTTGGCAGTTAGAGACACTTTCTATTCACTTTAGAATTAGTATAATGCGCGCGCGCACGCACACACACACACACACACACACACACACACCCGTGCGCGCGCGCGCACGTTCTCTTTATGAGCAGCAATCGAAGGGCATGAAGTAGCTCTGCCTTTATTTATACAACTTCCTATTTACATACACTTCGTTTAGTACTTTTGCTCAGTCTTCTTTCGAAACACCAGAACTTAGCCACTATTATTGCTGCTTTACTCTAATGATGTTTGTTTAGTTTTCAACAGACGTTTCCATTTTTTATTCAAAATTCTTTTTTGTACTTTGTACTTTCCTTCTATGCTCTTTTTTTCTTCTTCCTAAAGAACATTCTTTTAGAGCTTTGCTGTATAAGGATTTTTTTAAGTAATTCTTTGCAATTTTGGTCTGTAAATGTCTTTATTTTGTCTTTCATTCAGGAGAAAAATTAGATTTGTAAGGATTCAAGCTGACAGTTAATTTCCTTCAGCACTTTCAAGATATTAATCTATTGTATTCTGACATCTTTACTTGCAATTGTAAGTCCATAATTAATCCAGTTATTGTTCCATTTTGGCAATCTTCTTTTTTATGGCTTACAAGGGGTTGTATGTTCTGTCTTTCTCGGGAATCTGGTATTTTATTATAATGGTCAAGATGTGACTTTATTTTTGTCCCATGCTCTGGACTCTTTGGCCTTCCTAAATCTAAAGAGCAGTCTTTTTTCAATTTTGGAAAAGTAGCCTTTATGTCTGAACATTGCATCTTCTCGCCTTCTGAAACTTCAGTGAGGTGGAACATCTCAACCAGTGACTCCTAACCTTCTTTTCCATTTATTTGTCTCTTTGTTTCCTCCTGTGGGTAATATGTGCACCACCACACTAATTTTCTCATCTGCTGGTTTTCTATCAATTTAATCTTCTATTCACCAAGTGAACAAAATAATTTTAATATTTTCATCTCTATAATTGTATTTGATTAGTTTTCAAGATTTCATATAATTTCCCACAATGTTTTATTCCTTTACAGTACTGTTGATTCTTTTTACAATTCTTTAATCCTCATGCTGGGTGTGCTTTCTTTCTGTTTCTTCCAAATCCCAGCCTCCTCCAAAAGGGGCCATGGCGCAGCAGCTGATCAGCTGGAAAACACACTCCTGTTCTCTAATCTGGATGAGTCCTGCCACTCACCACTAGTAGAAAATCTTTGTTCTCAGTTATAGAACCCTAGCCCTAAATGTTTCTATAGCATCTATTGATCCTTTCCTTAGAGGCATCAGATCTTTGTCATAAATTACTAAAATACAAGAAGAAAGACTTGCTGTCCTTCCTCTAGGAGCAGGCGGCTCTGTGGCTCCACACTCAGCAGCTGGTGCCGGAGTGTTGTCTGCCTCTTTCCTACCAGCTTACGGCTTGGGCTTTCTATGAGAGGCACTTTGGGGCACAGTGACAAAAACCTCCTCCTGTATCCTGTGCCATTAAGGCAGGATCCTAGCCTTTTGACCTTCCTTCCTTTTTCTCAAGAATGCCTAGAGGGACAGCAGAGAGAAACCTGGGGTGTATCTGAGCTTCCCAGATGCCTGGGACTCTCAGTTATTCTACCTTGATGTGACATGTAAAGGTATATTCAACCTCCAGAAATTCCTATTTGTTAAATAGTTCTTATTCTTAGGCAGCACTCTCTGCTTCCCATGTTCTTCCAAAGATGGATTAGGAGATCCAGATTCTCAACTTTGTCACAATGCTTTTTAAAATTTAGTTTCCTTGTTTTGTGCCTGTAGCTTTGAGGAACCCAAGGAAAGATATAATTTTCTACAGTGTTTGTGATTTTCCTTTTTCTCTCTATTTTTTTTCTTTTGGCTGGCTCAGCCCACCCTGAGGGTTGGGCAGGCATGGCATGTGGCACCGGGGATTGAACCTCAGTACCCTGCACTTGCCTAAGCAGGCATTTTACACAGCTGAGCTATCTCAGTGGCCCAGTGCTTATCATTTTCTTGTTGCCAGCATTTAAATAATGTTGTTTTGTGGCCTTATACATCCCAAGAAGGACTGGACTCCCCAGTGTAAAGTCACACAATGCCTAACAATGGGAGAAATGTGATATTAGGCAATATGGGAACCTCAGAGAGTATCCTAAATCTATTTGTTCTAGGCGTGTAACTTGACATGACCTCCTGATACAACAAGAGATGCAGTAAATCTGAGATATATCAAGCTCCAGCTGCTAACCTCACTAGGGATACTGTTTTACAGTAAACTCCTTAATAAGTAGAAAGAGTACAGTCTAAAACAAAAACAAGGACTGGGGAGATAACTCAGCTGTATAAGCACCTGCCTGGCAAGCACAAGGATCAAGGTTGAATCCCTGGTACTGCATGATGTGCCAGCCACACGCCATGGAGCCTGCAAGCCAGCCACCACAACCGGGTATGGTGGTTCATGTCTGTAATCCCAGTGCTGGGGAGAATCACTACGAGTTTGAACTGTGTAGATAGACCCTGTACCAAATAAATAAGTAAATAAAAGATTAAAAGAAAAACAAGGGCCAGCCAAATAGCTCAGCAGATTAAAGCGCCTGCTTAGGCAGACCTAGGGGTTAGGAGTTCGATCCCCTGGCCTGCTGTGCTGGCCCCATCCCCGGGGCACTCTGAGACATCAATTGAAACTAGATGTGGTGGCATGCACCTGTAATCCTAGCACTTGGGAGGCTGTAAACAGAAGGGTCACTATGAGTCTGTTGTACACGGTGAGACCATGTACACCTCCACCCTGTCCTAAATACAAAAAAAAAAAAAAAAAGAAAGAAAGAAAAGAAAAGCAGTAAAGGTATGATGTAGCAAATACCTAAATAAGTAACTGATTCATATATTACTATGAAATTGTATTATTTGTAATTATATGCACTACAGTTTTATATAACTGCCAGCACAGTAGGTTTATTTATACCATTTCTGCAAACACTTGAGTTGTGTTATGACTTTATTACGGATAAGACCTAACTGAGCTATAGTTTTTCAGCTCAGATAATCTATGCTATCCCTATTATATATGTAGCCTGCCATTGATGAAAAGATCACTCGGTGGTCTGCTCTGCACTACTAACAATACCACTTTGTACTTCACAAGCAGTCTACTTTGCAGGATAAATCATTTGGTAGGAACCAAGCTCAAGGCCACCAGTACCAGCTGGCAGATAGCACCTTTGGGTTCCTGCTATTTTTTTTTTTTTTGGTCTTACATAATTTCCTCTCAATTTTCTATAAGCTCAGGTATGCATTAAAATACGTTTATACAACATTTTTAGGTGATATGTTACAAAACATTTCTTTCAGATATCTAGAGACTTATAGAACCAGAAACAAAGCCAAGAAAATGGATTTTTTACATTTTTAAAATTGTAGTGGTTTATTTCTTTCCTTCTTAACATTAATGAGTCTTGAAATTGTTGAGCACATAGCTATATATGTCAAAAGGCAATGGTTAATGTGAAATTAATAGCATAAAAATGAAAGATACTAATGTAAAAGATTGACTTTACTAAGCTTTCCTTGAACATTCTTAAATACTCTAGAAGTTCAATTTATCTGGAAGATATTAACATGAATAATTCAAAATTCATTTTCCAACTGCAAGGAAAATCAAATTGATACTGATGATTTTCTGAATCCAAAAGCTTGGTTATTTTTAACAAGAAAAAATTTTGACAAATGAGAAATGGATGGCTACCTGGTGATAGATAAGATGATACGTTATTGTGATAGCGTACTAACTTCAAACACTGATGCCATCATAAGCAGAGAGAGCCAAATATTAGAAGCCAACGGATTCCTAGACCAAAGAAAGTCAATCAATTGGATACAATCAATCAACTAAAAGTATCAGCTAAGGTGCCCATGGGAATTATGCCACCGATACTTCAGTGGGCTGGATGCAGGAGTGGAAGGGATACTGAATTATGATCTACACTAAGATACCTTCTTAAAGGACTGCATGACTACAACAATCTCCTTAGATAAGGAAATTCAGTAGTTCTTGGGTATCATTTAGGTGGCAAAGAAAGTCAAGCATACGAACCAGATCTTCATGGCTGCATCAGACTTGGCTGATGGGGCTTGCTTGATACTTGCCTCCTTCCTCCTTCATCATTCCGTGAGGTCCCCCCACCCCGTATCATGTACTGCCAGACCCAAGCTGAGCACTCACTGAGGGGGACAGTCTTTTCAGACAGATCTGTTTATAAACAATGATATAGGAATTAGGGACTACCCTCTTAAATCATCCTTTAACATTTGTTTGTAAGAACTGTGTGTGAGAACCCGGTTTGGAGCTTCCACTGCGACATTTCATTCCTTAAAAAGGGATGGATTGGACAGTGTGAGGTAGATTAGTTGGGCAGATACTTATTAGTGAGCAAGGAAAAGGCACTATTTGGAGTCACACTGTTAGTTTTCTTATGTCACATTTTAATTCAGCCTATAAAAATATGCTACAGTCTGAATTTCCTCTGGCAAGTATTTAGTGCATGGAATTTGATTAAATAGTGTCCTTTGAAGTTTTAGAATTTGTCTTCTCTGTCCACATGTGAAAGAAAATATTAAAAAATACCCTTCATTAGACTGTATAACCATGGAGCCCTTAAAAGCCTGGAGTTGAACTTGGAAGGATTTGTGCACAGCAGTCTCCCCCTTGGATCTCCACCCTCACAGTCATTCAGCTTTCAGGCTCGCTCTTCTAACGTGCTCAGCTGAGGACCTGAACTGGTTCCTGCTCTGTGCTACTGTCCAGGATAGTTTAGGTCCCCACAGGGCAGCCAGGCCAATTAACAGGTTGTTCTCTGCAGAGTGGTGAAATGCCCTGGTGCTCTCAAGAGCTTTTGGGGTATGTGAATACAAAGTGAAAAGAGGATATAGTAAGAAGGTTGCAGCGTCAGTCGAAGTTCTCAGTTACTCACTATGAAAAACTGTGTCAGTAGGCAGGGGGAGGTTGGGTGTGCAACCTGGAGTCAGGACTGGAAGCAAAGCTAGAGGTTTCTAGCACCTTTCCTCCTGATTGACATGCCTCAGAAGCAGCCATTCTCAATAAGAGAACCTTGAGTTGTAGCTTTAGAGAATGAATCGTCTGAGTTAGAAGTAGTGTAAGTCATTTTTGCCTGACGTTAGATATCTCAGAAAAATCACTCCTCAACGTTCTGTGGAATTTATGAACAAAAATAATGGAAAATGTACATGAGTCTTATACCGGTTTTTCTTCAAAATATTCATTCAGAGGCAGGGCATGTGGCGCGCACCTATAATCCCAGCACTGGGGAGGCTGAGAACAGGAGGATCACTATGAGTCTGAGCTGTGTAATGAGGTCCTGTACCAAATATATATTCGTTCAATGAGGGAAAACCATTTCAAAGTGAGGATAATACAACTTATTTATACGAGACCCCAATGAACCACTGGAGACAATATAAATGATGTGAGAATAAACTAACATGTATCAGAGATTAATTAAAGAGATCAAGCCTTTGATATCAAATGGAACACATATTTTACTAGCGGTCCAGATAAAAGGAACATTGGTGTGAAAGAAGGCATATTAAAATCTTGTCTTTGAAGGTTTACTCTTCTCTAGAGTCACACCAGCAATAAGACTGGGAAGAAATATGACAGATATAAAAAAAATTAGTAATGCTAGGGATCTATTGCCAAGCGTACGACTAAACCCATTCAACCAGGCTCAAGGCTCAGAGAAACTCTCCCTCTGTAGGATTGTTTGTGGTATAATTCCAGAAAATTGGTTTCTGCTGGTTTAGCCAACATCAGGTACAAAGAACAAAAAGTCACACTGCTGTTATTCCTGCCCAATAGCCATTGTATAAGGGCAAGAAGAGTCCCACACACAGGAGGGCAAGCATCAGTCAGAAGGAAGAGAGGGGCCTCATGGACCAAAAGCATCCAGCAGGCCCTGAAGACAAAAGATAGCTGTGCACCTGACATCCTTAGGAAGGACACGGAGGACAGAAACCAAGGACAACAGCAAAGAAAGCTGCTGGTCATGTGTTGTTCTTTTCAGCTATTCTTAAACTGTCAGCTGCTTAATTTTATTCTCCCATTTCATAAGCGCAAGACAGTATAGCAATTACAAAACAGATACATTTTCTAAAACATTAACAGAACATGATTGCCTTAGACATTTATATAAAGCAATATAGCACAGAAATGACCAATATTGTATTGTTTAAAATAACAATTATAATAATTAACTTAGAGAAGTAAAAAAGCAGAATTGTTAACTCTGAGAAACAAAGTATCCTATGTAAAATATCTTAGAAGAGTCATCTCA
>NW_004524591.1:19196161-19200734 GCF_000260255.1 Octodon degus | reverse complement strand
ATATATATCAAGAAGTAAAAACATTGGTAGTATCTAAGCAACAAGATTATATGCTAAGCTAAGTTATAAGATTTATTTAAAGTGTTTTTAGCCATCTGCTTAGCTGAGGCACAAGATATCCTTGAAAGCTTACAACTTAGGTTTGAGGGAAAAGAGGAAAACTCTCAGACTGCACAGGTTGGGAGAGTGAAACAAAGACCCTCACAGAAGGCTGGGACTCTAGATAGCAAAGAATTTTTATCCTTTGAGACACATAGATGAAATTATATGTGTGTCATTTTCTTCAAAATAATCCAGAAATGGGGAATGGGTAGAGATTTTTGAGCAAAACATAATTAACCAGGAGTCAATAATTACTGAAGCTGAGTTATTATTTACATGGAGATTTATTATAAAATTCTCTGTACATTTGTAAGTTTGAAATTTTCATAAAGTTTTGTTGACAAACACATTTCTAAAAGATGTGTGGCATCATTATTGTATTAGCCAGCTTTATGTAGCTGTGATCAAAATGCCTGACATAGACAATTTAAAGAGGAAAAAGGTTATTTTCCATCAGGGTTTCAAAGGTCTCTCAGTTCATGATCATGAATATCTTCAAGGCAGAAATATCAGGGCAGAGAGGCAGAGTGAAGGGAAGCTGATAATTCATCCATAAATCAGAGAAAATAGGAAGAGCGAAAAGGAAAGGGCCAAGCAGCAGCATGGGTACAGGGGCAAGCTCCCACGTTCCAGTTCTACTCAGACAAACTGGGAAGCTCACTTTGCTAATCTCTGAGACAACTTTTAAGCCTGTTAAGCTGACAATCAAGATTAATCATCACAAGCAGTAATTGAGAAAATACATATGTAAAACCTAGTGAGATAATCTGTGCATCATGATATACTCTTATGTATTATGGCTACAAGTACTGAAGAATCATTTCAACACTACTTTACCTCGTATTCACACCCGATGTGTATGGTAGGTCATCTAGGAAGCTCCTTTAGTTATAGTCACTCGTGTTCCCAGGGTTACTGAACAGTCAACAGTTACCTCCCAAGCACTGTGCTATCTTTGCCAGGTGGGGAAAAGCCATGGCTATGTTTATATCCAGTAAATACATGTGTCTCAGCCTGGAAGTGGCACCTGTCTTTAAACATGTCATCGGTCAGTGCAAACCACGTGAACCCACCTAGCCTCAAGGAGCCAGGTGCTCCTTCCACATGTGTGGAAAGGAACATTATCCAGAGCTGCAGAGGAAAAGCAAATGATTTCTACAGACATTAATTGCTCCCATCAGATTGAAAAAACTATGTATTTTTCCTAAACCAAACATTGGTAAAGACCTAGAGAACAAAAAACTAGTGGCACAGTTGGTTGAGCAGTAAGTTAGTATAATCATTTTAGAAAATAACTCCTTAAGAAAGTAGAAAATTCGCATGGCATTGTGAAGTCACCCATGCCAAAACATAAACTATGAAGAGACCTCAGCCAGGTGGACCAAGGAGACATGGAAATATGGTCATAGCTTTCCTGTTTCCAGCTGTGCAGAGGTAGCTCATGTCTGGCAGGCCCCAAAGTTAGAACTTTTCTTTGTGTACCTGAGGCCACCCCCACTGGTTCTGCAGCTGTCCTCGTGCCACAAAACGAATTGCCATGGGATTACCAGAGAAGGAAGGAAATTGAGAGACTCATGAATATTCAAAGAAGGCAAAAAAAGAAAAAAAAAAAAAAAAAAAAAAATGACATGAAGATCTGGGGAGATGGTTCAGTCAAATGAAGAAGACTATCAAAGGAATTTTTAAACAGAGATTTGGTAATTTTTTTTTTTTTTTTTTTTTTTTTTGTATTTTAGGGAAGGGTCTGCAGGGTGCTTAGGGTTTCACTACTAGATCAGACTCATAGTGATCCACCTGTTTACGGCCCCCCAAGAGCTGAGATTACAGCGTACACCACCATGCCCAGTTTCAATTGCTGTCTCAGTACTCCCTGGGGGTGGGGCCAGCATGGCATGCCCAGGGATTGAACCCTGGCCCCTATGCCTGCTTGTAGGGTCTCTAATCCTCTGAGCTATTTGGCCAGCCCAAATGAAGACTAGCAAGATGCATGAAAAGAGAAAAAAACCAATAAAATAATGATGAAATGACTCTACAAGGAGTGGTACCTGCCTGTCTGCTGGACAGAGAGGGACAGGCTTATGCAAAAGCACCTTCTAGCATGATTGCACAAAAATGAAAAGAAAATGCGGGAAAATGGGTAGTTTGTGCCCAAGGAGAAATGGAAGTATTAAAAGTGGTTCGAGGGGGCTCGGGAGATGGCTCAGTAGAACAAGCTCTTCCCTGGCAAGTGCAAGGGCCTGAGTTCAATCCCCAGTTAAAAAAAAAAAAAAAAAAAAAAAGTTATACTAACTGGAAAGAGAGAAAAGAAGGCATGGAAGAGGATGGTTACTGTTAGGTATGAACCCATGCAATTGACCAGACCAGGCATTCTGACATGAGTAGATTTATTGGGGGCATCAAACAGGCTGTCTGTCTAGCAGACCAATATAGTAGTGAAGAAAGGGGGGACAGGAGACTTTATAGGATCTTTTAGGAAGGGTGATTGTGGGATGGAACAGATGAGGGAGAGCTAATCTTGACAGGGCTACCTGGTCTGTGGGGGATTTCCAATGTTAACAAAGGAGAATTTCATGGCTGTTTGCCCAGCTCCAAGTCAGGTGGACTTGTCCTGCGGCTTTGGGTTTTGCCCTGCATAGGGCCCAGGGGGAGAGACTTGGGGGCAGGGTGCCAGGGAAACCAAGAGGGAGAGTGTTTGGGGCAGGGTGCCTGGGAAACTGAGTTCTGACCTATTAGTTACTAAAGTCTTCTTTGTTGGAGATGGCTTTGCAAGAAAACCACTTAAATATGAAGGATTCATTAGCCAATGGGCTTATGTTTTAAGAAGGCCCATGTAACACATTCTGAACTGAAAGCCACAATTTTCTTGCCAATAGTTGGTGTTGAAAAGAATCCTTCATCCCACTACATACAATTTTGAGTGTTATTACCAAAGGAACAGTGAGCAAGGTGAACATGAGTTGGGCCTTGTGACACAAGGAGACAAGGTTATTGGGGATAAATATGCCCAGGTAACCAGCAATCCTGAAAATGATAGATGCATCAATGCAGTCTTACTGGTTTGACAAGTTGTTTCACATAGTAACTGCTTACACTTATTGAAGACAACAGACTGTTACAGTTTGTGTCTAGTTGTCCCCCCAAAGCCTAATGCAGGCATGGGGTGGAGACTTCTAGAGTTTAAGACTAACTCAGGATCCACTGGGATGATGGGTCTTAGTACTGCTGGGATTATGGGTATGGATGTTACACCCAGCCTTGGGGTGGATTTCTTGAATGTAACATAAGAGAGACAGAGAGACAGACTTCCCACCTCTGTTGCCATTGTTGCTGCTATTCCTCCATTTGCTCTCTCTGTTCTTTGCCGTGGCCATGAAAGGTTGTTCTGTGCCATGTGCCACTCTGCCTTGGGCCCAGCTGAATACAGACTGAAGCCTCCAATAACTGTGAGCTAAATAAACCTTTCCTTCCTTCTTTTTAGGCGTCGGTATTTGTCCCAGCAATGAGAGAAGCATAACTGAGACAGAGACCAATCAGGAAAACCATAACTTGAATACTGCTGAACAACTTTCGTGACTGCATTTATCAAGAAAACTATTTATTAAACTGTAGAAACATTAAATTGGCTCAGTTTTACAAATAGGTCTTTTATTAGGGGTTTGCTAAGGGCTTACGTGTTAGTGAAATTGAACCATTGAAATAGTAAAAGTCAGTCTTTGCATTGAAGAGTGGGTTCTCAGCAACACAGAGCTCTCATTTCTAAAAAAGCCACCAGTACTTAAAGTCAGTGCAAACTTAATTTAGGGGTCTAGGGCTAGGTAATCTGCTGCAGCCTATTCTACCTCATCATTTATCATTAGTCCTAAAAAAAAAAGTAGCATTAAGAAACAGTAATATTTAAGTTTATTCTCAATATAGTCTATTTGTCATACTTTAAGAAAGGCATTAGAAGTTTACTTATACAATTCCAACTTAGTTGCACTGATGCCCTGAAAAGAAACTTTATTTGCAGTTAAATAATGTAAGAAGGTTATTTATATGTTAGATGTGCATCTCAAGTTTTGTGATCTGAATTAAATGGTCATGGCTTAAAAAAAATATGGTCACAGCAGCATACAAACAAAGGCATCACTGGAAATAGCTCTCACGTCCGCAGCGGGGCCGCAGGGAATTCTTCATAAACTATCTCCACTCACAGACAGTATGACTATGTATGTGAAAAATTCTAAGAAACGTATTAAATAGCTACTACAACTAATACGTGAATTTAGCAACGTATGAAGATAATAGAATCTATAATTATCTATTTAGGTTTTCTAAATTGGTACATGTTTGTAGTATGTAATGATTGCATTCATCGTGTGAATTTGGTATATGTGTATGATATTTCTTAATTCTTTTTAAAATCCTCCTCTGTCTGGGTCTCTTGGATCTTTCTCTCTGTCTCTGTCTCTGTCTGTCTGTCTGTCTGTCT
>NW_004524591.1:19182570-19195564 GCF_000260255.1 Octodon degus | reverse complement strand
AGAAATCCTACAGTAATTCTGTCAAAGTAGGAAATGCCAAAGCCAAGTTTTTCTCTCCAGTGTTGTCTCCAGAGCTCTACATATACCTCAAAAGAGATGCAACTCGAGGACTAGCTAATGGTGGTAATGTCAGAGAATAGGATGGCACTCACTGCCGCTGGCCCCTGGTGGCTCTGGGAGTGATAACAGTGACTGCAAAGCCACATCAATCTTTTGTTCCTATAGGTTGAGTTGCTCTTACCTGAAATGCTTGGACCTGAAATGTTTTATATTTCAGGTTTTTTTTTTCAGAGTTTAGAATACTTTCATATATGTAATGAAATACTTAGCAGGAAGGAACCCAAGCTCAATGACAAAATTAATTTAAGTTCCAATACATATGTTACACACACACACACACACACATACACACACCTTTGTATAGTAACTTTAGGAATATTTTCAATGTGCCTGAGTCTCATGTAGTCAGGTATGAAACTTCTATTTGAGGGTTCGTGTCAGCACTCACAATGTATAAGACTTTGGGATTCCTCTAAACTCAGTGGGATTTGCTTGGGCATCATTCCGGTGAGAGATCAATACAAATAGAAAGCATAGAAGGGCAAGGAAAGTTAAAGACAAATAAACAGACCCAATTAGGTGAAATGTGGGGCTCAGGATAATTCCAGGGCTCCTCCTGCATAGCTCAGTTGAGTATTGTTTGTGGAAGATAGTGGTTGCTAAGAAAAGGGCTGAAGCCTCAGCTGGCAGGCTGGACAGAGAAAGAACCACTGGAAGCATTGCTTTAGGAAAATCCACCCGACAGCACTATGCACAATAAACTAAAGAAAAAGCAGGTATGGTCTCCTGTTCTTCCTCCTGTTTTCTGTTCTTACCCGCATTCCCTTGCATAGACTCTTAGGTGCTCAGTTCTGCAAGCTCAGTCAGGGCTTATGTTGAAAACATTTCAGTTTTTCTCCTGAATTTGAGTAGCTTCTGTTATATTGTTAAACACAGATAAGACAGGAATATGGAATTTAAGATAATATCTGAGAAGATGGGTAGCTTATAGGTATCACTGTACAGAAAATAAGTTTACAGTGTATAAAAATGTGAGGAAAACTCAAGACTAGAGGAGAAACTCAAGAAAGTGGAATCTTTCCTTCAAATTATCTCAAGGTTGATGTATTTATAAACACAATTAATCTGTGACTTGCCATATTAATAATACAACAGAAAAGATTACCAAAATAGTATCAATGATTAAAAGATATTATCATTGGAATGTGATACATCAACATTGTCTCACCAGTGACACAAAAGCCCAGGCTCCTTTGGTCCTTCCTCTCTGCCACCCACAGTACAAGTGTGCTGCCTTTCCCCTGGTCATACAATGGCTAACACACCACAGACATCACATTTTCATTTGAGTCCATGTAAATTAGGAATCGAGGTTGGAATTGAAAGTGGAGATTATTTTATTTCCCCTACCTTTAAACAAGAAAAAAAAGTCTTTCCTAAGTCATCCACGAGAACTGTCACTGCCCAGGACTAGGTTAAATGCCATCATGTAAACCAATCACTGGGGAAGGGGTAAAGGATCACATGAGTAAGGTCAAACATGATTGGACTCCTGGGCACACCATTGCCCCAACTGAATTAAGAGAGCAAACAGGAGAAGGGATGACTGATAGATAAGTAAGTCACCTTCTGTGCCACATGGAAGACAGGAAAATTGATGGTGAGACTGACCAGACCTTAGAGAAGCTCTAGTCTAATGAGCTCCAGAACAGCCAGCCCACGTCCATCTGTCTGATGTGAAGGAAGTGAAGTCTCTTTTTCAGAGAGCTTCAAAGACAGTGTTCCTCTTCACCAACCAAGGCCTTGATGGTGTCTTCTGTTCAACATCTTGATGGACAGGACAAGTCCAGCCAGCAATAGGTGATGACCAATGAGAAGAGGATACCGCCACAGCCCAAAGAGTGCCTTCTGGGGACAATTCTGCAAGTATTTATTGAGAACCAAGGATGGGTCAGGCCTTGTTCTAGGCATCTGTGATACATCAGTGAGCAAAAGCAAAAATTTCTTGCTTTTATAAGCTTACATTCCAGCATGATCATCAGTGAACTACAGGGAGCAGCAGATGCTGAGTACTATGGCAATCAGATCAACAGCCCCAGGATGGGCTATGGGGTGGGTTCACCAGGGTGACCAGGGACATGAGAGGCAGATGCCCTCCTCTTGGTGGAGGTGAAGGAGATGACTGAGCAAACACTTATGAGAAGTCTGTCTTTAGAATTAGCATCTTGATTTTTTACTCTGTGTAGGATAACTAAGATGATATGGTAGTCCAAGTACTTAACACATTACATGTAAGACATCTCTTAAGTGATCTACTTTTTCAAAAAAGAAGAGATTTTACTTCCATCTGAAGGAGTGCTCAATCTAGATTTTTTTTTAATTCATTGGTCTATGAATGAATAGACCACCCACCTTAAGGACAATGTGGGGTTTGTGGTTTCAGGACCCCATGGGAAATTGGAGTTCAACCATCTTTCTCTTCTTTTACCCAAGTGTGAATCTTGGAAAACCCATATACCCTCTTCTGGACTCAGCTTTCTCCTCTCAGACTGCAGGAGCTGAATGACACCATGGTTCTTCTCAGGCCTAGACCTGCCTGGCTCCTGGATGAAGAGGCCATGGTCAGGGGTCTGCAGATGGTTTTCCCATGGCTCTTGGGAGGACGTGGTGTGCTCTACTCTGCAGCCCATCAGGAAAACAAGGCTGCCTACAGGTCCTGAAGAACCACCTAATGACTTAATAGGCTTTGAAATGATCTAGGTTTTAATTTTCTTTTAAAGCAGATTCCCTGGGGTAAAGTGTACTTTACAGTAGATAATAAGCACATAGAATATTTTTATTGAAGCCAGATATCTTATTTGGAAATCAGGTTTAAGTTACATTTCTCTGGTAGGTTTTACTATCATAATAAACTAAAATCCTCAAAGGAATGTTTACACAGACATAAAATCTGTTGGAAGGTCAGAAGTATCTAAGAGTTAAGCATCTATAAATATTTAAAATAGGGTGAAATCAAATATACTAATAATAATCTTTTTAAAGTTTGAGTAGAGATTAGAAAAAGAAAAGTCAGGAAAGTGACTCATTCAGATGGTTGACACTGACAAAAGATCTAAAAGGTACTGTACATGGTTTTAGGGTAAATTCTGAGGGGATCTGACTGATCTTGTCAGATACAAAAGTTACATTTTTAGTTTATATAGGTTTTGCTTTAACTTGGTCTTAACCATCCAACAGAAAAGTATAACCATGAGATATAAAAGTAATGCCATATCAATATGCTAAGCTGTAAAAGGCTCAAGTCAACAACTTCTAACAATTGCCAGTTCTCCTGATAACCCACTACTATTATGGACTATTGGACTATATTGGGTTATTTTGCTGAATTCAAGTACCTACAATCTTTGGACTGCGTTCAAGTATATAAAGGTTCTTTAAAGACTTCTGCAAATACAGCTTCTCTAACTGCAGTGGCACACCCATCTCTGACAAAACGAAACAAGAAAGGGGGATATAAATAGGATGATTTTGTAGTGAAAAATATATATGTATATACAAGATAGTTAGGATAGATATACAGCTACTTTCTCTTAGTTCAATGAGAATAAAGGTTTGTATTAATATTGCTTAGACAAGATATCATGTCTGCATCTTATCCTCTGAATAACTACTACAAAGACAACAATATGCAGTGTATTAATTATTGCAACTGTCCTACTAACCTGTTCTAAAACTGTTTCATTGCTCTATCTTTTTTTCTCATTAAAATGAATAAATGATTTTTAAAAAAGACAAGATAGTCTTCAGATCTTAAAAAAAAGTCAGGAAAAATCCTTACAGACACTTGTATATTAAATCATTATCTTTATGATCATATCAGTGACTCCAGTCATAAAAATTGAGGCAGTGCAATACGTCTCCTACCCAAGCACACAGTCAGCCCTACCTGTGTGAAAAGGCTCACACTGAGGATGCTGAAGAGCCCCTAGCAACGCTGTCCAGAATGTTCAGGCTACACACAACAGGGGTTTTCTTGCCCAAATCTTTAGGATTCGGTGACCCTCACTCCTACTCCACACACGCACCCTCGCATTTTTTGCTCATGCCATCTTACCTCATCTTTTCAAAAAAGTAGCAGTTCTTCGGTCTGTTATGAAGTGCAGAAACTGAGGTCCCAGGAAGCTAGCTTGTGAACTCTTATCCCTCCAAATGCCAAAACTGTGCTAGAGAAAGCCTCCAGTCCTTGAGCACACATTCAAGCTTGAACACATTCTATTTGCAGCGTGATCCCCTCGAAGGAAAGCTTCCCACAGCCCAGCCTACTCCTCTGCTCTTATGCTGTCTGAATGGAGGCAGAAACTCAGAGAACAGTCCTCTCACTGTTGTCTTCACCTCCTTCATCTGAGGCTCCCTCCTCATGCCTGTCCTGGGCTACATTATAAAATTTCCTTTCTTTTCAGAACCTTTCAAAAGACATTTCATTACAAGTGGACTCACAAACAAGAAACAGAATTTTAGTAAGGAAAGTAGAACAGAAAAAAGTGATCAGAATATTTTTACCTTAGTGAGTGACATTTCTAATGATCTATGTAGAAGGATTCCTCCCCCCCACCCGCCAGCATCATTCTAAGTGCTTTTTGAAAACCTCAGTGACATATGAGATAGCTACTGACTAATTTGTTCTGGCATAAAAATGAGTTCACTATTAAAGAAAACATGTTTCCTATCACCAGATTCTATTAGGTCATCAAGTGGCTCTTTACTAGTGGAAGGAAATAGGATTTACCTCCTCTGAAATATTATGGAGAGGAGTGAAATAACATTTTGACTTACCTCAACACTAACAAAATGAAAGCCAGTTAATTTGCTATAAGGGGATGTTTTAATATTTGCATTTCCATAGTTGTACATCACTTTGAAATTTTCTTTTGAGTCAGGTGAATGAAGAAGGGTACATGAAACAGACTGAATAAACAACTGTGAAATAGCTAAGTTTAAGCAGCTTTCAGCTTAGTGACTGAGATAATGCCATTTCTCTGGAGAGGGTCTAAATATAGAGGAGTAATGGCTAGCAGTTTACCACAGGCTCTGTAGCTCCCTACACCAGCAGGGGCTGGGCACTGAACAGGAGAATTGTAATTCCAGAGGCGGATTAAGGATGCAGCCCTGGCAGGTTCCAATGGGTGTGGCAGGGTGGGGAGGGATTGCATCTCATTCCTGTCTCTTCCATCCACATTGAGGCTTGGATAGTTATAGTGTAAACAGCCCACGTGGGTGATGAGATAGCTAAGGGGGAGAGAAGAAAGCTCTTCATTATTCTTTTGGAAATAAAGAAGGATAAAAACCAGCAATCGTAGAGCATTTTCATTTCTTCACAATTTGTCAGCACAGTCAGGATGCTGGCTTCCTTTCCATTGGTGAGATTACTTCCTGCTGACATCAAGAGGGGGTAGAGTGGACAAATGTGTGAAAATGGAAATTAAGCTTGAAGGGCAGTTTTTGTTTTGATGTTTGTTAGACATCCTTCCTTGTGTTAAAATTAGATATCTTGACTACTGGCAGCCATAGGATCTGAATGCTGAGAGTGCAGGGCAGTGTTCCTTAGACAAATTTCTAGACAGAGTAAAGCAACTGTCAGTTTTGATGAAGAATGACTGTTTGGGCTTTGTCTTTAGCTATGCTCAACAGAAAAGTCTGATCATTTAGCATAATGCTCATATGAACTATACCAGAGAGTAATTGTCACTTTCACACTAATGAAAAGCAACCTGGTCAAAATCATACTAATAAATGCATATTTAATTAGAGTTTTTAGACATTTAATGTGAAAAAAAATATATCAAATCTTCTTTCACTGATGACCTTAATCAGAGATACCTTAACTAAGAGCTGTCAGATGCCATGGGATAAAATTTCAACCCACTAAAATGAGATGGGATGTAGCTGGTTATTTATCAAGTGTACAGTATTTATTTATTTAATTTACTTTTTGTGGAGCCAGGGATTGAACTCAGGCCTCTGTGCTTGCCAGGCAAGCACTTATTCAACTGAGCTATCTCCCCGGCCCCAAGTTTGCTGTTTTTAGATTGAATTTACTTATTTTTTTTCTTCTTCTGAGAGTTAGTTTTAAAGAGATCTTTGGATTTTAGAGGTGGCTTGTTACACAGTAACTTAGATTTGTAATTATGAATTAAACTTTCTTCATATAATTTCTAAAAAGTACAAACAATCTGTGGCACTTAATCATTGAAATTGGCTTTGACATTTTAAAAACAGGGAACACAGTACTGAGGTGTGATTGCTTTGTGATGGATTTGCAAGGAAGGTGACATGTTGCCGAAGAATTTCTAAGCAAACATAAGAAGAGATTAGCCTGGGGCAGGAAGGGAAGATAGAGAAGATCCTGATGTCAGAAAGCTCAACGTGAAGACGTGACTTTCAGTTTCATTCTCTCTGAGGTCTAACCTTGCACGCATTATCTCAATTTTCCCTATCATATCACACTTTGTGTTCTAACCCTTTAGATTTAAGAGGAGAAGAGGCAAGGTTCTGTTGTGAAAATCTAACTAATAGATAAAAGGAGAGGGATTGGGGAACTCTAATGGGAGGAGGATGTGTGGCCCAGGTCACAGACTTTGATGAGACACTCCAACACTGTCTGCAAGGACAGAGGGATTTAAGAAGCACCCCTTCCATAGGCGCATGCTCAGAGCTTCCTCTGGTCCCCGTACTGTCTTTCCTTTATCCATGGTATATATTCAGAGACTCCTGTAACTGACAAGCCCCCCATCCCCCAAGCAAGAGTACCAATGGAAGCCTGAATAGAAAATATTTTAAATATTTAAAACTTATAAATCAAGGTAACAAACTGGTAAGTTAAATATGTCATAGTATCTCATCATGAAAAACATGTACTTTTATAGCAATCTGGAAAAACAGGTTTGAACTTAGAATTCTGAGGTTTAAAAGTCTAAATTGAAATGTAGCAGTATAGACAGCCCTTGACCCTTTCTGGCTTCAGTACACACTACCCTGTCTACCCAGGCTCTGTAAGTGTGGCTCCCAGTTGGAGGAGGAATCTAAGATGAAGGCTTGTGACTGATTAGGCAGGAAAGGTCCCTGTTATCCATGAGTTGGATGTACAAATATGGAATGCATGAATGATGGGAATTAATGGAAAGAAGAGTCTGTTTGTTTGTTTGTTTGTTTCCTGTGAAAAACATGCTGAGATAAAGTAATAATAAGACACACAGGGAAAACTGGAATTATTAATTTTTCTAACCACCCCCAGTCAACAGAGTCCAGAATTTACCATTAGTATTGAATCACTCTCCTGAGAGGGAGAAGGGGTAACTGCTTTTCTGTTCTTTTTGTTGATAGGTCTCTGGGCAAGGTGGAGGGAAATACTCAGCCTGGGAATTTACGTCACACTAGTGAGCACCATCACCCAGAGTACACGTCGTGCACCGTCTAACGTTCCCAGTGCATTCGTGCCCCACACCCATCTCTCCTGGGGCAAGTAGCATAGTAAGAGTAGATGGAGTAAATAGGCTGCTATGATCTTTATTTTCAGATGAGGAAATCAAAGCTGAGTAAAAAGGTGTCGTCAGAGACAGAAGCCACAGGAGGAGAGACTTCGAGGCTGGTTGTCCTGTGCATCTTCTTTGTTGCTGTCGGGTGCTCCTGGCATGGAACCACCTCAGAATCCCAGGGAGAGTCCTTTCAGTCTGCTGAAATGAGTTAGGCAGGATGCCAAGCATAAAAACCAACATATTGTTGCAATGGCTTAAGCATTCTTACCAAAGGCTACCTTTTTTCACCTCTGATTTGTATTCCCTTCTTTGATGATGTTACGTAGAGCTTGAAGTTGCTTCGTGGAAAGCCTATAGAGCCATGAAGGTAGAGACTCACTTTTCTGATCAACCCTGCTTTGAATCATGCAGTGGATTATAGGCATGATGCCTTAAAAGTAAGTGAAACATCTGGACGAACTACTGTTTCCTTTAAAGGAAAAGGAACAAGAGAAAAAGAGGAGACACCAAATACCATGTCACCTACATAGTTTCTTTGATCTCTGTTTATCATTCACAAATGGCTTTTCTTTACCCTATAAATGACAGGCTTGCTATAGGCCAAACGTCACTTTAACAGTTGTATTGAAATTTCATTGGGTCCCAATCAGTGCTGCAGGGGTAGTGTTCTCATTTCATATAGGAGAATGCTACAGCTTTGAGAGGTTAATTAGCACAGAAAGGTCACACAGCTAATGAATGACTGGGCTGGGACATAAATCCCCATCAGTCTACTCCTAAGGCCATACCCTTAATCAGATGTTAACCTGAGTACACTGGGAGGTTCATCATAATGTTAGTACATATTTTGCAGACCTAATATGAAAATTAAAAGAGATGGCTATATGAAAAATGGTGAGCAAACCATAAATCCCCTACAAAGGTTTTCTGTAATTATTCCTTTCAGTTTCACACAGGGCTAACTGTGCTGCTTTTAATGGCCAAATCTATATTAATCCTATAATTCATCCTTACTCCACCTAAGTTTTGTTTCCTGCTTTTCTCCACGGCCAGAGGGAAACTGAAAAGAAGTATTTTGTAAAAAGGCTTACCACCTGCTGCTAAAGGGTGCTAAACCATCTGGGTCGTCAGAGACCTGTAGACTTGCTTACAAAAGAAGTAGATTAATCTGGACATTTTTTCCCTTACATAAACCAGGCATCAGGAGGCAAGCAACCCAGGAAAGGATAATCATGCTGAGAACAGAAGCACTTATTATAAATAATTACCATGTAATTATCCACAACTTCCCTGGAGTCTGTAGCCTGAGGCTACTCTTAGGAGGTGTCCCTTCTTCACTAAGTATGAGGAGACTGAATTGCTTCAATAACTTGAACAGGACATGGGTCCGTATCTTATGGCTCCAGCATGTGCTTCTTACATGGTGAGGATGTCAATGCTAATGGCCGAGGTACAGAACAACAGGAATGTGTGTGGAGTCTTTAGCTGGGTCCAACTGTCCACTTTCTATAACATCATAATGTCTTCTTGCAAGTGTGAAGGTGTAACATATCTGACCTCTTTTCCTTTTTTCTTTTCTTTTTCTTTCTTTCTTTTTTTTTTTTATTTTTTAAGGGAAGTGTCTACAGGGTGTTCAGGATCTCATTACTAGACCAGACTCATAGTGATCCACCTACTTGCAACCTCCCAAGAGCTGGAATTATAAGGGTGCGCCACCACGCCCAGTCTCAATTGCTCTCAGCTCTCTCAGGGGGTGGGGCTGGCATGATAGGCCCCGGGGATCGAATCCCCAGCCCCTGTGCCTGCTTGCAGGTGCCTTAATCCACTGAGCTATTTGGCTGGCCTTCTCTTTTTTAAAATTTTTATTTATTTATTTTATTGGATACAGGATCTCACTACACATTTCAGACTTGTAATGATTCTCCTGTCTCAGTCTCCCCAGTGCTGGAATTACAGGTGTGCACCACCATGCTCAGTTTTGGGCTGGCTTGGCTTGCCCAGGGTCCTGGGGCTGGCACAGAACACAGTACCAGGGATTGAACCCAGGTTCTTGAGCTATCTCCCCAGCCCATGGCTTCTTTTCTTAAGCACAGTGTATACCGAGCAGGTTAATGTATTATATAGGCTGACATTTTTTTGTGAGTCTTTGAGCTGCATGTTTAAACTGCCAGGATACCCCGCTGAAGAGAGGTAATAGCACTTAAAAGCAGCAATGGCAGTCGTCTGAACAAGCGGTCTGTGTGGAGAGACACAGACACTTCCATGAGGGGCGTGATTGCCTACAAGGTTAATCAATTCTCCTTGTTTTCACCCCAGCTCACATTAATCTTGGTGGCAGCAGCTATGGACGTGAAATCCAACCTCTTAACCAAGGCAATTGCAGTTGTATTCACCTTCACAAGAGGTGTAAACAAGCTATTCTTTGAGTCTTAATTAAACTACAAAGATCCCTGCAAGGTGCTAGCCAGGGTCAGTCAGGGGCATGCTTTTAGTGGTGTCCAGATACACTTCAGGGTAGAAGATGGAGAGAGCTGAAGCAGTTGCAGTCATGAGCCTGTCCTGATCATAATTCTACAGTCAGCTTCTGCTTATTGAGCTTGCATTTATACTAGCATGCTCTATGTGCTACCTACTGTCATCCTTTTAATAACACTGCAGGGTAACTAATATCATTTTTACCATGTAGGGATGATAAAACTGAGATTAAGTAACTTGACAAAAGTTACCGGGTATCTGGGTTACTTTTCTCTCATTGCTGAGACAAAGCACTCCATGACCAGAATGAAGGAAGGAGAGGTTGAGTTAGTTCAGTTTGTGGAGGTTTCAGTCCATACTCAGCTGGCTCCAAGCAGAGCAGCATATGGCAGAGGGCAGCAGTTCATGGCAGCAGAAAACAGAAAAAGCAACAAGAGCAAAAAGGGAGGCGTGAAAGAGCAAGCCTCTTTCCTTATCTGTATGCAGGCTGCCTACCCTAGGGCAGACGTAGCCCTCACACCCATAATCTGAGCACTGGACCATGAGTCAATCAAAAGCTCTAGAAGCCTGCCCTCATGACTGCATGAGGCTTTGGGGGGACATATGGACATAAACCATAATGCCAGGGGGAAAGTTCTAGATTGGTATCTGGGTCTGACTCACACTCTGATCTACCATGGCTTACCAAGCTCATCTTAATAACTTTCCTTGTCGCTGACACACAACATGACACCTGCAATTTCATGGGAGAGAGGTTTATTTGGGGGCCACACTTACAGACCATGATTGCTGGGTTCAAGGTAGAAAATAGCACACAGTACAGGCACATGACATAGGAAAGGCAGCTCAAGGCGTGGTGGTCAAGAGGCAGAGAAGGAAGTGGGAGCCAGGGAAGGAGACAAAGCTTTCAGGTCACACCAGCCTCACTCTTCCCAGCAGACCCCCACCTCCTACCAGCATGCTAGCTGTGTCTCCCCTGGTGCCTGGGCCTCTTCTGACAGCCCTGCCCCTGAGTGCCTTTGGGGCACAATCCCGATAGAAATCACAAGCAAACCAGAACCTCCTGGGAACATAGCTGCAGAAAATGCAAGGGTTCTGCAGAGCCCTCAAATCACCTGAGCTGCTCAACCTAACATTTAAAAATGTTGTAATCAGAGAAAAAGCCTCTCTAATCCATATTTTTACTCTCTTTTGTGTACTTTCAATATTCAATTGCAGCACTTTTGATTCTCCTATGAGTTTCACATTTTGATTCTTCATCTAGTTAAGTGAATTATAGTTATGGACACTTGGGGACAAGCATTTTAGAAGTAACCTTTGTTTAAAAAGTGTTAATAATATTTGCCAGCTATACTCCCTAAAATGCAGCAAGT
Organism: Octodon degus; assembly: GCF_000260255.1. NCBI lineage: Eukaryota > Metazoa > Chordata > Mammalia > Rodentia > Octodontidae > Octodon > Octodon degus. Next base: position 19,184,124 of record NW_004524591.1, on the reverse strand, counting down.
AATCTAGAGAAGGAATTAATTTGTCTCTATGGGAAGACTCACATCAAAGTTGCACTTTTCCTCTGCTCCTTCCAGTCGCATCTGCACAGCCATTCAGAAGTTAGCCCTGCGGATGACCTCCTCCAGGGCAGTCTAGCCTCCTAACAGAGTTTGCTCATGAGGTCACTGGATGTGTCCCCTTCAGGAGCCATAGTCATGGCTGGAGAAAGGGTCTTAAGAAATACATTCAGGGCATGTACTCTCTAAGTGAAATGAGAGGATTAAATCCTCTTTGCCTATGCCGCTCCCAGTCCCCAAGTCCTGTCAGTGTACCTCAGTGAGTTGTAATCATCCATTCTGAGAGGACTCCAGTGGGGTAAGCAATTCTTCCTCAGAGTACTTTCTCCCTGGAACATCAAAATGTGGCCTGATGTGGCCATAGAGCCTTTGTAGACATCATCAGTGAGGGTGAGATCCTAAGTCCAGTAGCTGGTGTCCTTCTGTGAAGGAGAGGATGTGGAGAAAAGGTCATATGAAGACAGAAGCAGAGAAGTGAGTGAGCCAATTGTGGGGCAAGGAGCGCCAAGGAACTGAGTGAGGGAGGCAAGGAGGACTTCTTCAGTGCTTCAGGGAGCACTGCCCGCCGTCCTCTCCCCTGCGGCTCATCTTTCCTCACTGCAGTGGAGCGAGTGTCTGCCCCAGTTTGTGGGACACTAGCTCAGAGCCCGCCCACCTTGGTCCGCGCTTGCATTCTCTGTGATAGGGACTGTCCTTACTACAGCCTCCTACACCCACCACCTCTCCCCAGGTGTCACCCCACTCCCGCCCTGTATATGCTTTACTTTGCCCCCAGACCTGTCTTCTTTAAGCCAGATGAGCTTCCAAAGACCCTCTGATTCAAAGATGCTTCTTTTGAGATTGTTTTCCAGAAATAATCCAAAACATATCATTTTTACATGAGAATACTTTTTGGAGAATTGACAATAAGGAAATACTACAAGCAATGCAAATGACCAAATACTGAGACATAGTTGAATGAACTGTCGTACTTTATATGGATGGACATTATGTAGTCATTAAAACTATGTTTCTGAATTAACTTGTGAATATAATTGGAATATAAATAGTGTTAAAAGCAAGATGAATAACTCCCAGTAACAGAATTTGTTTGTTTCAAAGATGTCTGTATAGATAAAAGACAAGACAGAAAGATACAGTTTTGGTTATCTCTGAGGAGTCATTGTGGAGTTCTTGTCTGATATTTCCTATGTCCTTGCATTGTTGTAATACTCATATAGTGTGTTCATAACAAGAAAGACGAGCAATATATCTTACTCAGTGCCAGCCAGATAGCTCAGCTGATTAAAGCACCTGCTTAGGCAGGTGCAGGGTGCAGGGTTTGATCTCTGGAGTGCCGTGCCAGCCCTCCCCCTGGGGCACGCTCAGATGGTGATTGAGACTGGGCTTGGTGGTGCCCACCTGTAATCCCAGAACTTGAGAGGCTGAAAACAGGAGGATCATTAGGAGTCCAATCTGTGTAGTGCAACCCTGTAGACCATGTACTAAAAGACAACT
>NW_004524591.1:19173696-19182205 GCF_000260255.1 Octodon degus | reverse complement strand
ATCGAACTGTGGTCCCTGTGCTTTGCCAAGCTTGTTCCAAGTAGGTGCTTTAGACCACTGAGCCATCTCACCAGCCCCTCAAATGGAACTTTGCAAATGGATTAAATTAAGGATCTGAAAATGAGGGATGCTCCTGGACTATTTAGGTAGACTCAGGAACATCTCAAAGGTCCTTATAAGTGGGAGACAGGAAGTCCTGAGTGAGTAGGAGCAGATGTGAGGAAGGACAGGAGAAGTAGGAGTAATGCAAGGGAGAGCCAAGAATCAGACACTGTAGGCAGCTTCCAGAAGGTGGGAAAAGCAAAGAGTCAGATTCTCACTTGGCGCCTCCCGGAGGAAGACAGCCCTGCTGCCACCTTGATTTCAGACATTTGACTTCAGAACTGTAAAAGAACAAATGTGGGTTTTAAGCCACTCCATCCGTGGTAAAACTTAGCAGTCAATGGAAAGTACAATGACCAGCACACACACACATGCACACCAATACAGACAGCTGCGCCAAACATAATCTATGGTATTTTCCTTCTTATTGCCTTGTGTTGAATTGTATATTATATGCAAGTTCAAACTTCCAGTATCTCAGAAAGTGAGGTTTTTGTTTGTTTTGTTCTTTTTTTTTTTTTTTGAAATAGGGTCCTTACAGTGGTTATCAGGTAAAAATGAGGTCGTTGTATGATTTGTGTCTTTGTAAAAAGGGGAACCTGGGACAAGAAGAGAGGCACACCCAGAGGGAAAGCACAGTGAAGAGACACGGGCAGAGGCCTTGTCTAGGTAAAGCTGAGATCCGAGTGATGCAGTGAAGCCGAAGGGTGCCTGGGCTACCAGACACAGGGAGAGGCAGGGAAAATCTTTCTCTACTGGTCTCAGAGGGACCAAGGTCCTGCTAGGACCTTCATTTCTAACTTCTAGGCTCTAAACTGAAAGGCAATACATTCATATCATTTAGAACTACCCAGGTTTCGCACTTTGTCACCACAGGCCTGGGAACTTAACATACCTGTTCTGATCTGTAGTGTTCTTTTTCTGTTCTGTTCTACTTAAGAAAATATATCTTCAAATCTGCCCATTGTGAATGACACCAGCCTCCACAGCTCTTTCCAAGCCCTTCCCCAGCCAGCCCAGTCTAATTCTCTTAACTTCAGTTTTTGCTGACCCTCTGTGTACCCTACCCTGACACCCCCACTACGCACCACCCTTCCCAGAATAGCAAGGACCCAGGACATGCTCTTGGCCTGAACTCTTACCTTTCCCCACAACAGCTCTTCATTTTTCAATGCCAGTGTCACATCACCACTAGTGAGATTTCTGTCTCTTTAAGAAGGAACTTGCTCCCTGCTGTCTGATCCCGGGGCACTCCTTATTGATCCCAATTACAGTACTTAGCATATTGTATTGCAGGATTGATTTCTATGTCTCCTTCACCCCTTGCTGGCTAAAATGCTAGTTCCTTAAAGAAAACTATTTATTTTGGCTTTTCTCTTTTAAACGTCTAGCATAGGATCTGGCATACAACAAATTCAAATATAAGGTGACATTGTAAGCTTTCTAGAAAAGCATCGCTGTCTTCCTTGGCCACAGTACCAATTTGGGCAGAGTCCCTCTCTTTTCATAGGCCTTAAAAGTCACTGTCATTTCTTGATCCATTGGGTGGATCAAAGAAGGGATGTGTGGAGGTAGAAAAAACACTGTGTTATTAGAATGACCATCACGATTAAAAGAAAGATGCATGGGACCATGATCAACAGTGAACAAGATCTGGGAGGGTGTGTTATGCTGCAAGCCTTACTGTCCCATTCACCAGCATAGGCGTTCAGCAGGGCGTCTTGGAAGAGGACCTGGGTCATCCACGACTTCTTCTGTAGGACACAAAGTGTGTGCTCGTTGTTTGGCTTGAAGGCCCTGGTGACTTACTGTATCCTGTCACTAAGAGTTTCTATTTACAGCCAACAGCATTGCCCCCAACAAGACTGTTACCTTGTCCTTAAGGGTCCCCAAACCTGGCACTGACTTGGCCTCCTTATGGATGAAAGTCCTTTTCAGATATCTGTTTCCAGAGTGAAAAAGTTTCATTTCTATGGAAGATCTGCTCTGGAACATAGCTTTCCTCCACGATTAGCCTATCTAACATTTAGCCTATCTAGCATTTCTGAAAGATTTTCAGCCATCTTTGCATCAGCCCTCACAAACTCACACTCACTTTCATTTCAACATAGTAGATAACGATTCTTCAATTGTGCAAATTTCCAGAGCTAGCAGAAAATTTGACCCAGCAGCAATTCAAAAATCACAGTCTTTTTGGTTTGACCATGATTACCATGGTGCTGAGAGAAATGTGCTTTCATGTTGAGTCTTGAGTCCAGGTCATTCAGAATTATTCAGATATAGGACCTTCTTGAATTTTTGTTTCATTTCCTTCAACGATGCAGATCTGTTAACAGCCTCTGTTACTTAGTTGTTCAAGATCATAGCCATAGAAGAGTGGGACACGCCTGACTGGCATGCAATGACTACTACTGATTTCCTACCTTTTAGTGCTTTTAATTGTGTCCCCAAGCCAGTCATGACATGGCCTCTTACTGGCAACATTGGCAGTGGATTATATATGCTCAGGATTCATGATGAAAAAAATCACATGAGGTTAAATCAAACACCAGTTGGATGGAGAGACAGCTCAGCAGTATATGCACCTGCCTGGCAAGCACAAGGACCTGGATTTAATTGTACCACATGCCGTGCTAGCTCTGGAACCCCAAGTGCACTGTGCTGGCTCCCGAAGCAGGGCAAAGTGGTACATGCTGATAATCCCAGCTCTGGTAAGGCTGAGAGAGGAGGATCATTACAAGTCCCAGCTACATAGCAAGACCCTGCATTAAATACATTTTTAAAAAGTATCAAACACAAGGGGAAATGATGCAGTGAGGAGATGCAGTAAACAAAGTGTGTGAGACTGCTACCAACCCAAGACGGCACATTGCTTTGTAGTAGAGATCTTTTAAAGTAGGAGTATATTCTAAAATAATGATAAAATATAGTAAACCAGTAACATAATTGTTTGCTATCATTGTTAAATATCACCTACTACATGTAACTGTATTGCTATTCTTTTATATGGTTGGTAGCACAGTGGCTTTATTTATATCAGCTTCACTACAAACGCATGAGTCACGTATTTTTCTATGGCAGTACAGTGTCACTAGGTGATAGGCATTTTGCGGCTCTATTATACTTTTATGGTGCTACCATTGTATATGGGTTCCATTGTTGACATCGTTGTGCAATGCATTGCCTAATGACTGTATTTTAATAAAAGTGTTTTCTCTCTTAGTGAATGTATGCTATTTTTCACTCAGGGAACTGAAACAAAAATTAAAATGAAAATGTATTATTTAACATCTGCAAAACTAAATAACTGTGAAATAAATTTCCACATTCAAATGATGTTTTCATGTTACTACATTTATATCTCTGAGGTTATTAATATTTCACTAAGATTTTTGGTATACCTTATTTTTATAAGGTATATTAAATTATGTGTTAAAATATGTGTTCATTCTGTGTCGACTTTAAAATTCATCTTGGTTTTCCCTGCATAGGCTTTATTTGGGACACAGGCATCCATAACAAACCCAAGATTGAAAGGCGAGTAGCGGCCCTGTACTCAGTGCCAAAAGGCCTTTTCCAGGGCCCACCTGTGAGAAGTCTTCCACGTCCAGCTCTTAATGGGCTGCACTCCCCCAAGGAGTGGGAGGGCCCATGGGGATATGTCATCCATTGTACCCCTGCTCCCAAGCCCATGTCTCCCTAGCCTTGTTCTGAGGTTGCAGATCATCAAATTTTCTTCCCAAGTAGCACTGCAGGTGCTTCCCCTGTCCACACACCAGCAGCTGTGTTGTCTCCCACACATTCCCATGGGCAGACAACTTTTGCTGTGTTCTTCTTACTGTGGGCTCCAGAGGTATTTGGGAGTGACCCCTGCTGAGAAGCCTCCCTTCCACCTGCAGGAAGGGAGAGGTGGCTGCAGGCCTGGAGCTCAAAACCAGCTCTATCTGCTCCACCATATTTACATAGAGAACATTCTGGAGTTTGAACCTGGTCTGTCATCATGACAAAGCTATATCTGCTAGAGTAGAAAGGTGGAACCTTCTCTTAGGGTAGAAAGCGAGGGCCTGTGGTGTCTAGTACTCAGTTAACTTTAGCAGGTAACTTCAGTACTTAGACATGTACTTTATGGATCTTTATTTGTACTCTTACCACGGGCCCCACAAATATTAAAGGTGGGTAGTTCTTGGCCCTAAAGAAAAAAATTTGTTCTTCCCACTAACAAATCTCCATAGTGAGGTAAGTGGGTAGGAAGTCCCTCCACGTCTAATTATGATGGCAAGTGACAGCTGCACTGACTCCACTATGCACACGCTGTTTTTCATTTAGTGCTCATGCAACCCAGTAGGGTAGGCACTTAGGAGAAAAGTGAAATTCAGTGACATTAATTTGTTTCAGGCTACAAAGCCAGTGCTTCAGTTAGCCTTAATCGCATGACAAAAAGCCAGAGATTGAAAGTGGCTTAAAACAGTCATGATCCCCACCCCTCCCCCCATTGGTGGCTCCTCTGGGCTGGTATTGCCTGGTCTTCATCCTGTAGCTGCACTTAGCCAGAGAATGGGCAGGACCGGAAGCAGTACAAAGGTGTCTCTGTCTCCCAGGCAGTGCCTCTGCCGCTGGCAAAGATGACCTTGTCTGGTTTTATCTGATTTCAGCATGGCACACCCTTGCCACTTTAAATCCCGCTCGGCCTGTTGTCTGATTCAGTGCCCAGCACCTGGTCGTGGTCACTAACTGCCCTCAGAACACTGACAAGTGATGTGAGCCTGAAGAGGTTCAGGAGCCTAAGCCTGTTCCTCTTACTGAATGGCAACAACTACAGTCAGAACACGCAAGGTTGTTCTAAGATTCCAGGGCAATTCAGCGGGAATAGCTCTTGGCGCATTAGGATTTGCTCACCATTAAGGCGACCCACTGTTGCTGATCAATAGAGGCAGGTTGATATTTTTAAACAGGAGCAAAATACTAAATATTTTCCTGGCACACACCAGGTTTGCAAGTAGAGAGGTATCATAGAATTCAAAAGTTCTAAGACAGTAGCTTTTAAAAAGTGGGAAAAAGGGGCCGGGGAGATGGCTCAGTAGAATAAGCAATTCCCCGGCAATCCTGAGTTCAATCCCCGGGTCCGCAAAATAAATAAATAAATAAATACATGAATAGTGGGAAAGAAAATGAAAACAAACCTTCCCAGGAACAATCCAACCCCCGCAGCCACCTGGCAAAGCTTTCTTTGTTAATTTTTAAGATTCCACCCTGGGGCTATTTTCTACTTCTGGATAGAAAGTGTTCACTTGATTTTGCCCAGTTTCGGGAGGTGGAGACAGGTCTGGGTCACGTGAGTCCAGAGCAACTTTTAAAAACTGGCGTTCCGCAGGGGTTCTCGTTAGCCTAGTGGTGGTCCTTTCCTGCCTGGCTGGCGAGCAGCGGAGGACCGGCCACCAGGGTCCGTGCACACCGCGCGCCCTTCCCAGCGCCGCCGCCCATCCCGCGGGAGCGCTACCAGCTCGGCAGCTGCGCGTCCAGCAGCGCATCCGGAAGACCTCGCTTGACTCCCCCGAAACAGGCTGCGCAAGGTGGGTGGTCTCTGGAGCCTTCAGCAGCAGAGGGGAGGAGTGCTGTGAGTGAGGGTGGGGTAGGCAGGTCTTGGCTCCCAAGAATGCCCAGGTTGGAGGAGTGGGTATGTTCTGGGCTGGCACAGCCTGGGGACTCTCTGGAAGTCTCCAGGTACAACTTGAGAATGTCACAGTCCCGGTTCTTCCAGGCCAGGAGGCGACTTCTACTCCAGCAACCTTTTGGGAGGAATTGCCCAGCCGCCCATTCCTCTATCCTCTCTGTACTGGGACGCATATCTCTCCCTGCCTGGGTGCCTCTCAAGGACTGTTTTCATTTCAGAGGGGTTTAGAGAGGAGGGACATCAAAAGTACTTCTGATCCGAACTCCCCCACAGGAGCCCAGGCTTAAGGGAAGGAGGGAAAGGGGGTGAGAAGAGAACCAGGGGCCTGGGAACAGATAGAAGCAGCTCCCTGCTGAGTGGGTTCGCTCTTTGGGTCCTGGCCTCGCAGCTTTGCGCTGGAGAGAAACTGGCTTTGCCTTGTGTAGGACTCAAACCCAGCGCTGGCCTTGCTAGTTGGTGACCTTAGGCAAGTTGATTAAGCCCACCAAGTCTGGGTCTCCTCTTCTGAAAGATGGAAGTAAGGACAAGTTTTTTCTTTGAAAATACAGAATTGTTATAATAAGAATACAAATAACATACAGAAAGTCTACTTGGAGCAGGGCATGGCTTCTCAGTGGAAGGTAAAATTCTACTGAAAGGTGATTTTCCTTATAAATGATGATTAATGCTAAAGTCTGCAATGAGGAGAGGACATGCAAGGTTTGAAACTTTGGTCACATAGCATTACGATTACCCACGATGCCAGGGCAGTCTCCCCTCCATCCTCAACTTACCCTGAAGTCCCAGTGGGTCCCAGGGGAAACTGGGTGCTGGAGCTCCATACTCTGAGCCGAGTGCTGGCTGCAGTAAGCACAGCTTGGGTGACACTAGGGAGGTTCCTTTCCTTCGCAGGTTCCAGTTCTCATCACTGAATACAGAAGGTGGCACTCATGCCCATTTTTCCTTGTTTCCATTAAATTTATCACTGAGTATTGCTCTCTCTCTCTCTGTGTGTGTGTGTGTGTGTGTGTGTGTGTGTAATGAATAAGAAAGGAGAATTTATAAAGTCCAAAGAGAATGAGTTTTATTACCTTGAAAAAATTTGTTAGGAAAGTTGTTCAAAATGAGATTTGCTATCCTTTTGGAACAATGCAGTGCACTGGATTTTACTGGAATATGAAAATCTATGCAGTCACTAAGATATATCAGCTACAGGACCGTGCAAGCATGCATGTGCCCATTAATAGAAATGCAGTGGAAACTCTTCATAAGCTAATGTTAGCGTTCTTGGCAAGAAGCTGTTTCATCCACATTTTACAGGAGGTGATTGCTTGGGAGGGACGTAAGTCGATTCACAATATACAGGAATCCAGCTTATAAACCAATTTTCGTGGGATTCTACTGCACTGATTTTATAGCCTGAGAAATAACTGGGCTTTGATTGACAGCTTGGGTGACTTAAAAGAGTGTTAAGAAAGCCCTCTGGGTTTACCAGTTGATGCCCTATAAAAAAATTAGAACAAGTGGCAAACAGCATGATTGGATTTTGTTAATGAATTTGTTGTTGTTGCTGGAAGTGTATGATTTGTTAAAGGAAGACTGATGCCCTCCTAGGCACAGAGTAAGACAGTAAAAGAGGGAGAGAGTAGGTCCTGCCTCAAATAGCATCAGATACATTCTTATTAGCACCCAAATACCCAAGGTAAATAGACAATGATCTCTTCTTAGTAGGAAATATGGTTGAGTTTAAAAAGAAAACAATTATTTGGTTTTATAATACAGAGTTTTCATGGACTGAAAAATACTTAAAACAACTTAGGTAGAGAAGATTTTCATAAAGGTGATTTTAGGACAGACAGTCATCAACATCTGTGTTTTTAAAAGAGAGGCCTGGGGAGCGGTAGCTCTAGCCTAGTGGGTTCAAGGCCCTGGGATCCATCCCCAGCACTACCACACAAACCTTGAGTGGGCAGAAAGCTAAAAAGAACTGTTTTGCTAATCCAAACCAAGAATAGGTTTAAATTTTTATGCTGTGATTTACAAGCTCAGAGTCAGGTAAAAATAGAATTAAATTCCTAGGACAGTGATGAGTTACTCTTCCATTAAATGTAGGCTCCTAAGCATACCTGGGCTGAAACCACAGTTCTGAGATCTCTCTTCCCAGATGTTGCAGGTAGAACCTTAACACAAGATCGGATGCTTTTTTTTTGATTGCTTTAACTCAGAAGCTGAAGGCAAGACAGGGGAGTAACAATGGGAAGTATCTTCAGTTTGTAAATTAGAAATCTTAGCATCTTATTTTTATAGTCCACTTGGGGCTTATCTCTTAACTTCTCTGTAGTCTAATTTTGCTTTGTTGTCTTTAAATTGCCCAGATTTGGTGACTGGCCAGAAGTACTTAAGCATCCTAGAATTAACCTTTCCTTCTTTCCTTTCTGGACTCCATCCACGTTACTTGCCTTTTAAAGCCTTGCTGGCATAAACCCTACAGGTCTTTGGGTCTATGGTCTTTGGGAAATGGGTAACCCAGCTCCAACGAAAGTTTATTCATGTATTTAAAGTTAATATGAAGATGTTCACACATTCAAGAAAAGTTGAAAGGGTTTAAAGTTTACACTGGCTTCTCCCTTCCCCAGATTCTGATATTGTTGGAGTATAATGGGTTAGTTTCCATTATTTACCTGGGAACTATGTTTAACAAAGCTGTAAAAATGAATGTGTATGCAGGTACAATTTGGGAGAAAAAGAAGTTTTTTT
>NW_004524591.1:19141553-19172716 GCF_000260255.1 Octodon degus | reverse complement strand
ACTGTAATATTTTAGTACCTGCCCTACATGGTGAATAAGTGAATATTCAGCTCTATAAACTGACTTTATTATAATTACCACTGGCAAGGCAAGAGAAAGTAGATTTATTTAACACTTGCTCTGTTGCCAGGGACCATTGCTAGGACTGTCTTTTGTCTCTCTGCAGTGCCCAACATGTGTTTGTATAAATAAATATAATCTCATATACTGCATCTCTATAACAGTGAAAGCTAGGGTGGCTCCATTCTGGATGCAAGTACTTTCTCCAGATATAGGGTTCTGAAGTGGCAGAAGCCACACGTGAAGCATCCTTCGTGTTCTTCCCCCTGGACTACATCGCTTTCCCAGACTCTGTGTGCCAAGCACTGTTAGGAGTTTGCATACATGGGTTTCTTACTGTGACTGCTCTGGTTTGGGAGATTGTCTAGCAGAGAAACCCAAAGCAAAATTGTACAATTGGTTATCACTGGTGGGTGTCTGCTCTCTCCTCCTGTTGGGTTTTCATCCCACTTCATGAACTCTGCACAAAGTGCCAGCCTTTCTCAAAATGCCACCCATTAAAACTCATGTGAATACCTTCCTGGTTGATGGCCCTTGGTCTTAGCATTACTTCATTAGTTCTTACGATCTTGCCTTCAATTCTCTGCTGAGTTTTTCTTAAAGGGTAAAATCTAGAGAGGTTCTTTCCTATTGTTTGTTTAAGCCTGCCAATTGTCTTCCTGCTGCCATCATTCCACTTGCATCTCTTTGCTTTTATTTGTTTTCCTTCCATTGGGAGCCTTTGGAGGAGGAGATGGAGATGACAGTGAGGTCACCTCAACTGACTGTGGTAGCCCTACAGAATGTGCTGTTCATCTTCAATCCTTCTATCCTGAGTTTGCAAGTGTCCATGGTCACACTAATCAACAGGACTTCATTGCAAGTGGGGTCAGTGAGGCAATGAGAATTTAATAACTGCAGTATTTAGCTTTGTGGGTTACAGAGCTAAGTCACCGTACTTCTGCAGTGCATACCCCCATCTGCCTGAAGTTACTTGTTTTCCTGCATGTGTCTGTCTTCTTTCCTAGAATGAGGCTTCTCTGAAGACAGGTGCCATCTCTTTCTTATCTTTGACTCTCCCCTAAGTTTTGGCAAATTGGCTCATCCGGTAGTATATGCCCGGAACATCTATGAATTGTTAAAGAGAACAAAACTATTTACATGAAAAATGGACTAAGAGATGCAGTTATTTAGTGCTGAGAGAGGATAAGAAAGTTGCAAAAGAAAACTTAGCTGGAGAAAAGGACCTCAGCACCTATGTTAAGCAGCGAGAAATGTAGACAATGAAAGACAAAGCTATTCTGAAGCCTCTCTGAGGCCTCCCAAGGGCCTCTCTTGTAGAGGTTGCACTTGACACAAGGGGAGAGCAGCAGCCAAAACTAATTATGACAATGAATAATATTCCTGCCTGGATTTCTTGATGAAGAATATTACTAAAAATCAGCAATCAAAATAGTTTTATTGTTCATTTTTCTCTCTAAGTATTGGGGTGTTTGGAAAATTAACATTGACCCTCCTATGTCAGGGTGACCCAGGAATTTCTTGAATTGGCAGACGGCCACACTCAGTGTGAAGTCGTGACTTTTCCTACAGTGCATTGTGTACCCAAATTTGGTGTCTGCCAAACCTAGAGTTCATATTCAGAGAAAACTTGCTGGAAACTACTGATTTGAGAATTTGTTCATAAGTTTTCTTTTTCAATCTATAGTTGAAACCAGTTTTGTGGCATAGACCAATAAAAGTTCTTTGGCTTGACAAACATTGACAAAATGTGTGAGTTCAGATATGGTAGTTCTTTCTTATAGGAAAGTGCTCTGCATCAATAGTGACTGTAGCAATTGTTTTCCTGATTTTGTTGGCTGTGGTTTAAAATCCTAGAAATGGTAACCTTGAAGAGAATCATGGGAATTCCAAGGGACCATCTAATTCTTGGAATTTACAAGTGAAGGGATGAAAGTCCAGAGGGAGATGAAAGTTGCCTTGTCCACAGTGCACCTGTTGACACAGTAAAAGGCTGGGACTTCTACCTGTGCACATGCAGGAATTTTGCACAAGGTTTTCCTGCATGGCTCAGAATACTATGGAGGGCCACAACTACCCTCAGTTTTATTATCTGCTTTGCATTCTCCTTAATATCTCTTTTTCTCAGGATATCTTTCAGGTAGGATGTTTAAATCCACTGAACAAGTGTAATAAGAGTACACTTGTAATGACAAGCCTTCTTTCCTTATGTGCAGAAAAAAGGTCCACATCAAATGGGCTAAGAAACTAAGAGGAAGCTTCTAAAAGTTTTGGTTTGCCATGAAGAACTCAAGAGAGGGAACAAGGAACAGTGAACCCAGTTTCTGGGATAGTTCAGCCACTGACTTTCTCAGCCATCTCTTTTTAGGGTGGATGGACAAAGTTATGTTACTGGTAGGAAAACAAAATAATTGGAAGAAAGGGTGTCCAGTCATTCTGCAGTGTGGTCTTGCTTGGGTGTATAAAAATACTGTTCTGTTGGGCACATCTCAGTCTAGTTAGCAGCAAGGTTGAGCTTCATATTCTCAGGGACCTATGTGCAGTGATCAAACTATATGATGAACGTTTACAGTTTTTAAAAATTACAATAAAAGACACATTGCCATTAATCTCCCTCAAAATACTCCTGTTTGCTTGCTTTCTTTCTTTCTTTCTTTCTTTCTTTCTTTCTTTCTTTCTTTCTTTCTTTCTTTCTTTGGTACAGGGTCTTGCTACACAGTTCAGACCCATAGTGATCCTCCTGTCTCAGCCTCCCCAGTTCTGGGATTACAGGCATGCACCACCACATCTGGTTTCAAAGGGGCACAGCATACCACAGGTTCTGGGGCCAGCATGGCATGCAGTACCTGGAATTGAGCCTGGGCCCTTGTGCTTACCAGGTAGGCACTTAGACCACTGAGCTGTCTCCCCAGCCCTCCCATTTGCTTTAAATGCACTTAGGCCATCACTCTTGCCACTTTCTGAAAGTTGTGTTTTGTGAATGTCTTTAAGAGGCTTGATCAAAACTACAGTGACTGTAGCTCCCAAATGCTATCCATTAAAAAGCAGGTTTGTCAAAACGTTAAAGAATGTCCTCATCTACCTTAGTCACTCCATCTGGCAGTGACTTCTAGATTTTCCCCAAAGTCAAAACGACCAGGAATGGTAAACATTTTGAATCAATTCAGGACACTGAGGCAGCCTTGACAGCACAAATAAAGATACTCAAGAAAAATGACTTCCAGAACTGCTTCAGAAAGTGGCAAGAAGAATGCTGAGTATTGGAAGTCAAAGGGGAATATTCAGAGGGAGACTAACGGTGATGTGTCTTTCATTATAATCATTTTTTTTTTTAATTTTAAAGATTCATGGTGTTTTAACCACACCTTGGAAATTCTTTGTCCTCTCTTTCAGGTGTATGCGTGCATGTGCACGCACACACACACACACACACACACACACACACACACACTCATCACAGATGCTAGCTGAACTCATAGAAAAATCAAATAGTAAGAGATTTTAGTTAAAAGTGCTATCCTCTACCCAAACCAGGTCCTGTAGGTCACATCTGGGAATTTTCAGATTCTATTCCTGAGGTTCTGCTAATTTTACTGCCTTATTATTTCCCAATCTGTCCTGTTCACCTTATACTTTTCCTATTTCTTTGTGCTAGTTCAAGTTATCATCATCTTTATTCTGAATGATGGCAAAGCTTCTTAGCTTTGTAGCTTAAACCGTCCTTCTACTACAACCATGTTGTTGTTCTCAAAACTACATGCCCTTCACGAGTCCCTCGCCTTTGGAGCATGAAGTTTCTCGGCACATTTTGCAGGACTAGGATGTCCTCTTCAGGGTCCGCTCTACTTGCTCCCCCTTTCTTACTGCAGTGGTTATCAGTGTTGTGTACACTTCTGAAAATGGTGTAAATCCATCAACTCTAATACAGAAGACAGAAAGAAGCAAAGGAGCCAAATGCAAAAGCTCCTTTGTGGAGTTAAGGTCAAGGCTGGAAACCAGCTCGAAGATATGCAATAGTTGAGACAAGTGATGACAATGACCTGGATTACGTCATGTCAGTAGGGTTAGAGAGGAAGAGGTGGATTTGCAAAATAACCGGGAGATTCAGTTGCTATGAGAAGGAAACAAGAAATAAATAAGATGAGATCAAATATTGGTTTTCCATGCAGGCACTTACGCCCCTGAACTATCTCCCTGTTGTTTCTTTCTTTCTTTTTTTTTGTGGGAGTTGTAGTGGTACCAGGGATCAAACTCAGGACCTTGCACTTGTCACTCAGGCAAATCTTGGTTTTTCTGTCTTCAGGACTTGTCTGCAAAGGAGGATTTCCAAACAGCAAATAAAGAAGGAAAGACAAGTGTAGGAGATGATAGTAAATATTTAGTTTTTAAGTTCATTATTTTTTTATTTACGCTAATAAATACATATGTGAAAAAGCCAAGAATTATAAATCTCATAGTAAAAAATTATTAGCTTTGTTACCCTCTCCATCTTTTACATAGCACATCTTGAAACTTTTTACTCTGTAACTTGTCTAAATGGATACATTTGCTTAAGTTAGTAGATAGGTTGTGCAAGTGTCTCGCAGTGCTGAGTCAAGCAGCTTACTGTATTCGCCAACCCTTGTGTAGTTTTATGGACTTCATTGAATTAACAGTGACCTCACCAAGGGTTGTTCTAAATGTCTTTCAAGGCAGCATCTTGTTTACTTGAATGCAGTGTCTGCTATTATATCCTCAAGGATACATATATATTTTTTAAAGAGTTATTTTGCCATATAAGTAGCTGTTACTCTTGAGGCTATTTTGTCTCTTATAGTTCTTCTTGGGATTTTCTTCCAAGTTGACCACTTTCTCATGGCTCCTTGTAGTCTGTTGAAGTAAATGTGAGCATCTTACACTGGTCAGAAGCTTTGTTGCGTGGGAGGGAACTGTGAGCATTGACAATGGATTGGAAGGTGCCAGGACATTGCACTCAGGGCCACATGCCTGTAGATTCTTTCTCTAAGAGAAGTCAGTTATTGTAGAGAAAAATCACTGGTCTCCTGCATAGGGTGAGGATGCAGGCAGACAGTGTCTGGTGCCAGCTTTCTTAGTGCTGAGAGTTCCAGGGCTGGGGTGTATTAGTGTGTAGACTTCTTGTTCATTTTCAGTAGGGTGTCTTTCCTTGCTCTTTCTCAAATTACCAAGTCTAGAGCATCTCTGGTGAAATTGTTGCAGGAAATCTTTTCCAAAGACTAAGTCTCTTTCTCTGATGTTAGCATGGGGGAGGCGACCTGGGGACTAGTACATTGTCATAGATGTTCACCAATCTTTCCCCCTTTAGCCTTGCACTATACGTTTGCCTCCTCCACTGCCCAGTACTTTTTCATTCTTGAGCCTTTCTTCAGTTCTAAAATATGAGCTAGCTCACCTGTTTTCAATTTATATTCAGCTTTTATTTCTTATAAACCACTTGTTTACTGTTTCATCTAACAACAACAGAAGTTCAATCGGCCTCAGTTCCTGTTCATGTTTTATTAGGCCGTAGGGTTTATATCTTTTTAGAAAAAGTCTTCACTCAAACTTTACAGACATTTCCTGTAGGAAGAGAAATAAATATGCTCAGCCCACCATGTCTCAGCAGAAGGCTTAGGCAAAGTGAATGTAGTAGGGCCATGGGATGCCAGGAAAAAGTATTCCACAGGCACCTGAAGGGAGGAGCCCAAAGCCTGTGCACCGCTACCAACCCGAGTGGTGTCCACAGAAAGCATCAGTGATGGACACTTGGGAGAGCATGTGGACTGACTGAGAAGAGCTGTGCATCCAGGACAGAATCCTGGGAAATCCATTATTTAAGGCAAAGACTGAGGAAGAGGAAACTATGACAGAGAAACTTCTAGAAGATCCATGAAGGCACAGGCTGCAGAAGCAAGGATGTGACAGAGTTAAAACAGTGTAAACATTTCAAAGAGTCAGTTAAGGTAAAGACTGAAATATTTCTTTCAATTGGGAAATAATAAACATTGATGATTCTAACAAGAAGTCAGCATGCAGCAAGAAGGTGGAAAATATATATATATATATATATATATATATATATATATATTATGCTTTCAGAAACTGCTGACACAAGCAATATTGCAGGATATTTTAGTGAGTCAAAACCAGAACAAATCTTGTTGTGGGTTTCATCCATTTTTTCCACCTTAGACACTACATACTCTAGGTTTTAAAAATCTTAAAAGAGGATCCAGTGACTTTGTGGCCCTTTGGTTAGTCATCTTAGTTGCTTTCATTTCAGAGATTATTTCCATGCCCAAATATTGTCTTTCCAGTGTAGGACTCAAAGTTCTGGGTGTGGTAGATGAAGCTGATACTGTTAGCCATACATTTTTAGAGGCGTGCATGTGATGGAAGGCTCTGGGTGCTTTGTAAAGTGAAAGGCCATTTACCTTTATTTAAGCGGGAATTGCTCAAACATTTGTCTTATATCTTGCTGAGCTAGTATTCTATAAAGGACCCAGTGTGAAATCCTGACTTAAAATAATGGTAGAACATCTTCCATAAGAAAGATTTTTTTCTTGCTCCTCAAAATTGTCTGTTGGAGGACTAGTGCACAATTAAAGTAGAATTTGTAGATTTGTAGCTTCTCCCTTCTATTTCAACACTTTCCAAATTTCAACTAATGGTTCTACTGTGTACTATTTTGTTTGTTTTACTGTGACTTGAATGTCTCTCCCAAAAAGTGAATAATTTAATCCCCAAGTTCATGTGCATGGTAATTTGGAGTGAAGTATTTGGAAAGCAATTAGGATTAGATGAGGTCATGAGGATGGGACTCCCATAAGAAAAGGGAGAGAGCTCAGCTAGCAGACTTGCTTTGGCTCTTCCATGTAATGCCCTCCACTATACTACCGTGTAGCAAGAAGGCCCTCACCAGGGGCCAGCCAGACTCTTCTGAGGTGCTCTTGGGTCTCTCATCTTTCATGCCCAACAAACAACCTTATATTCTTCGTAAGTTACCCAGCCTCAGATATTTTGCTAAAGCAACAGAAAATGGATGGAGACAGTCATCCCTGCTTCTTCTCTCCTTTCCCCAGACACTATACCTTCTTGTCCATCACTTAACAAATAGTGGTGTATTTGCTTCCAAAATAAAGCTGTTTCTCAAGACCTGTATTAATGCTCCCTGGCCCTAACCGCTTTCATTTCTCCTGGATAATATATCAGCCTCCTAACTGGTGTCATGGCTCTATCTTTATTCTATTTGCTAGGCAGCAACTATAGCAATCATTACACATTATGCATCAGTCAGTCTTGATCCTGGCTTAGAACTTTCTAGTGGTCTCCCTCTGTTGGCCCATATGCAGACTGATGGGACAACAAGGTCTGGCCCTGCCCACCCTTCTCACACAGCTGTATGCCACTCACCCCCTTTTCCATCCATTATGTTCCCACCTCCCAACAAGTTTGCCCTCCAGGACCTCTGCAGTTTCCTAGGCTGACTCCTGCTCATTCCCAGTCCACCTACTCAGGGATATACTTCCTGACAGCTCTTTGTTCAGGTGCCTTGCTGAAGACGCACAAGGGGGGCCTAGAGTATGGATGTTTCTCTAGCCTGATTGTTAGAAGAATAAAAGTCACAATGTGCATTACGTAGAATTAATATTAAGATTGTATAAGAAAAAAGATGTTTCTGATGAAATATTGTTGGTTTGTAAAATATTCAGCTAAAATTTTAACTTTATGTGTAACTTCTTAGAAACTGTGAGTTGGATTCAGTGCTATAGCTCAGTAGCTTTAGTGCCTGCCTGGCGTGTGCAAGGTCCTGAGTTTGATTTATGCGGGAAAAAACCCAAAGAAAACAGAAAAGCTTCCGCCACAGCAACCATTGAAAAAGAGTAGCCATGGCCCTCCGCTATCCCATGGCCGTGGGCCTCAACGAGTGCCACAAGGTGACTAAGAATGCGAGCGAACCGAGGCACAGCCGCCGCTGCAGACGTCTCATCAAACACACCAAGTTCGTGCGGGACATGATCCGGGAGGTGTGCGGCTTTGCCCCCTACGAGCAGCGCGCCATGGAGCTGCTCAAGGTCTCCAAGGACAAGCGCGCCCTCAAGTTCACCAAGAAAAGGGTGGGGACGCACATCCACGCCAAGAGGAAGCGTGAGGAGCTGAGCAACGTGCTGGCCGCCTTGAGGAAGGCAGCTGCCAAGAAGGACTGAGCCCCTCCGGAATAAAACTTCGCAGAAAGTTAAAGAAAGAGAAAGAAAGAAAGAAAGAAAGAAAGAAAGAAAGAAAGAAAGAAAGAAAGAAAGAAAGAAAGAAAGAAAGAAAGAAAGAAAGAGAGAGAAAACAAAAACTAAAAGAAAGAAATGGTAACTTAATTCTGTAGGCAAATAGTAAGTATTTTCAAACCCTAGCCCACATAGCACATTTTGAAAAATGGTCTTTGGAAACTGATCAGTATTAACTTCTGTAATTAAGAGCAAGTCATTTTTTTTCTTTTTTCATGGCAAAATTTATGGCTAAGACCCCTATAAAAAAGACTAATGTGACAAAAGCATAATAAATGCATTTAGTATGAGTGACCCAGGAGCCTTCAGAACACAAAGACCCAGAGAAGCAGGGCAAACTGCGTGTCTTCACGGATGGTCCTACAGAGTATGAGTAGAAGACAAAGACCTAACAGTGATGCAGTGGGGAGCCATCAAGTACTGTTCCCATGCTTCTTGGTTGGCCTCTCTCTGGGATATGCCTGCCCTTTGGGTGCAGATCATGACCCTCTCCCCGCCCCCCCCAAAGCCTTGTGTTCTATTTTCAGGAAAGGGAAGACAGAAGACAGGATTCTTCTACAGCCAGTTCTCAGGATAGAAAGGTATGGAAGGTCAGGGGAGAGAGAGAGAGAGAGAGAGAGAGAGAGAGAGAGAGAGAGAGAGAGAGAGAGAGAGAGAGAGAGACACCCCTTTCCTGCTTCATCTTCCATCAGGTACAGTAGCATTCAGTTACCCAGAGTCACATTTTGAGATGGCATGTTCTGAGCCTCTACGACACGTTTCTTTGTTCTGCCACTTACTATCCGTGTGACCCTGAGCAAGTCACTTAAATTCTCTGAACATCGGTTCCTCATTTACAAAATGGGATTATTATAACTGTGTTAGAAATTTAAAAAGAAAATACAAAGCAATTAGCACAGGAATAGGAAATGTTGGATAGTTGGTAGCTATTACTGGTACCATCGTCACAGTGATGTTTTGCACCAGGAGCATGATCTTTCTACTTCACCACTGTGATTAACATTCTGGAACGTGTCATGTCTCCTTTTATTTCCATCCCTTCCCTACCCTGACTCCAATTTTCCTCTGGGTGGAGTGAGATTTCAAGGCAAAGCTTGTTACTATAGTGTCAGATTATATTATTTTCTCTTTTTCCAGATTCTCCTCATTCTCTGTCAGCCACGTAATGCTGTCTCTGGTTCTTGTGAGTCCAAGGATATGGTGGCAGAGAGAATGACGGCTAATTCATTAGAGAGATTACACACTGGGTCTCGTGCCAGAGGTGTGAGCTGTGGGAAGGAGATAGGAGTGTCGGCGTCAGTGTCACTTCAGTGACAGGTTGCCCTTAACCTTGGGTGTCATATGCATGTCCCCTCTGGGGAAGGAATGCTTCAAATATCAATTTTAGAAATTTAAATGATGTCTTCAAGTAGAAGAATAGTGACTCCCTCAAAAATGTTCTTTAGCTCATTTGCTTTCATGGAAACCTTTAGCAAACAGCTAGATTAGGGATTGAGGTTCGTATTTAATTAAGGGTTGCACAATAACCCTTTATTACAGTATTCAAATGCTTTGGATATGCTTGAATAATCTTGAGGGATAACTGGATGTCTTTCAAATAGCAGAATGACTTTCTTGTACATATGATTACAGATTTCATTGAAGTATATGTTGTTTGTTGGTGTATTTATATTTTTTAAATATTACTACTGTGCTGAGATTACAGAAGGGATCTCCAAATAACTATTTTACATACAACTCTGATATTTATTATACGAAGTGTTACTATTCCTTCGGCTGGAGTAAGCTACAGTCAAAAATAGAGAAATGGAGTAGCGAATGGGAGAACAGGAAACTTGTTTATTTATTTATTTATTTATTTATTTTTGGAAACTCGTTTAAATGTTTGCTTTCAGTTCTTTTCCTCCTTTAAGAGTTTCTGATCTTTTTTCCA
The DNA here is from genome assembly GCF_000260255.1 of Octodon degus. Taxonomy (NCBI): domain Eukaryota; kingdom Metazoa; phylum Chordata; class Mammalia; order Rodentia; family Octodontidae; genus Octodon; species Octodon degus. The sequence continues at coordinate 19,162,447 of NW_004524591.1, read as the reverse complement.
TTGGTAAAACATGTGCCATCCTGGATCTTTCTGTGTCTGTTCCTGGTATGTCATGTTTGGCACAATGCGCCGCCAACGCTTGGACAGGAGCTTCCCTTCCTGTCCCTCCTGCTGGCCATGGCAGTTGGGATTGGAATGTGAGCTGATAGGTGGTGGTGTCCGGTCCATTTCATATATAGAGAAAAGGAGGCCAGTGCCTGCAGATTAGTGCTGAACAAATGGCCTTCTGGGAGAAAAGGAGCTGATCTGTGACATGTGATGGTTCCCGTGATATAAATATTATTACCATGGCTAATGTCAAGCTAGGAACATGATTATTGAAAAGTATTAGAAAAAGAAGTTCAGAAGCAAATCAGACCAATGCAAAGCAGGCCATCACAGCAGGCTCAGGTAATAGTGAATTGTACTAAAATTATTAGCAGCAATGAGTTTTGAGTATTTTTTAAAACCTCTGCTTCAGAATACAACTCATTCCACAGTAAAGTTTTAGATTTTAATTTTTTAACAATGGCTGTGTTGAAGACCTGGCTCTCAGCATTCCTAGGAATTTAGCTGTCAACACCCTTGGGCTGGGACTGCACCAGCAGGGACACCCAGAAGGGGTCTTGCCAGGGTCCACTGATGGATGGCAGTGGCAGAGCCAGAACTGATAGTTGTGTTGCTAAAGTACAAACTTCCTTGGAAAGATTTACTTATCTATATTTCTATTTCTTTATTGCATTGCCCAACAATCTGTGAAAGGGGGTCTTTGCAGGCTGCTATTATCTATTGAGGCAGTGAGTCCATATCTGAATAGCCAGCGATGGGACAATGGACAGCAGATTAGATTTAGAACTGTACATTTAGAGCTGTAGAAATCCTGGCTGTGAGCCTTGACCCTACCACTCACCAGTGGTACAGTCTTCAGCAAATCAATCACTCCTCTGGCTTCAGTTTTTCAATCTGTCAGGTGGAGAAATTGGGCCACATGAGCATTTAATATGTCATGCAGGACTAAAACAGCATGGCTTGGTATTTAGATCCATCAATAAAACAAATATTTGCTTAGTACCAATTGTCTGCATACTTGTTATGGACTCTGGGTCAAATGAAATGCAAATGTAATCACAACTTTTAATATAACACCAACTCACCTTGATGCAGAGCTTTTGAGTTACAAAGAAAAATGTACTCTGGCTGAGATCTTGAGGCTTTAGAAGACCAGGACATGTCCTCACAGAATGTTAGAGAAAGAATGACACATTCTAGAAGCACAAACAGAGCCGTCCTCCTAGGAAACAGAAGAGGTCATAACCAGGTAGTGAGAAGGAATAAGAAACAAGCACATTTTTTGCTTTCTATTAATTGCTTCATATGTTTTAAGAAAAAGCCAAAACCCCATAATACTTAATTTTTTAAATTATAAAATTATTATAGAAAACTTAGAAATTCATAATTAATATTAAATAAGGAGAAAATACCACATATACAATCCAGTATTCTGCTTTTCTACACCTGTCTACCTAAATATTTCAGTAGAGTAATTTTACTTACTGTTTGTAATTTCATCTTTTTTGATGTATGATAACTGATTTCTTACTGTTGGAAGTTGATAGCGTTGTTCATTACTCCAAAGAAGAGTGAAATAAATATCTGTTTAATATTTTAAAGTTGTACATTGAACAGAGTTTCTAACTGTAATATTTAAGACTTCATTAGACAATTTTAGCAGATTATATAGTTTTGAACTTTAATTTGGCTCTGCTAATATTATTTGATTTCACCTAGATTTTATGCTGTTTTCAAACATATATTAAGAGAAATATTTTGCTTCAATTCTTCAGTATAATGTATTCAAATTGGCAATAGCACTAGCATTTTTATATTAAAGTAGATATGATAAAGTGTATGGTTAATAGACTTTTTTGTTTTCCTTTTCTATGGGAGATAGCCTCTATGTAGTATAGGGCTTATTAGTTCAGAAAGTGCTTAGTAAGTACTTAATAAGTAAAAAAAGATTCAGGCTAATTTAAGGGAAGCAAAACCATTTGAGAAGAGTGTTAAAAATACTCCTCCATTCATAATAGCTTTCAATCTCATGAGGAGGGATGACAGCTAAGAGCAGCTAAGGGCCCCTGACTGTTAAATGAGAACTGTGAAATGAAGTATGTTGTTGCTTTAATTCACCTACATGTGAAACCCTGACTCCAACTGGAATTGATTAAACGTTAATGAGATCTACTAAATTGACCCAACTCTAACATTGATGTATTAGATTTATGTCAATTAAAACAAGAACAGCTTTACCTCTGTCATTCTTTAACATCTTTGAGTCAACTTCTGCTTTAGAAGGGATGTGCTGTGACTACCGTGGTTATTTAAATATTAATGCCTTCCATTAAAGGGCGCTGGAGGTTTGCTTTGGAAGACTGAGAATAGAAGGCAAGACTGGTTTCTTGTTTCTGCATCCCTCCCCCTGGGGTGGGGGGAGGGGGAGCACTCTTACTGGAAGAGCTTGTTCCATTATTTTTTTAACATTACATTTTATTTTTCTGAATCAGACAGTAGGATTGTTGATTTCTGGCTTTCTTTGCAAGTAGCTGTAGTATTTAAACATGAGTGCAACACATAATTTTTGCAAATATCTTCACGGTGCCATTGTGGCCATTACCCTTGGGCTTCTTGGGAACTTAATTTCAGCTTATAAATCCATTATGCTTTTTATTATAGTTAATAATAGGCAAACACATTTTTTTTAGCTCCACATTACATTTCTTTGGGCTTATTTATAATAAGTATGAGGAATTCTATTAAGTTAATTCTGGGAGACATGATGCGAGGGTCATATATTTAATCAAGTTATGAGTATACATTTTTGCCTTGATGGGGAAATGCTGCTGAAAAGCTTTTTAAATTTGCTACAACTAATATTTTCGTATTATGTCAAATTGGTTTGCGATAAACATGTGGTTAATAGATTTTTTACACATTTTGTATTTTTTTTAAATGTTCTAATGGCTTGGCATTTTAAAGCACTGAACAATCAGAAGCAAGTGTTAAATTTGTATAATTGTATATTTCTTTATGCATCCAGAAATCGGAGTGAATAGAGTGTTTGTTTAATGTATTTTATTTAGAATTTAACACCAAGAACTTGAATCATGCTTAAAGAGCTAGCTGTGGTGAGAGATGATGAGATGACACTGGAGTGAGCTTCCTGTGCTCAGCAGGGTTAGGATTAGGCAAAGCCAGAGAGGCATCTGCCTCAAGTGGAAAATTTGGAGGAATATGAAGAAGACCCTGAGTAATCAAAAGAAATAGTATTTCGATGAAGTATTTGTGGGGGGGAAGCCTTGCAATAGAGGTGAGGGAAGCTATGACAAAAGAAGAATATCCAGGGGCTGGCCAGATAGCTCAGCAGAGTCAAGTGCATGCTTAGGCAGACACAGGGACCCGGATTCAATCCCAGGCTTGCAGTGCTGGCCCCACCCCCCGGGCACGCTGAGAAGGTGATTGAGACTGGGAGTGGTGGCACGCGCCTGTAATCCTAGCGTTTGGGAGGCTGGAAACAGGAGCGTCACTATGAGTCTGATCTGTGTAATGAGACCCTGTAGACCCTGTACTAAATATATTTAGATATATAAAAAAAAACAACAAACAAGAAGAAAAGCACATCGAGTAGTGGGGGCCTCAACAGAAATCAAGTCTTGGTTTCCTTGTCTTTTACACCCTTGCCAGAGAAACTCACTTGGGTCCTTTTTCTTAACTAATGTTGATGATAAAAATGTTTACTTTTCTGAGGAGATTCTTTCTTTCTTTCTTTCTTTCTTTCTTTCTTTCTTTCTTTCTTTCTTTCTTTGGCAGAACCAGGGATTGAACTCAGGCCCTTGCACTTGCCAGAGAGGTGCTTATTCCACTGAGCCATCTCCCTGGCCCCTTATTAGAAGATTTAAATCAGCTAAAAATACAAAGAAAAGCCCATTGTAAAGGAGACATCTGTTTATGTATGACAGTTCACACTATTTTAAGCCATTATGACCCTCAGTCCTGATAAATACTCTCAGCAAACATCAGGTTGGAAGAATTTCAGAAACCTTGGTTGCCAGTATATTTTGAGGCCTGATTTCTTGAGTTTACCTATAGGTAAGCCATGGCAGAGGGACCTGGAAATAATTGGAGAATCCTCTCTCTTTTCTTCTTTCTTTGTTTTTGGATGTAAAACCTGGTAATTCATAAGAAATGGAGGACATACCCAGAATCCATTGCTCATCTTAAATTGCCCTGCGGAGTGCTTATGGATTACTGAGGTCCTCTTGCCTTGACTCAAGCTGTTCTCCCAGGGGCAGGTAATTCCTTCACTGAGTTTCATTACCTTTTATTCACATTGCCCTTGGTAAGGACATAAACTAAAGTGAGATCCTAATCCTTTGCCTATAGAGGCAGAAGGGTCTCTGCAACTCATCCGATGATCAGTCATAAACTCCTTGTCTTAAGGTTTTATATTCTCCTTCCGAATCTAATTTCTAGGATACATTTTAAAAATATATAAATTGTTTTTTAATTATACTGCAAATGCCTAAAAGAATTCCCCTTTGGGTTGGCTGTGGTCCTATTCAAAGAGCTTGGAAAAGGGAATGAAAAAAAAATTTGAGAGAATAAATGAATTTCTTGCATGTAGAAGGGCCAGCGAAGTATTGGTTTGGGGATTCATTTGTGAATACTACTGTTTTTCATCCTAGGCTCAGAAGGAATGTTTGACACCATGTGGCAGCTGATTATTTTCATGGTCCTGCTGACAGGCAGCCCCTGTGATGGGCTGTTCCAGTCCCTCTACCGAAGAGCCCAGATTTCCATGCCACCTAAAGGAGATACGGGAGAGCCAGTATTTCTTAGCCCTTATATAGAAGCTGGGAGGATCAAGGAAGGTGAGTTTAAGTTAGAAAACCATGGGCATACTTTCAACAGTTTGGGGTGTTTTCTAACCTGTTCTCTCAAAAGGTGAAAATATGTTCGGATATTTTAACTTTCTTATTTTATTTCAAATATTGATTTGATGTTGTATATTGTAGAAAGCCCTCCTGGACCCTATGGAAGTCCAGAGGAGTCCACATTTGTAATCCCAGGGGAAAGTTCCTGGAATTCCAATCAGCAATTCCAGTCTACCACTTCCGATGCAATCCACAGTGAGAATAAAGACACTAAGGCACATTTGTCCTTGTGGGGAAAACCCAGTGAGAACAATGGCTAACCGGAACAAAGGCTTCTACTCAGGGCCAAAGCTGGGTTCAATTCATTTGTGAAGAGGGGAGTTGCTTAGAGATGAGTGACTGAGAGAAAGGCAGGAAGTACGTGAGTTCTGTGAGCTGGGCGAGGCAGGAGGCTTGAAGGCGCCTCTACAATATGCAGATAGGCATGTACAGAAAGAGTAATCTGTGTATCACAAATACAGCAAGTATCTGTGGTTAGGGGTCCAGGCTCAGCTCTGATGTGTCATCTTCATGCTCTGAGACATCATAAATTCTTTCAGAGCCTCAGTCTCAGCCAACAGAGTGGCATCGCTTGGCCTAGCTTACACATACTACTTGGCAGTTATAGGTGGGGCATCACTGACCTGTCACATCTCTTTAAAGACTACACATCATAGATTGTCTGAGTTTTGAGCTAACATAAGAATTAGGGTTGGGTGATTGTTGATGTGGCAGAGTTGTGGCATTTCTACTTGGAAAACCAACACGCACCTGTCCCCAGTGGACACTTGACAGGGCCACTGCCAACCCGGAAGCAGCCTACAAGCCAGTGGAGAGTTCTGTGTGAACTGGTTTATACAGTGAGGTGGACAACTTTGTACTAAAGCATCAGATGGGATGGCCTGGCAGAGTGCCCACAGAGCCCCCGCAGGACACGTGGGTGGTGTCGCAGGGTCCCCTTCTCTGTGCCTCCACCCCAAACAAGTGGCCCACACAGCTTGGCCTCAGTTTCCTCATTAATAAGGTGGAGATTTAACAACTAACACAGTGTTAGAGATTACAAAAGAAAAAGTGGGTGAAAATTCTTTATAAATTACTCTCCTGATATTAGCATTCGCTAACATTTAAGCAGATATTTATTTATAGAGTGTAGGTCTGTCTATTACTGTAGTTAAAAGAAAAGGAAGATGTCATTTGGTATTCTCAGGGGTTAACATGGATGAGCTCCACCTACTTTTCATGCTTCTCTGTGCTTAGGGAAGGCCCTGTGTGGATGAACGCTTCTGTAGAAAGCAACAGAGAAGGAGGCGGCAGCCAGAAGAATGGGGGGGGGGGTCAGTGAGGGTCTCTAAGGGGACAGGAGACAAGGTGTTTAGGATGGAAATGCTGGGGCCACTAGGGTGAGGGAACCCCTGTTGCAGGTGTGTTTCAGGAGGGAGGCCTGATGTTTTGGCATTTGCTCAGGAGCCTGAGGTTAATCCTGAGTCACAAGGGAGAAGGCAGAATTTGTGCCTGAGCAGATGGGAATGGGCAGTACTGGTGATTTTAGAAAAATATTCCTTGCGGAGATCAAAAGTAGATTTAAATATTATGGTGAGGTTTAAAATAGAGCAAATTTTCTCTAATTGAAAAGTTCATATAGTCAATAGGGTGTCATCATTTTTTGTTTTCTTTCAAATTGAGGCATTCTTGTATCTTAAGGGTGTGTTCAAGTCCTGCTTACTTGTCTTTTTTTGGAAATACATGTCAGCCCCTGATTTTACCAGTTTTTTCTAAGGAAAGGTGACAAGAGTTTGATGGTATATTCAGGGCATTTTTACAAAGAACTAATTTTTACTTGATGTGACAAAGTTGTGACTAGATGGCTGGCTGATTCTGTAGGTCAGCTCTTTTTTCATTGCTTTTTCTGTCTGTCTGTCTTTCTTTCTCTCCCTCCTTTCTTGGGAATTAAAACCAGTGCCTTATCACAGACATATATCCCCAGTCTTTCTTTTTTAAAAACTGTTTTCAATTTTGAGACCAGGTTTTGTTAAGTTTCTCAGGCTGGGCTCAAACTTGGGATCCTCCTGCCTCAGTCTTCTAGAGTGCTGGGAAGCATATTCACCCAAACCTGACCGGGGTCACTTATTTTAGATTCCTTAAGGAGTAGATACCACTGACTTTTCTTATGTTCATTAACAATCGTTCAAGCAGGTCACTTACATTAGAGCTGAAAAGGAATAAAATTATCATTATAACCAGACTTTACCATGCTATAGGGGAGGAGATCAAGACTCAAATCTCTCACAGGACTTGCCCAAAGGGGCATGGGTAATAGAGATGAGGTAGCAGGGACGCATGTAGGGCCCAATCTGCAGACTCCTGCTCTATGACTTGCTTGCTATAATGTATTTAAATGCTAAAGAAGCTTGTGGTCTTCTGAATTGTTGAGACATATGCACATAAAACAATTAAGGAATAAGGCAGTGCAAGGATTAAAGTATTGCAGCTGAATTAGGGGTGCTGGAAAGTTTGAGAAGAAAGCTATTGGCCAACATAATCCAGGGGAATATATGAGATGTGTGTGAACAAAAGTACGTGACGCATGGCTAAATAAATATTTATTAGAGTAAAGGACACATCGCCACTAGTCCGCCCTGCATGCTCTCTCTTGCTCTGCGCCATTCTTTCCCGGTTCTTGCTGCAGTCTGAAGCGCTTCTGGATGTGCTCTTTGGTGAGGGTCTTTAGTTGTGCCTTTCTGGCTTCCTTAGTGTCACGAATGGATTCAAAATGCTTATGGCAGTTTCTGTCAAATAAAAATATCACAGTGTGCTCTCATCCACCTTATTTGGTGGGTCTGCCTATTCCCTAAAGTCAAAATGACCATGGAAGGTAAATGTTTTAAATTGATCTAGGTCAACAAGGCAGCTGTGACACTGCAGCTGTAGATGTTCACCGACAACAACTTCCAGAGCTACTCTAGAAAGTGGTAAGGATGATGGAGCAACAGCGTTCAGACAAGACCGAGTGCCTGGGGACAATGGGCACCAGTGCAGCTCTTACTGTAATGATTTTAAGAAGTTTAAATATTCACTGGATATTTTGATCATATCTCTTTCAGAACAAAATTAATCAATAATAACATTTCAAAATTGTATCCCTGGTCCCAAGCACAATACCAGTATGTAACAAGCAGTCAATAAACATGTGTATGGTTTAAATCTGAGTCATTATCATGTGCCAGGTAGTAGTATGTTTTATGTCTTTTAGCTCAAGAGGTCCACACTGCAACCCTATGGAAGATCTTGTCTTAGTTACTATTCTTTTGTTGCTGAGACAAAATACTTGACACCCAAAATTTAGGGAGGAAAGGCCTCTTTAGCTCACAGTTGGTGGAGGTTTCAGTCCATCCTCTGCTGGCTTCAAGGTGGCAGGGTGCAGCAGAGGGCAGCAGTTCACAGCTGAGGAAGACAGCAAAAGCAACAAGAGCAGAGGAGGCAAAGAAGGAGGAGGAGCCTCTTTTCCTTCCTTAGGCTGCACACAGGCACCTGCCTTCAGATCTGGTAAAACCCTCAGGTGCAGCACTCACACCTGCAATCCCAGTATTAGACCTGAACCTATCACAGAGTCCAGATTCAGCCCCTCCAAGAAGCCCACCTCCCATGACCACCTGAAGCTTTGCAGGGACATCTGGATGCAAACTGAAACAGATGTATAAATGTTTTTTCCATTTTGTAGATGAGCAAACTGAGGTTCAGAGAAATGAAATCCTTTGCCCAGAGATATAAAACTAGGAATCATGACCTCTGGCTGTTACATGATTAGCTCCAGACATGTGGGTGTGGGTAGAATCTGAGAGAGAGAGAGAGAGAGAGAGAGAGAGAGAGAGAGAGAGACAGACAGAGAGAGACAGACAGAGAGAGAGAACAGTTTCTGTCTGCTGAATGAGGGCAATAGCATAAAAAGGCATTAAGTGAAAGTGACTGAGGGATGCCTGTGTCATGCTTCTGAAAGAACCAAGTGGAAGGAATGTAGAGAAATCCATCTGCGAAGTCGCCCCCCTGTCCCCTTCCTGCTTTTTTCTACCCATGCACATTCCTCAATCACAATGCAGGGTATAAGCAGTAGCAGAGGAGGGTCGGAGGGGTAGTTTATCTTTCGTCCTTCTGGCCAAGCCTGGTAGATCTTCACCCAACCTGTGCTGATATTTCAGACCTGAAATCTCTGTGTAATGTCACTTTCTAAAGTCGTGCTACACAGCTTGAATCTTTGAATGGAATTTTAAGTGACTGATCCAAAAGCTGATAGCTCTGGGCTGTCAGAGGCACTCCTGACAACATCATTAAGGACAATCTTATTCATCCGCTTTGCTGCAAGTTCGGGAAGCTCTGGACAGATGGCCAGCTCACTCCCCTACCTCCCTTTTGTTTATCGAGGCTGTCAAAACCCTCAGAAAGTTCGTCTTAATATCACAATGAAATATTTCTTAGATAAACAGTAGCTCACAAAAAAACAAGGGATTGTTTTTTAAATTTCCAATTAGCTGGCTTGATTTTATGTAATTGTAATTGTATGTTTACTTTCTCTACAGCTTAGAATAAAGCATTACTTTCAGACACAAAATGAATGTAAGAAGCAATTTTGGCACATTTATAAGCAGTGCGTTTTCACCCATTTTAAGGAATATTTTGCTACTAGGTCCTAATTTATTATTACTTAGCACTGGCAGTGTCTGTCTATACCCCGGATGACTCAACTGTTGTGAACGCTTTGTTCACACTCCAATCTTTTTGAAAGTGTTAAGAGCGTACATACTGGTAACAGCCCTGAGTAACAAGGAGGAAGTGAAGCTACTTCAAAGAAAACCTTTTTCTTTTCTTAACTGTTTTTGAACCTTTGTAGGGTGAGTCATGGGGCCAGAAGAACAAAAATTCCTGCATCACGGCAGTTTGTTTCCCCATTCCGTTAATAGACTCTGAAAACATGACTAGGACATTAAAAAATGCACCAAAAAGTTGTACTAGTTGAGAGAACCTTTAATTATTGTACTGCGGCTTGGCGAATGGAAATTTAAAATATGAAACCGGGCAGAATGCTTTTGATGGACTACTGTCACCATTGAAAAGGTTTTCTAAAGTCTTAAGAGATCCACAAGGCCTGTCTTCTTCAGCAGGTTTTTATAAACATAAGCTAATCCTAGAGCCGGGTCACTGTGTCTGTTGTAGTTCATTCATTAGTTTCTTATTCACCCACTGATTCATTAATATTCATTCATTAAAAAAGCATTCATTGAATGTCTTTAGTGTGAATGAGCATGCTACAACCCCAGGGGTAGAAGATAAATAAGACCAATTCCTTGCTTTCCAACAGCTCCTGGTGGGGGGCGGGGGAAGGAAGAGATGCACCTGAGTACCGAGCAGCAGCGAAGTCACTTAGCCAGCCCAGAGAGGGCTGAACCACATCTGAATTGGTCAGAGAGCAAGCCCGTGGCCCCTGTGCTGTGCAGGTCTGGGAGACAGATTGATTCAATCATCTTTTGCTCATATTCCATTCCCTCCAGTGCCTTTCTATTATATATTTTCTCTTTTTCTTATTATACTTTGACCTCTCTCATTTTTCTCTGTCTTCTTTCTCGCATCTGCTCCTGTTTACCTCTCTCTGCCCAGTCCACATCTCACACATTTCCAATTGTCAGTTTTTCCTTTTTTGTCCTCTTTGTTGGGGATAGATGGGTGGGGGAATCTGTTTGATTTTCAGGGGAGTAATGGTTTTGATTAAGATATGTCCTAAGCATTGTAAAGGTTGTCTGACTCCAGGGGGTGATCTTTCTTTGCCCTAATCAAGACTAGGAATAAAGGAGGGACAAGAAGAAATGACAGCCAGAGAGAAAGTGCAGAGAAGTGTTAACAGGAGCCATGAAAAACCACATTCTGTAATAACTCTCTTTTGTTTGTTTTCAAGTCCTCTTTCTTTTTTATTGCCTTTTTCTGGCAGGAAGATGTCTTAGTACATTTGCTCTTGCCATAACTGAGTAGCTCAGACTGAGTAATTTACAAAGAATAAAGGTGTTAGGAATGTCAAGATCAGACAGCTGACTGCTGAGGTCCTGCTTGCTAGTGGGGACTCTGGTGTCCTGGTGTAGTGTGTGCCACCACCTGAAGGGACAAGACACCCCAGCTCAGCTTCTCCCCCTCTTAGAGAGCCACAGCTCCCTTACATTAGGGCTCTGCCTCTGTGGCCTCAGTTAACTTAAATTGCTTCCCCAAGGCCTTCCCATGATGGGATTAAGTTTCTACTCTTGCTAACTCACAGTGGGGATTAAATTTCAGCATGTGTTTTCATGGAAATCTTCAGACCATCATAGGAAGGACAGCTCTCACCAGGGGGAGAACGGGAGGAGCTACAGAGTTTGGATTAATCCTCTTTCTCTGAGCGAATTGGGCCGACCCATGAGGGCAAATCGTCCAGACTTCTAGACTTCACTTGGGCTGGCCCAGGGGCTAGTGATAGCTATGCTTCTCACTGATTAGATCTCCATGTATGTCCAGGTCCTTGCTAAGCACATTCCTCAGCCTCTTCTTCATTTGATCCTCACCAGGCACCCATAGTGAGGGAACCAGTATCCTGATTTGGTCTAAAAGGAAAGAGAGGTTCAGAGGTAAAGAGACTCACTGGGGACCTGAGTGGGATTACAAACCCAGGTCTACCCAACTAGGAAGCAGTGCTCTTCTCTTACGCCAGCCTGGCAGGACCCTAAGGCAGCTGCCTACTTTACACACTGAGACCCTTCTTTTGTTCCCACTATGGGACTGATGGTTCCATGAAATGGAGTCAGAAGAAATTCAGGCTGAGATTTGGGGTTTGGCTTTGACAGTGTCCCAGAAGGAGATGACATGACTGTATTTGAGCAAATATAGGTGTTCGTACATGAACAAATTAATATAGTTTGTCTATATGAAGAAAAATAGATTTTATACATGATAAAAGAAGACATCTCCTGAGACTAAGCCCTACTGTATATTTTGGAGGAAAATTTAATATCAGAGTCAGTCTTATTTTCAGGAAAACAGGGTGGTAGGCTGCAGGGTATGTTCCTCTCTCCAGCCTTCTCAGTTATATTAGGCAGTGGCTGTATGCAACAGGGAGTGGGAGAAGCAGTGATTTAGAAGTGGAAAAGGAACAGAAAGTAGCTAGCAAAGCAGAGGGCAAGAAAGTGGAGCAGGGTCTGGAAGGAACAGCGGAGTCCTTCAGTGAAGACCTCCAGCGCTGGGCAGGAGCCAGCAGGCGGAAGCTGAAGCCCAGGAGGCTGACCACTCCCCCGTGAGCCACAAAGCCGGTGTGGTAGCACCAGGGTCCGCAGGGGCTCAGCTAAAGGAACCGTGTTCTGGCTGAGTTCCCTTTGGGGAAGGCATACTCATTTTCAAAGAGGAACTTGTGGCCTCCGAGTCATGGTGAGGTGGTGAGAGTTTAACCACGGGCTCTCAGATCAGAACCAGAGGCTGTAGCACTGATTCCATGGGATGCAGACCTTCTCCCTCCAGGTGACTTCATTCAGTTGGTGATGTGGCTGAAGACCGAGATGGGGATAGATGCCGACACGCGATGCACCACAGCCTGTTGGCTCCTGCCCAGCGCGGGAGGTCTTCCCTGAAGGACTCCGCTGTTCCTTCCAGACTCTGCTCCCCTTTCTTGCCCTCTGCTCTGCTAGCTACTTTCTGTGCCTTTTCCATTTCCAAATCACTGCTTCTCCCACTCCCTGTTGCATACAGCTGCTGCCTAATATAATTGAGAAGGCTGGAGAGAGGAACACGCCCTGAAGCCTGACTACTACCCTGTTTTCCTGAAAATAAGACTAGGTCTGATATTAAATCTTGCTCCAAAAGATACAGTAGGGCTTAGTCTCAGGAGATGTCTTCTTTTTTCATTTATAAAAATCTATATTTCTTCATATAGACAAACTATATTAATTTGTTCATGTATGAACACCTATATTTGCTCAAATACAGTCATGTCATTCCCTCCTGGGATGCTGTGAAAGCCAAACCCCAAATCCCAGCCTGAATTTCTTGTGACTCCGTCTCCTGGCACCATCAGTCCCAATCTCACACCCAGCAACAGAGCCCCTACAAGTGTGTCCTTGTTATCCATGCAGTTGCTCACAGTGCCTGGGTCATACAACTGTGAATGACTTTCTCCAGTCCCTTCTTGTGTGGCCCAGTGTGAATAATGTGTGACTTATACCACATGTGATAGGTGATTTCTATACATCTTTAAAACTTCTTAGGCAGTTCATATGATATTTTTGAATTCAATGCAGAAAAACTACTTAAAACTTTCACTCATTCCAGCCAAAATTGTTGATAGGGCTATGTTGGATCAGCCAGACAAGGCAGAAATTTACTGTGCTAAGAATCTTTCATGCCCAGCCCCTGGGAGTTTCCTTCACTGCTTCTTCCCAGATCTGATTCCTGGGAAAAGTCTGGGACTGAAATGACTCCTGCACATGCTCTTTTTCTCTAATCCTTGGTTTCATTTCCTTTTTTTTCCACCAGGTAAAAAAATGAGTTTGGTCAGACCTTTTGCTGGCCTGGACATGGAAAGCTACGCTGGCTACTTCACCGTGAATCAGACCTGGAACAGCAACCTCTTCTTCTGGTTCTTCCCAGCGCAGGTAGGGCCACAAGGGGGCCCGCAGGACAGCTGCTCAGGCTCCTTGCTCCAGGTTTGGGAATAATGCAAATAAATTCTCGTTTCCCCTAAAAATAAGGACAGGCAACCCTGAGTAGTATTCCTGTTTGTGGTCAGGAAACAAATGTTTGTAGAGGTTGGGAGGGATCCAGCTTTCAAATATCTCACAGTCTTATTTGGCATATTAGCACTACCACCTTTTTCCTGCCACGGTCTTCTTCCTATCTTTCTGTTGTTTTCTAAAAATAGCAGGGGTTCGGCTGGACAAGGAGGCGCCTACCCCAGGAAAGAAATGGGACCAAAATGAACAGTTAACACCCGTGTGAGCTGCATCTGCCTTGCTCTCCTACGCCACTCTGCCTGTGGGCTGTGGAGGTCACTCGTCTTCTTAAGCCCTTGTGGACACAAGTGGCTTTGTTTTTGTATTTTTGCCAATGCTATTTAAATAGCTCACTTCCAAGTACATGAAGTAAATGCTTTAAGTTTTGGGCTGCTATTGGGGTATTGATAGAGGTGTTACAATGCATAAATTGCATCCTCCACACAGTGCAGGGTGATTTTCTATTTTTATTCTCCAAAGTGAATTTGCTTTAAAAGGCAGAGAAAGTAAAGAAAAAGCTACCTGTTGGTGGGTGATATTCATATTTACATATGATTTACATACAGCAGCATTGCTTATAATAACTGGGGAAATTGCTTATGCCAGGGTCATTTTCTAGTTAAATTGTTTCTATTGGTACTTCTGGCCATATCTTCTTTACTTTTCATTTTTGCTTTCCCAACCATATGACCAGTCCATTCCAGACCAGCCTGCTGTGAGGTGGGAAGGTGGAGGTATAGATGGGAAGTGCAGAAGCATCCCATGTATGTTTAGGGTGTCAGATGATCACCTGCAGACCCCAGAAAGAACTTTTCTTTCTTCCTCAGTGTTACTGTTGAGAAGGGAGTCACGTGACTTCAGCTCAGAATTTAAGGAGACCCTCTGGGCAGGATGGTGCAAGGTCAGCACCGCATGTGAGAGTTGTCCAGTGGCCTGTGCCTACCCACATGGTGCTCGCCTGGAAACCAGAGAGCTAGCAGGCTACAGGGGTGTTGTCTGACCCAGAGCTCTTCTGCCACGGGCTGGAGCAACAATTAGAAGTGGAGAATGAACCTTCAGCAGCAGACAGAAAATAACCAGCTCTACGGTCTTGAGGAATCTAGCCTACAAAATATGACCACTTTCTAATAGCTGAGGGTCTCTTCACTTTGTTTCCTTTCCTCGTCATATTTGTTTCAGACATCAGACATAGACTTGAGTCCAAACTTAATTTGATGATTTCCATGAATTCCCAGCAAGTTCTTATTCTCAAAATCATCTTTGTTTCTTGACTTCGGCATTATGTGTATTTCTATTTTCCACACATCATTATCTAGTGTCTCTTGTACTCACAAAACCCTTTTGCCCAAGTCTCTCTGAAGTTTCTTAATGATCCAGAAATATAAATATGGATTTATTTATTAAAAGTCAACACATAAATGTACATTTTCACATTTCATGTGATGTTTTGATAAGTGTGTACATTGGGTAAAACTTTGCACATATTGGGGGTGCCAAGTGATACAGGTAAAGATTATGTAATGTTCAAGTTAGGATAAGCATTTATTTCCTCAAATATTTATCATTTGACTGTGGTGAAAACATTTAAAGTCTTTTCTGCTAGCTTTTCGGAAATATACAAAACATTACCGAAATTTCTAGTCAACAGAACTTCTTCCAGTATCACTTAGTATCCACTGGTGGGCCTTCCCCTACACTTCCTGCTCCCTACCCTCTGAGTCTTTGGGTGACCACTCTACCCTCAACTTCTGTGAGATCACTTTTTTAAATCTTCATATGAACAAGATTCCACAGTATTAGTCCTTCTGTGCCTGGTTTGTTTCACTTAACATGAAGTCCTCCATTTCCAGTCATGTTGTCTCAAATGACAGGATTTCATCTCTATTGATGGCATAATAGTGTTCTACAGTATATATTGAGCACATCCTCTTCATCCATTTGTTAGTCAATGGACACTTATACTGACTCCATTACTATTGGTGGAATGTACATTAAAACAGTCATGGAAAACAGTATAGAGGACCTTCAAAAATTCAAGCTAGAGCTGCCATATCATTGGGCATTCCCAGTATGGGGTACACATCCAAAAAACAAGATTAGTATGTGAGGAGAGATATTTGCATTCCCGTGTTTATTCCAGTAGTATACAATAGCCATAAAATGGAATAAACCTCTGTTTTCTATGATTTAAAGTCTTTGCAAGTTCTATGCCTTTCAGAAACTATTCTACACACATGTGTTTTTCTATCGTACCGATCAATATCACTGAGTAGAGTCATTTATTAAACTACTTTGTGTTAGTTTTCTTGGCAGCTGTAACAATTTATCACAAACTGAATGTCTTAAAGCAACATAGATTTTATTATTTCACCATGTTTTAGTTCCCAAGTCAGACAGAGTTGTCAGTGAGCTCAAATGCAGGTGTGGACAGCTCTTTGGTCCCCTGGGCACTCCAAGGAAGAAGCTGTTGTCTGGCTCTTGCCATTTCTAGATGCTTCTGGCCCTCCTCGGCTCATTCTTCCTCCATTTCTGAAGGCTGTAGTCCAAGCTGAATCCCTCATAGAGCTGAGTCCTTCTCACATCGTGTCACTCTGGTGATTTCCATTTTGCTTTCTCTCATTCATTTTCTGCCTCCTGCTGCTGCTTTTAAAGACCTTTGTGATTACGCCTAGATAATCCAGGACAATTTTATTTTATGGCCAGCTGACTGGCACGAATGCTTATCTTCCCTTTTCCCTAACAGTCATGGCTTCTGCCAATCAGGGATTTGGGGGGAGCTATTATGCTGCACAAAATAAATCCTGGGCAGTTTCTCTTAGATTGGTGATTCTCTACGTGTTCCTTCTCAGTGGTCTTCACATTCTGTAGTGTTTAAGATTCCTCCTGACCTCCCTCAAAGATTCTGATTTATAAGCTGAGAGAGGCTCGCCGGCTACAGAATTACCAGGTGGACCCCGTGCCCTGTGCCTGTAGCTCCTGGCCCCAACGTGGCCCATAATTTCCTTTAAAAGAAGCACCTGGGCCAGTCAGCTAAGATGGAGAGTGGGTTGTCCCCTGCATCCATGTGGCACGAAGGTAAGAACGGGTGTCCAGACAGGCAGGTACAGTCTTTGGCAGTTGGCCTTTGTCGTCCTGCTTGGACCTGTTGCGCTCAGCCTCCGCCCCACCCTCTGCTCCTTGACCCCCACATCAGCGGCAGAAACTGGATTCCTTCCTCTCTCTTCTGCTTTGTTACCTGTTCCTGTACTAGTGAGTTCCTCATTGACTTCTGAATAATCCGGATTTGTAAAAACAAGAATTAAGGGAAAGGGAAGAGATCGGTCAGAAACAAAACAGAAACCCAATTTGTCTTTCTTCCCTTTCCCTTGAGCAGGTGCACCGTGTTTTCTAGAACGTAGAGGATGTCCTCAGACCATAAAATGGTTTGGGGAAAGGGACTTGAGTTCTACCTGTCCTGCTTTTGCCAGAAGAAGGCCTGAAAATCCCTGGTTTATTTATATATCATTTATTTATTTATTTTAATTTGTGTGTTTGGTACAGAGTCTCAATATGCAACTTGGACTTGTAGTGATCCTCCAGTTTTCAGCCTCCCCAGTGCTGGGATTATAGGGGTGTGTCACCATGCTTGGACTCTATTGCTGGCTCAGTGAGCCCTGGTTGCAGGGCCAACATGGCATGTGGGACCAGGGATCGAATCCTGGTCCCTGCGCTTGCCAAAGCAGGCACCTTTTCCTCTGAGCTATCTTGCCAGCCCCATCCCTGCTTTAAACAGTGGCTGGTTGCTGGAGTGTGCTGTAATTTTTTCCCCTTAATTAATGAAAAGCTGACCAAACTATGTTCTTTGGGATCCAGCTCAATAGACACAAACACATGTTTATGTGACTCAAGAAGACAGGACCATGAGGCCGTCAGAGCAGGGACTATCTTCAAGCGTGTGATGTTGCACTAGAAGTAGTCGATGCAGCTTTAGGGAGACAGGGGGGAGATGGAAAGATGATGTCACAGACAGTTGTCACTGCCTGGCAGCTGGGACTGACACCCCCAGATGTCCTTACCAAGAAGCCCACAAGTGAAGCCAGATAACCAAGGCTTCCAGCTGTAAAGTACAGAGTGAGATCAGTGTGGTGTGAAGTAGGGAAGAGCACGAGGGAAGGAAAAGCACCCATTACTAAAGCAGGAGAGACACCTCTTCTCTTGGCAGAAGTATGAGTCTGTCACAGGGAAGCAGCTGATACAGTCATCAGGAGAGAAATGACCCTGTGAACAAAACAAAAGGGGAAAAACCAGAGATCCAGGAAGGATGCCACGCTTGCAACATCCTCTGAGTGATTTGGGGGTTGCTGTGTCTCAAATTAGTTTTTATCTTCTTGCTATGCCTGAGATTCCCCCTTGCTACTGTACACAAATCACAGCATAATAAACTCCACAACTGCAAATTGGTATGTGGTGGGAATAGAGCAGGCGAAATGAGCAGGTATTCTGCCTAGCATAAAAGGTATAATGAAGCCAATAAAAATTCAACAGTGTGAGTGGCTGCTGTTAAGTGAACATTGACTACATGCTAAGCAACTGGGTTTTTCTTATTTTAGCCTTATAAGAGCCCCAGGAGAAGGGAATTATTATCCTCAGTTCATAAATGAACAAGATGGCAGAAAGTAAATAATTAACCCCAAGGTACCCAACTAGAAATTGGCAGAACTGGAATTTAAACATAGGTCTCTAACCCATAAATCTTTGCTCTTGATCATCATATATTAAACCCTGAGAAAAGTAAAGGGAGTCATGGGAGACAGAAGTGAGGGGTGAATAAAAGTAGAACAGAATTGTTCCTCAAGTTAGCTAGGCTTGGGTAAGAACAGCTTCACCTCTCATGCCACCTATGACCTTGTACATTTCCTAATATCTCTGAGCTTTAGCTTCCTGGATTTAAAATAAAGCTTGAAATGGCTATTGAGTGGTAGTTTCAAAAAAGCAGAAATAATGTGGTTTTGAGTTGTGCCTGATGCACAATAAGTATGCCATAGTTGTTATTGTTATTTCATTATGATTACTTTTGTGTTTTTAACACAAATACTGTACTATGCCGAACTAACCCAGTCACAATTTGGAAAGTTAAAGAAGACAGGAGACAGAGGGAAATTTCAAATCAGAAGGATCTGATCACCAGCCAAAAATGTAGACTAACTGGTGCTGGAAAGGAAATTACTAAGTAACCTTGGGGTTTTCCATGTTTAAGAAGATAGAGGACATTGAGATTATTAGTTCATAAATTTATCATCCTTTATATTGGAGATGGACAGTATTTGACTCCATATGAAGTACTCTGACCTCATTTAAACAAAACTTGCAGATTACTTACCTCCGGTATCACGGAGCCCAAGCCCAGGGCACTCAAAGTCAGTCAGGCTTAGGCCACTTTATCTCAGGCTCCCTTCTTGTTCCTCTGATCAGGAGAATGGCTGTGATTCCTGGAATCCTTGTCTCTGTGAGGTGATCACATGAGGGCTGGGACAGGGTGAGTCATGGCCGGAATCTGGGGGAAGGGAGTAGGCATGTGGGATTCTGCGGGGTGGATCCTGCATGGTCAGATACCAGGCAAATCACAGTGGAACAGGTTTAGGCCAGCAAGGTCCTTAAGTCAATCATTCAATGAAGGGGACGGGAACTGCCCTGGGACGCACAGTCCCAGACAGAAGGTGTTCGCTTTGGTGGTACAGTCTATACTCCAAAGTGTAAGTGGGAGCAAGCAAGACAGCCTCTCCTCCGAAGGGTAGAATCAGGCCCCAGTCTCCATAGGGCCTCCATGTGGTCCTAAGTATACTCACTTGCCTGAGCATTGGAGCTTCTTCAGTAAGAGTCTGTGTGGTAGTGAATATAGCTTGGCAACGTAGTGCCTGCCTGGCAAGGACAAAGTCCTGAGTTTGATTCCTGGTACCAAGAAAGAAGGAAAGAAAGAAAGAAAGAAAGAAAGAAAGAAAGAAAGAAAGAAAGAAAGAAAGAAAGAAAGAAAGAAAGAAAGAGACAGAGATGAAAAGAAAGAAAGGAGAGGAGGGGAAAGGAGAGGAGGGGAGGGGAGAGGAAGAAAGGGAAAAAGAGGTGAGAGGAGGGAAAGGGAGAGAGAGAGAGAGAGAGAGAGAGAGAGAGAGAGAGAGAGAGGAGAGAGAAAGATTGAAAGTGTTCCTATTGTTTTTTTTTAAAAAGGATCTATATGGTAGAAGTCAAGGATTCTCGATTTTCTGATGCTATCAGAACTCCCCAGGAGCTTAAAAACTCTGGTGGATCCCGCTGTTCAAAGTCCAGCCCTAGCTGTAGGGACTGTGGTCCTGCTGATCTGGAAGGGGCCCTGGCCCTGGGATCAGTGTTTCTAAAAGTGTTCTGTAGTGACCCCAAGGCAACTAGTCATTGGGCTTGAGTCTGAGAAGAAGCAAAAACCAAAGTGAAACTGGGTTTTAGGACAGGGATTCTAGTTCCAGGTTGTAGTTTCTGATTTAGTAACTGGGCGCAGAGCATTTGTACTTACTGGGCCTCAGTTTTCTTGCACAGCAATAAAGATGAGAAACCTAGGAAATGTGTAGGGTTCTGCTCCATTCTTGCCCTTTTGTTTCTGCAGTTTATGCCCGCTCGCCTACAAGTCACACTTAAATATGCTGCCTACACTCTCAAGAAACCCGGAAGCTGTAAACCAGAGCATGGGTCGAGGGAATAAGCTCTTGAGCTTGCAGCCTCCCTGGTGGCCTCCAGGAGAGCCTCTCATGATCTTGGCCTTTCGGCCTTCCTGTGGCCCTGTTCATCTGGAACCAAGGCCAGCCTTTGTGATCACTGCACAGTGACAGAAATGACAATGTGTGACTTCAGGCTGGATTATCAAGGGCAATGTGGTGCACACTTTCATCCCTGGAATCCTTTATTTGAAAGAGGGACAAATGCTATGTTGGGAAGCCCTTAAACCAGCCATGTTGAGGGGTCCACATGGAGAGGAAGTGAAGCTTCTGCCTTCCAGCCAGGACCAAATTTGGAAGCAGCTGATCCAGCCCCAGTCAAACCTTCAGATAGCTGCAGGCAGATGATAAACTAACTGCAAACTCACAAGAGACCCTGAGCCAGGACTGCCCAGCCAGACCTCCCCATATTCTTATTTATTTATTTATTTATTTATTTATGTATTTTTATGTATTTAGTA
>NW_004524591.1:19129012-19141453 GCF_000260255.1 Octodon degus | reverse complement strand
CAAACTCACAAGAGACCCTGAGCCAGGACTGCCCTACACGACGCTCTTCCATTCTTATTTATTTATTTATTTATTTATTTATGTATTTTTATGTATTTAGTACAGGATCTACAGGGTTTCACTACCCAGATCGCACTTGTGTTGATCCTCATGTTTTCAGCCTCCCAAGTGCTGGAATTACAGGCACATGCCACCAGGCCCAGTCTCAATCCCTGTCTGAGTGCACCCCAGGGGTGGGGTTGGCACTGCCCTCAGGGAATCAAACCCCAGACCCTGTGCTTGCCTGAGCAAGCACGTTAGTCCACTGAGCTATCTGGCCAGCCCCTCCCCATATTCCTGACCTACAGAAAATATGATAATATATCATTCTTTTCTTAATTCATTAAGTTTGGGTGAGATGTTATGCAACATTGGATAGGAAATATCTCCCTTGTCTTATTTTTTGGAGTTGTGACTGTGATATCTTGTGACATGTGGCACCTACTTCCTAACCTTATGGGGTGGGACCCTAGGGACTGGTGATTATTATGCATGCATGTACGTGTGTGTGTGTGTGTGTGTGTGTGTGTGTGTGTGTGTGTATGCATGTGTGTGTGCACGTGTGGTTGTTTTTGGTGGTAGTGATCTTTTGCCACTTAGCTCCAACTCTTCCTCTTTCTCCTAAAGAATAGAGTTTTAAACATTATTCCTGTTCATAAGTATGATGTTAAGCTTTGTCAGCAGAGGGAGCTGGAGGGACACTCCAAGAAAGAGTTGGCTTCTCTTCTTCCCTATCCTGTTCTGCATTTTTTTGGCCTCACTGCCCAGACTGCCTTCAGTGCTTTTGGGAGAACATCTAGTGACATGCAGCTTTAGCCACACACTCAGGCCACCCAGCTCCTCCACAAAAGTTACAGCCCTGATTCTGTCCAGGTGACCACTTGACTGGCCCCCTCATACGTGGACACCATGTGTATTGGTCCCTTTCCTATAGTTGGGACAACACATGCACAGCTTGAAGGAGGAGAGGTTTACTTTAGCTCACAGTTTCAGTGGGTTCGGTCCATGCTTGCCTAGCTCCAAAGCAGGAATTGCAGAAGAGAATGGCATGGGGAGGGGGCTGTTCAGCACATGGTGGCCAGGAAATTACATGAGAAAGAGAGGAAGATGAAGGAATGAGCATGCTAAAACCTTCCAAGTTATGTTCTCAGTGATCCACTCCTGACCAGGCCCCATCTCTGAATACGAAACTTTGGGGCGCATTTTACATGTAAACTATAAAACTCTGCCCTTCACTCCCACCGGGTCCATGTTCATGTCATTATGCAAAATACACTTGTCCCATCGCTAAGGGTCATCAAGTTTGACAATTATAGCATTGCTGAAAACTAAGTCCAAAGTTTCTTCTGGCACTCAAGGCAAACTCTTAGCTGTGATCCTAGTGTAAATGATCAAGAAGAAAGTTAAACACTTCTGATATGCATTGACAAACATTCCCAAGCCAAAAAGGGAGAAATAAGTGATGCATAGAAATCAGACCAAAGCAAGACTGAAATCCAACAGAAAAAACACTAAATGTTATAGCTACTTGTCCACCATCCGGGAATCTTCTTGTGAGAGATGAGCTCCACAGAGCTTGAGCAGCTTCCCGTCTGTGGTCTCGCTGGCTGCATCCCACGTGACCTCTTGTACTGTCTCTACTCACTGACTGCAGCTTTCCTCAGTAGGTGTTCTGTGTTCTTTGAATCTGACACTTCCTGGGGTTTCCACTCAACTCAGCTTTCTCTCACAATTTGATGTACTGCCCTGTCAGGAACCCCTTGCAAGGACTGTGACTCTGTCATACATTTTTACGTGGACTTACAGGACTTCTGATATCTGGGGAAACCTTCATAACCATGTAACTTTCATTCTGAATGCCTGAAAACCCAGCACCTGATATTGATGCCCTTAAAGTTTGTTACCAGCTTAAACAGTAGTAAGACCCCTTCGAATCACAGCTGCAGCAGACTTCTTATAGTATCTAGATGACTGAACTCAGGGATATACTTTCTTTTTTTATGTATTTAGTACAGGGTTGACAAGGTCTCACTACACAGATCAGACTCATAGTGATCCTCCTGTTTTTAGCCTCCCAAGTGCTGGGATTACAGATGAGCACCACCATGCCCACTCTCAATCGTCATCTCAGTGCCCCAGAGGCAGGGCCGGCAAGGCACGCTGGGGATTGAACCCTGGTCCCCAAGCCTGCCTAAGCAGTCACTTTAGTCTACTGAGCTATCTGTCCAGCTCTTCAGGGGTATACTTTCTTGGCATCCCTGAATAAGCAGGATGGCCCTGAATGAGCAGGTGTGCCAGGGACTGTGTGTTCTCTAATGAAACATTTATAGTTTTGTACTCTTGAATCTGAAATGGCTGGAGTCTTACTGATTTATGAGACATCCTCAAGGCATAATTCCGTATGTCCCTGTATTTAAAAAATTGGCTTCTTGGGCTGGCCAGATAGCTCAGCAGATTCAAGCGCCTGCTTAGGCAGACACAGAGACCGGGGTTTGATCCCTGGTGTGCCATGCTGGTCCTGCCACCAGGGTGCACTGAGATGGCAATTGAGACTGGGCATAGTGGTATGCATCTGTAATCCCAGTGCTTGGGAGGCCAAAAACAGGAGAATCACTACAAGTCCAATCTACATAGTGAGACTCTATAGATCCTGTACTAAGAACAAACAAAAAATGATTTCTTAATACTAGTCTTGGGCTAGGGAGATAGCTCAGTAGAATAAGTGCTTACCTGGCAAGCACAGGGTCCTGAGTTCAATCCCCAGTACCAAAAACAAACAAACAAACAAACAAAACAAACCTAGTCTTTTCAGCAAACATGCTGCTCTTTGCTCTTTGTTCCCACTTTCCAGGTGCTTTTCTTGCAGATGAAATGATGAACTTTTCAAATCATTCAGTGCTGCGATTTGCTCCTGATTTTCAGTGCAGATAGCGCTAAAAGCAGCCAGTGATATCCATGCCACAGCCTGAATGTTGAGCTGCACTGAAATTTCCTTTTACAGATTAATTAGTGCACCATCCTCAGTATCAGTACATGAGTGAAATATAGACAAATTTCTTCCAAGGCATAGCATACATGGCCCCTTGTCCAACTCCCAATGGAGTTTTTCTTTCCAGCTGCAACTTCCTGAGCCTGGCCTATGCTGTTCTCATTCTAGTCAGCATTCTAAGCTTCTGAGTTCTAACCAATATCACATATCAAGCACTGTTTACAACATGCTAGGGCTTCAATGGATTTCATCTCCAAATCTCCAAACTCCTCTCCTACAAGCCAGCTCTAAAGGCTTCTGCACCACAATCCCAGGAATGACCCCTCTCCTGCTACCAAAAATCTACATTAGTCACTTTCCCACTGGTGGGACAACATGCCTGAGATCTGTACCTTAAAGGAGGAAAGGTTTACTTTGCCTCACCATCTTAGTGGGTTCACTCTAGGGTCAGCTAGTTCCATTGTGAAAGTGCATGGTAGAAGGATGCGACAGAGGGCAGCCACTTATCTGTGACATCCAAGAAACTGAGAGAGAAGTGGGGGACTTGGGATAAGAATATGTCCTTCCAAGTCACACCCCAGTTATCAGCCACTTCTAATTAAACCCTAATTCTGAGTAGGAGACTTTAGGGGACAAAACCATAGCACCATGCATTCATTCTACACCTTACCTTCCAGCAAGCCTCTCTCTCTCTCTCTCTCTCTCTCTCTCTCTCTCTCTCTCTCTCTCTCTCTCTCTCCTTTTACCAGGGTTAGCCTCTTTGGAACAGGATTATCAGAGAACCTAGCCACGCAGTGGGTTTCAGCCATATCTTCTCCACTGAGGTCTGCACCACAACCCTAGGAAGATTCTGTCCCTTCCTTCTGGGCTTGACTGCCCATTAGCACTATTTTCTCAACCTCAGATATTCCTTATGGGTTTTCTTTTTGTGTCTAGAGTTAATTCCCTATTATAGTGCCCTTTATACATTAACATTTCTTGCTTTGGTGCATGCCTGGTATGTTAGTTTCGGGCCTTTACTGGGTGCAGCCTGTAGGGGAGCAGGTACTGTGGCGCTGTGTCCTCACTTGTGCCCAACCATGCTCGTGACACTCAGACCTTCAGAGAAAAAAATTAGCTGTTTAATTAGAGTGAAAAATTTTGATTACCTTCCTTCTTCTGTTTGGATCCTAAGTGGCAGAGCCAACTATTTCTCTCTTGTTCAGAGATTCCCGAGCTGGGAGTGGACTGGCGTGAGGAGCCAGGCAGGGCCTTGGAGCTGGAGCAGCCTGCTGTTCTCAGCTCTGCCCTTTCCAGGGCCACAGTCACACTCACTGTGCTCCATTCTTCCCTCTTGTCAGGTCAACAGGCTCTGCTACTTCTGGCACTTGGTTGATTTGGCCGAACTGCAGCTTGCAGGTTTCCTTGTTGTTGGATTATGCAATCATCAGAGAATAACTGACTTCTCCTAGTGCCACAGTAGGATTGGCCCAATTGGGATCAGGAGTTCTTCCTTGATCCAGTTAGTTATGGCTGAGATTACTGGGTCTCAGACAGAAGCATAACAAATGGGTCTTCTCCATGATGAATGCAGTCTGTGCTCAGAAAAGGAAGTGTGGCCTGGACAGATTTCTTAAAATACATCTGCTGCAGGTGGCTACCAATCCATTGGCAATGCAAGAAAGATCTGGAGATGACAACAGTTGTCTTCTTTATCCTTCCCTATTTGTCTTCTCTTTGTCCTGAACTTTGTCTTCATGGGTTTGGAAAACAGAATATACAAAAGAACGCAAAGAAGGAAGTAGCTAAAAATGATAAGCTATCAATCAGCACACTCATAGGAATACATTAACTCTGCAGAAACTTGTGTGTGCCTGATTCCCTTTGGGTAATAAAAATTTTACATGAAGAAGAAAATAATGTCTTCATTCATTTTCTTCTGGAGCACCATGAAGGCAGAATAAGGCCTCTTCTCCACACCCCTTTTTTTCCCCCCATTCTTCCTACAGAATTTTTGGCAGGAGACACAAAGAACATCCATAGCTATTTGAGAAAAAGCTGAAATCAGGCAGAAAGTTTAGGAAGGAGTAGAGTAGAAAGGGTTTTAGTGGGTCTGGAGCTGGTTCAAATTGATAAGTCAAAGCATGATGGGAACTTGGGAATGGTAGAAAGAAGCCTCACACAGAAAATAACTTTAAAAAGTGAATTTCCTATATGATGATGCAGTGGCCATGCCTTTGTGTCAACACTAAGTGCTACAGGTAAAATTTCTTTGCAAAACACAGGGGTCTTAAGCAAGTTGCTCGTATATATTGGGGGTATGTGTATAGCATTGAAGTGGCTTTACCTACCTATTTAACAATTCCAGTCACAAAACTAATTGTTTTAAATAAAACATTGTGCCTTCATTAACACCGTTAGTGTGGCAGCTGAAATATCAGTGGGACAGGAATCCGTGTGGCAACATGGGAGTCTATTCAGAGGTACTTGGGGGGATTTAAAGACATTTACTTGGGGTGCTAATGACTTCAATTAGGATAGAGCACATTACTTAAACCAAGCAAACGATCAGCCTCTGCATATAAAAATGTGAAGAAGGCCTTAATTAATTTACTAATTGCACTTCTAATCTTAAGCAGTGCCATGGATTTAGATTTGTTACTGGTTTGGTTGTTGTTTCTGCTTCCCAAATGTATTATCTTTCTTGGGGTAGAGAGGGGTGGCTACAGTGTTCTACCCAGCCCTGGGAGTCAGGAGACATCCACTGGCTTTGAATGACTTCTTGATCCAAATTGTTGCCTTAATGTGGTGAGATGTCTAAAATCCCCAGAGCCATCCTAATGAAGTCTTCCATGTAAAACACAGCCGTGTTTCTGGAAAGCACTGTAATTATCAAGTCTGTAGACCCCCAATCCCAATATATTAGCTCAGCCGTTCAGAGTCATGCATGTGGCCTATATGAGGTTATCCCTACTCTGTCTCTTTCTCTCTAATGCAGAGAAAAGCCTGGGGTTGGCTCTGATGGAAAATGAGAACAAAGTCTTTGAAAGCAGAGACTCTGGGAGCATCAGGGTGACACTTCCCAGGCAGGACATATCCATCCGGAAAGAAGTGGGGCCGATTAGCAGTATAAGTTTCTATGAGTTTTGCTTGCCTCAAATGATAGCCCACAAAGATATAATGTAGTTTTTTTTCACTGTCATTGTGAACAGGTAATGAAATGTGCTGTAGGTGAGAAGCAGTGCCATCAGCTTTTGTAGAAAATCTGACAGAGGTAGACAACCTGCCTCCTGGGCTGTGCATCTGGAACGATCCCTAAGGAAAGGGTAGCCAAGTGCGCGGAGAGCCACCAGGGGTCGCCAGAATAACTGAAAGGGCTTTGAGGTAAAACCCGGTTGTCTCCTATATACCCAAGGAGTATCCAGATTGGTTAGGCTTGCATGCTCCCCTCTTCTGTTACTCAACATACTTCCTAAAGATTTAGGATTCTTCCATAGTATTTATGATTTCCTTGTTGTTGTTTCCTTTATTACTTCTGGCTTCATTACTCTGATCACAAGTTGCTAGTAGAAATTTGATTTTCTTCTTGTGTAATTGTTTCCCACGAGACTATTCATCTGAAATGTTCCCCTGTGAGAGGATCTCTTTGAGCACTCCACCCACTGTCACTCTTTTCCTCTTTTGTGTCACCCGTCCAGCTATCCATTTGTTCACATCTGTCTTCCCGCCCCACCATCAAAAACCATCGGAGCCCTCAGAAACTCCTTGGCGCTGTTTGCAGTGCTGCACATGTATCAGCTCTCTAAATCTACACACAGCCTTACATACTAGACAGTATTATCTATATTTTCAAGCAGAGGACACGGCGACACAGAAAAGTCACAAAATTTCTTGAAGATACACACCTGTAGACTAAAATAATTTAAACTTTAGCTCTCAAGGTCTGGATTGAAAATCCATGCTCATAACCATTAAGTATTCCATGGAACCATGGGTAGGAGTTAGTTTGCATGTTTAGCACTAGACAATGCCTTGTGAGTAGTTAGTATTAACTGAGATGAATTAATGTATTGGGGTAAGTGCATAGCGTCATGCTGTTCAGCTGAAGGATGGTATAAACTGCTGTGAAGAGATGTCCGCAGCAGGCTGTAGAGTGAACACAGCAAATACAGAAGATTGACTCAGTGTAGCCTGAGCCTACTTCAGTTAGGGCCACTGAGACAGCTCAGTGGACTAAGTGCCTGCTTAGGCAAGCACAGGGACCAGAGTTCAATCCCCAATACCACACGCTGCACTGGGCCTGTCCCAGGGTGTGCTGAACCAGCGACTGAGTCCAGACATGGTGGTGCATGTGTGTATCCCAGGGCTGGGAGGCTGAAAACACAAGGATCACTGGGAATCTGAGCTGCCTAGTGAGACCCTATACCAAAAACATAAATTTAAAAAAAAATTTAGGACTCCATGGCAAATGCCCTGTTTTCTCCAGGGCTTCTCTAAGCCTATAACTCGGCCTTGGTAAAACACTTAGAGTAAATGTTTGCAGGTATAATATGTGTGCTTCATCCAAAGCCCAGGGAGGATGGGGGGAGAGCTGAAGAGCATTCTTTACCTGAAACCCTGGCTTACTTCATACTCATTTCTTGCACTGATCCTGTCCCCTCCCCTGTCTGTCCCCAACCTCCAGGGGAAGGTACATAGCAGGTGTTGAATACTTGCTATCCTTCATCTTTGGGTGCCGATTCTGAAACAAAGCTGGGAGTGCTAGTGCTTTATTTGGGAGGTTCTCTGAGTGTCCCCCAAAGCTTCATGGACTGGAAGCATGGCTCTAGGTGGCGATGTTGGGGGGCCTTTAAGAGGAGGGATTTTGCAGAAGGTGCTTAGGTTACAGGGGTGGCACCACAGGAGGGGTTCATGTGGCTTCTGCTTAGTTCTCTTGAGAGTGAGTCCAGTCGGTTTACAGTGAAGCCACCCCACCTATTTGGCCTCTTCTGCACCCAGCCAGTTTCTTCTACTTTTCTACCATATAGTGACATAGTCAAGGGGGCCCTGGCCATGAGGCCTGTACTACATGGTTTGGACCCTGCTGTCACCAGAACAGAGAGCCAAATAAACCTTTTTATAAAGAGTCAAAAAAATTTAGGAATAAGCACTCATTTTAATACAAGTTGAGGCGGTGCATGCCTATAAACCCAGCACTCAGGAGGGGGAAGGGAGAATATCACTTGGAGCATGTTTAAGGCCAGCCTGGGCTACATATGAGACCCTGTCAGCACACACACACACACACACACACACACACACACGTAAATGCTTGTTTTCATGATATAAACAGTCTTCAAATTTTTAAAGATTAAACAAATAAGTGCACTAGTTCTCATTTTACACATTCTTGAATCATTGTTTTGATGTGATTAATATTTTTAAAATCCTGAATTTGGTGACATTGCAAATAAATGAAGTAATTATTTTTTCCTTCATTTCAGTGTAAGTTTTCAACATGGTTTTTTTCAGGATGTCTGCAGTAAAGAAAGAGGGTCTGCATTTTCCCAACTGAGATCTAAATGCATTGTTTTAAGGTTTATCCAAAGTAATTGTATGTCATTGTGGACAGAAGAGTTAACACTATATTGTTAACATGACAAATCTTTTCTTTTTTATGTATTCGATACAAGATCTCATTATGCAGCTCAGACTCCCAGTGATCCTTCTATTTTCAGCCTCCCCAGCACTGGGATTATAGGAGTGTAACACCATGCCTGGACTCGGTGGCCCGCTCAGCCTGCTGAGGGTGGGGCTGGGATGGCCTGTGGTGCTGGGGATCGAACCCTGGTCCCTGCACTTGCCTAAGCAGGCACTCAGAACATGCCAAATCTTGACATTACAATGTCATGCTTCATTACATTGCCTGCCTGCTGCGATAAAGCTAACTCTTGGTTACTCGGCACCAGGCACCTCCACCTTTATTTTGTGGCACTTCCTTTTTGCATCTCATTCCAGACAAGGGTGATTCTCGATTTAAGGCCGGTTGGCTCATCCATGTGGAAAGATGTATGCATGGAGTTTTCTTTAAAAACAGGATTCTTCAGGGGTTGTTGAGGCTCATTACCTCTTTGAGGAGAGTGCAGCTGAGGAGTGGGGTCAGCGGAGGCTGGAGGGGTGTGTGTAGCTCTTATTGGGTAAGCATTCCAAGAATGCAGCATTCTGTGCTTCACGGTTGCATAAGAATGATGTTTGGCACCAAGGCGTTGGACTTGGCTGTGCAGAGTGGCCACTCAGGGCTAGCTTTTTTCTTGAGAGCTACTTTCATGTTTCAGGTCACAGGAAGAGATGTGGACTTGAAAGGGGAGGGGAGGGGAGGAAAGGATGAGTGCGGATCAGAGGCCTGGGCCAGCTGACAGAGCAAGCTCCTTCCATCTCTCAGACTCGCAGCCCCCACTGCAAGAGAGAACTACGTGGAAGTTTTTGAAAATGACTAGGGTGTGTACCTGACCCCCTGCAGGCCCAGGGAATTGTGATCTCTGGGGGTCGACCTAGGCAGGAGGATTTCTTAAAAATCTCTCCATATTATTTTTACATGAGCCAGACTTGAGTGACCTCGGCTCCCTAGAAGTACCCTGTGGCTTCCAGGAGTTCATGTAGATGCTCGGCGGGCACAAGGGTGAGGGGACTGGATGTGCAGGGGAACTGGTGGGCCACAGCTTCTCACATCTTGGTGGGGGGAGGCAGAAAAGCAAGGGCAACTTCTTTCCAGATCCCATGATTTATCTACCCATGACGTGTTATTTGCTCCCACTGCTGAATGGTTACAAGCACACAGTGGTCTGGTGAGCTGTATTAAATAAGGAGAGAGAGGAGCTGAAAGGAGATAGGTATCATATATTCAAACAAACCATTCACCACCTGCCCAAGCAAGTCAGGGCAGAGCTGGCTCTATGCTTAGCACATTTCACACACATTATTGCTTTTTTTCATCAAAGCATCCATGCATGCCTGCAAGGCAGCATCATGGTCATTTGGACTATGAGGAAACTGAGCCTAAAAAAAAAAAAAAAAACCAGAGAGCCCAGATGTCTCAATGATTGCTTGGCCACAGAGAGCCACCACCTGCCTGGCTCTCAAATCCAAGGCTCAGGCTCTACCTTGAAGCATTTAAAAGCTGTCTTTCATTTTAATGTTTCCCACTGAGACTTAGCAAATGAGACCCTGCTTCTTTCCATGTGATCATGAACCTTGGAACACATAGCAGGGGGACAAACTTGTAAAGACCAACTAAGGAGACTGTGGGGCAAAGAGCATGAAAAATTTACCAAACAACCCAATTTTCTCTTCTCCCATTTATCCACAACTTCCTAGTATTTACCTTAAAGGATTGCCAACAAGTTCAGAACATACAGTCAAGTGCCACTCACCTATAGGACATTTCTGGAAAATTCATCATCAGTTTCCTGGTGTGAACATCATAGGGTGTATCTGCATAAACTGGGATGACTACAAACATCACGGGGTGGCATAATCTCATGGTAACACTGTTGTATATGTGGTCCATTGTTGACCAAAACATCATTGTGTGCTTATACATGCCACTCTCTGGGCTTTATGAAAGTAATTTATTTACTCCTCCCAACAACTAAATGATGTATGTAGGTGTTCTTGTTAGTCTCCATTTCAAAGGTAGTGAAACTGAGGTCCAGAGAGTTTAGGCAGCTTGTTTCAAGTCCCTCCATTTATGGGTCATAAAACCTGGGTATGAGTCCCAGTGGTTTGGAGCAGAAACTCACATACTGGCTATTATATTATGTGGACTTATTATTACAGCACTCTAGCCCTCTTACTGTTACAGGTCTCTAACTGTGGGCTTCTACCCTTCCTACCTAGTTCCTTAATTTTAATAATCATTTACATTTACGGTTGTGGCTTAGATGTCCCCAAAGAGCATCATGTAGTCATAGGTGGGGCATTTTGGAGGTGGCTGGATCTAGAGAGTGATGCTGAGATTAAGGTATGGGTGGCCCTGCCCAAGGGTGCATAGCCTCTGCATGAAATACAGCAGTCCCGCCGCCTCTGTGCTTGACTGTTGCCCTCTGCCTGCTCTGCTTTGCCGTAGACTATTTTTCCTCCCTACTCCCCTTCTACCAGGCCACCCTGCCTTGAAGCCAGCTGACTACAGACTGAAATTTCTACAAATTCCTCTGACTTGGAGTATTGGTTATTTTGTTTAAGCAAAGAGAAAAGTAACTAAGACATATACTGTGCTTTTATCATACAGTAGGTAGTGTTCAAGGGCTTTGGTTATGTCACTTAATTCCTTAGTGCTCAGAATGGACCAAGAGGTGGCCCCTCGGGTGAAGGCTGTTCTGCAGCCCATGCCCATTCTCAGCAGCACTCTCAGCAAGGGCCCCCAGGATCCCTTTCAGAGCTGCTAAGGATGCTTGTGCTAGACTTTTGGTCTAGAAGTCTGAGTGCCTGGAGACTTTCTGCTTTCTGCCATCAATGGACTCCGTGCTTTCTGCCATCAATGGACTCTTTCCTTAGATTCTATGGATTGCCTTGATTTTTGGCAGCGACCTCCAAGTCACTTCCTTCTGAGTTGGTCTTGCCCACCACCACAGCCTCCTCACTTAGTCCAAGCAAATGGAGTCCAGCCACTGGGACTTCAGGGACCCTGGCAGGTGTCTGTACGCTCGGGTCAAGTACGATGGGACAAGATGATATCACTGGGGCTGCAGCAGCACCGTCTTTGTTTGCTGAGCCTGGTGAACCGAACATCCAGAAAGCAAGGCCATCATGAAGCTCCCCCTTAGGTCCTGCTCCGAGCCCTGTGTGGTCTAGGGAGTGTCTTGCAGCGACTGAGGACTCCCATGTGGCCAAGTCCCGCTCGCCCCACCCACTTCCTTCCAGTTGGAGTTTTGCTTTGGTTTCTGTTTTATTTTCTGTTTCCCTCTGCCCACAGCTTTGCTCCCTGGCTCTGCACATGGCCAGACCCCTCTCTCCCTTCAGATCTCAGCTTTGCCTTTGGAGCTCATCGAGATCTCTGCTGCTCACCCTGTCTGAAGTGAACTCTGATCATTTCCAGCCCTCAGTAGTCCTCTACACAGAACCCTGACTTCCATTTCACCCTGCTCAGTCATCATACCTTTTTGTTACTCACTGTCTGCATTCCCCCTTGAAATTATAAGCTCTGAAAGAATGAGGACCTCTCACTTCTGCCCACTGCTCTACTGGGTACCTCACATCTCGCAGGGTACCTCACATCTCACAGGGTACCTCAGTCTCGCGGGGTAACTCACGTCTCACAGGGTACCTCAGTCTCGCGGGGTACCTCATGTCTCACGGGGTACATCAGGTCTCACGGGGTACCTCAGTCTCCTGGGGTACCTCATGTCTCACGGGGTACCTCATGTCTCACGGGGTACCTCAGGTCTCACGGGGTACCT
>NW_004524591.1:19044273-19128912 GCF_000260255.1 Octodon degus | reverse complement strand
CTGGGGTACCTCATGTCTCACGGGGTACCTCATGTCTCACGGGGTACCTCAGGTCTCACGGGGTACCTCAGTCTCCTGGGGTACCTCATGTCTCATGGGGTACCTCAGCCTCGCGGGGTACCTCATGTCTCACGGGGTACCTCATGTCTCGCAGGGTACCTCAGCCTTGCGGGGTACCTCATGTCTCACGGGGTACCTCATGTCTCGCGGGGTACCTCATGTCTCGCAGGGTACCTCAGTCTCGCGGGGTACCTCATGTCTCACGGGGTACCTCAGTCTCCTGGGGTACCTCAGTCTCGCGGGGTACCTCATGTCTCGCAGGGTACCTGGCCTTTATCAGTGTGGAATAAATGTGTGCTGACTGGAAGAATGAACGAACCCTATGTCATCAGAGGTGAAGGCATTGACACCATTGCCAGGAGCTGATTTTCAGCACTCAAGTCCTGCCAGTGACTCTAATTCCTGCCTCTCCCAGGTCCTGAACAAAACCCTAGCCTGCTTAGGATTCCATTGCTCTTATTTGCATCACTTGAATGTCCAGGGGGTCTGTCTTCACCTGACTCTCCCTAGTGTTGAAGGAAGTTTCTCTGGTCCCTGTGAACTCCTTCTTCAAGAATAAAATCAGAAAGCCCATTTGGGTTCTCAGGGAAAGAATGGGAGCAGCTGTTGTGCCTCATGTGGAAATACAGAGGTGACATGGAGGAGCTTTGCTTCCTGAGGCACCTCGGAGCTGTCTAGCAGCACACACAGGCAAAGATTTGACACTCAAGGGGGCTTCTGTCTATTGGAAAGGAAAGACTTAACTGAGTAACGAGAGCACAGCAGCATTCAAGGCAAATACAATTCCAAGCAATGGGAGGGGACCTGTGCTCTGTAGTGGGCCAAGGGGGCTTCGTGGCCTGTAACAGAGGGCCTTTGGGGCAGAGCACTTGGATGTACAAGCCACAGGATATACACTGTGGCTTGGTGAGTGTTCTTGGCTCGAGGAATTTTCTCTGTGGTTACTGGCTTTTCTGTCTCTCTAGATACAGCCAGAGAATGCCCCAGTTGTCCTCTGGCTCCAGGGAGGGCCAGGAGGTTCATCCATGTTTGGACTCTTTGTGGAACATGGACCTTACGTTGTCACAGAAAACATGACTGGTAAGTGTTGCTTGGACTGTATTTCTTATGAAAATCCTTCATCTCTACCTTATATCTGCTCCAAAACTAATCTAGAGTAAACACCAACCCACTGGGAATAGTTTAACAGTTCCAGATTATAATAACACCACTTTCTGGCAATGCCTGTCTGAGGGGGAGGAGCCCCACCCAGGAGAGTGTCCTGACTGGCCTGTTTTCTCCCTTGAAATTTGGGTGAAAGGTTCTAAGCCATTTTCTTAAAGTCTGCTGCTGACTCAAGCATTTTCGGCTTACAAAAACAATTGGTATTTATTACTGTTTGGGAGACCCCCTTTACATAGGCCTAATGGGGGAAGATTATATCCCTAATTATTCACACCAACTGAAAACTTTCTGGTTCAGTTGCACGAATGATCTGATATCTTGGAAGTGAAATGGATGGGGGCTGGACTGCGGGGGAGGAACAGAGAGAAGGCCGTGTCTGGCTAGGCTCCACTTCATCATCTGATTTGTAGGAGATTGTTTGCTTTCCCTGGGTCAGAATTCAGAGTGTGTACCCATTTGTGACTCATTGCAAACGTTCCTGTGCCAGTTTTCTTGAAGTTGTTGCTCTGTTCAGCTCTGGGTGGGCAGGATGGAGTTTAGCAGGATTTGGGTGTTCAGGATGTTTGCAGAACTGGACAGATAGAAGGGACAGCAAGGGTGTTTTGTCTATGCTTCTTCATGAACCAGTTTCATGGGCTTTTGTTTTCAGGCATAATCTTAGATATAGAAACCCTTTTGGGCTGGAAAAGAGGAAAAGTTCAAAGCGCTGGAGCCTGGTCTCCACTGTAACAGCACCTAGGGGGCACCAGCATTCATGAGGGCAGGTGGGCTTGTACTGAGCTCCTGAACACAGTGAGGCCTTACACAGGATGCTTTGTTAATAATTCAGTCTCAACCCCTTTCTTTTAATAGTTCGTTTTAGAGACTTCTCTTGGTCCACCACGCTTTCCATGCTCTACATTGATAATCCGGTGAGTAGGATGTGGCCTTATGATACATTTCTCTGTCCCTGTTTTGCTGTTGGCTTCTCTGTCTTTTCTTTTCCCACTAAATTCAGTTATGTGCCACATAATGGCATTTCTGTCCATAGTAGACAACATGTACCATGGTGGTCCCATAAGATTGTAATAGCCTTGAAACTTATATTATTTGTTTAGTGAAGTTCTGGGGCTGGCCAAATAGCTCAGTGGATCAAAGCACCTGCAAGCAGGAGCAGGGGCCAGGGATTCGATCCCAGGGCCTGCCAAGACAGCAATTGAGACTGGGTGTGGTGGCACGTGCCTGTAATTCCAGCTCTTGGGAGGCTGTAAACAGGCGGATCACTACAAGTCCAATCTAGTAGTGAGACCCTTAACACCCTCTAGACCCTTCCCTAAAATATAAAAAATTAAAAAAAGAAATTCTGGGGGGCCAGGGAGATGGCTCAGTAGAATAAGCACTTCCCTGGCAAGTGCAAGGGCCTGAGTTCAATCCCCAGTTCCCCCTCAAAAAACAAAAAAGCAAAACAAAACTCTAAAAGAACAACAACAAAAAAAGAAATTCTGTATTACTTGTAATTTTTCTGCTTCAATGGTAGTTTTTATTCTTTAGAAAATAAAAAAAATTTAAAAGATTATAATGGAAGCTAAGAAATTTCTGTTTCCTATGATTTATACTATAACTTTCCAATGTTTAGAGACAAATACTTATCCTACACTATAATCATCTATGGAATTTAGTTCAGTAATATGCTTTATATCATGCTGTGTAGTACTCCTTGGAGTAAAGAGCTATAAATATAGATGGATGGATGGATGAATAGATGGATGGATAGATAGATAGATAGGTAGATAGATATCATATAGCGGCTATAAAAACTATATGGCCTACATATATAGTAGACCATACTTTCGTATTCCACAACAAATTCACCTAAGCACACTTTTCACAGGAAATATTCCCACTGTTGAACAATGCATAACTACATTTAAAAATAAAGTTTTTAAAAATAATGACTTTAAAAATACTTTTTAAAAAAGATTTAAAAAAATTTCTCTTTAAAATAGAAATTAGAGGCAAGTATGGCAAACAAACCTATAATTCTACCACTCTGGGAGGCTAAGCAGGAGGATTACAAATTTGAACCCAGCCCGCTAGACAATTTAGCACCTTAGTGAGATACTGTCTCAAAAAAAAAAAAAAAAGAAAAGAAAAAGGAAAAAAAGAAAAGAAAGAAAATGAAAAAAGAATAGACAGCATACTGTGACTTACTTTTTCTCCTAGCACATTTCATCATATGTGAGTTTAAGAATTTTCCTTGTTCCTTTCTTTTCTTCATGTTTTAGTCTTTCAAGTGTTCATTGAACATAGTGAACTCTCTCTCTCTCCCCACCCTCCCTCCCTCCCCCTCTCTATCTCTCCCTCTCTTCCTCCCTCTCTTCCTTTCTCTCTCTCTCTCCCCCCTCCCTCCTTCCCTCCTTCCCTATCTGTAAAATGTTCCCTGACTCATACCAGGGTAAGAACTTACATCCTTTTCACTGATGATGAGGTTCCCAGCATCACAGATTATTGTTTAAAATCTGAATCCCTCATCTATCCCACAGAGCTCTGGATGTAAGAAGTCAAAACTGGTCTCCTTCCTTATCAAGGCAAGCAGAGTCTCATTTTAGGACTAAAAGATGGTATTCTCCTTAGGAGGCTTTCCTGAAATTCCTTTCCCTGAAGTGCTGCCAAGAGTTTGGGGAGTACGTAGAAGAGTAGGACAGCTGCCTCAGAGCTTCTGCATATGAGGAGTATCTTCAGCCTTAACTAAAACCTCTAGCTTCTCTCACTTTGCAGATAGCTTAAAGAGAAACCAAGTAAATAGGGAGAAAAAAATGTGCTTGCCAGGTTAGCCTGTCCTTGCTTTGTCAGCCTTCTGTTTTCCTAATCCATAATTACATATTTAAATGAATGTGAACTAAATGTTGAATTCTCTTTGTGCTTGGGGGAAAACTGTTCACACTTGGTGGGCAGTACATTCTTTATACAAATTACTGACACAAAATCCCTCCTAGCTTCTTTGATGTACTGCTCAGTTGTATGAACTTCTATGTATAAGGCATAATTAACTTAAAATTGGTCTTCATTATTATTTTAAAACTCCTCATCTAATGAAAATGAGATGGCACTATGCACATCTGGCAAACTTGTATATGGTGTAAAACTGATGTAGCCCAGCACGCCTGTAATCTCAGCCCTTGGGAGGCTAAGGCAGGAGGACTGCTGCAAGTTTGAAGTCAGCCTGGGCTACCCAGTGAGTTCAAGGCCAGCCTGAACTACACAGGGAGGCCTCATCTCAAAAAAATATGTAGATAGATAGTAGATAGATCATCTCTGGCAGGAATCTGATAGCTCAGCAATTACCTCAAGGCAAAACTTTGTTCCAGAGTTTCATTTAGGCTTTGAATGTGAGGGCAGTAGGCACAAACCATCATCCTCTTGTGTACAAGGCTAATGGCAAGGGTGATGGCAGTAATTTGAAATCAGCCAGGTGTGGTAGTGCACTCCTGTAATCCCAGTGCCTTGGGACACTGAGGCAAGAGCATCACAAGGGCAGGCCCAACCTGGGTGTGCACCTTACTGGCTTAGCAAGACCTTATCTCAAAAAATAAAAACAGCTTGGAATGTGTGGCTCTGTGCAGAAGCGGAGGTGAATCCCTAGTACCATAACAGCAGTCTGTCAGTCAATCCGAAGTTGGAGGAATGGCCTTGGGAGCAGGTAAGGTCACCTTCCAGAGTGAGTGAAGGCCCAAGCGTGTGGGTCTCTGGGTTTATGCCTGCTTCTTTGTTTCCCCATTAGGTGGGCACAGGCTTCAGTTTTACCGAAGACACCAGAGGCTATGCGGTCAACGAAGATGACGTGGCGAGAGATCTGTACAGGTAAAGCCCCGGCTTCCTTTTGGCCTCTTCAAACGAAATATTCCATCTCAGTAGGAAAATTCTCCCAGTGCTAGAACTAGTACTGGTTTGTTCTTGTGACCCAATTTCTAAAAAAAAAATGTAGGGGGGCTTTCCCCGAGGACCCGCATGCGAGCACACTCACAAACCCATGAGCACACGCCTGACGTGGAGTGCACGGTTCACTGTTACTTTACTGCTGATAAGCATGAAAGCGGACAGCAATCAAAGTAAGAAGAGGCGATACCTTAAGGCATGCTGCAGTTTTCCGAAAATGAATTTTAAGAGACAATAGAGACAGAGCAAACCAAAGATTATTTTTAAACCTTTCAGCCAGATGTGTTAGAAATGTGTTTATTCCCCAAAAGTTTGTCTAATTTTGCACACGTCAGAGGACAGTTTTTCAGATATTTGTTCATCTTCCTTCCCAGAATCTCTTTTTGGAGCCTTCAGATTTTTTTTTTAATTCCCTTGCTGCTCTTACATTTACTTTTCCATGCTGAAAATTGGCTCTGTTGGCTAATTTCTGCCTTTTCCCCTTTTCGTTACAAAATTTTCCCTTTTTTAATGAAAAATATAAAGTTGTAAGCTTGATGAAACAGTGTATAAGCTAGTCATATAATTTTTCCCTTCTTCTTCTTATATCCTTCATAACTATTTTTAGTACATTTTTTAGTACTTAAAAAAGAAATAAATGACCTTTCACATTTGGTCTGATTTTTCCAGTTCTATAATTGCTCCTGGAGACCAAGTCTTGAATTCCTCCGGGTCACCAGGGTACCCACCACTGGCTGCATCCAGAAAGAACTCTCTGGTCAGGAGTTCACCAGCCCCCGCAGCCCACCTCCCTTCTATTCTGCTAATTACTGCCTGAGCAGGCCCAGCCATCCCCAAAGGGAAATGCCTCCGACAGGAGTCAGGGCTTTTGGATCTCTGACAAAAGCTTTACAT
This sequence comes from Octodon degus, assembly GCF_000260255.1. Lineage (NCBI taxonomy): Eukaryota > Metazoa > Chordata > Mammalia > Rodentia > Octodontidae > Octodon > Octodon degus. The sequence goes on along the minus strand of NW_004524591.1, from coordinate 19,122,879 downwards.
TTTATAGTTCTTTCTCCTCAAGGCAGACAGATGATTGGGGAGAGGGAAAAGAAAAACTTTGGGGCTTGTTTCTCAAAGGCAACTCTCTTTCCTGCTGCTGAACCAAGAGCGTACAGGGCTGCTGGGTTTTTAATTTTCAGTTTCCACGTTACTTTGTTACTTTCAGTTTTGGAGGGGGAGTTAAGTGTGCACATCTCTGCCCCTAGGTGCCTCAGACCGTCCCAGGAACCCAAGATCCGCATTCACAGAGAATCCTCTTCCCTTCCTCTCTTTCAACTCCAGGGAGCTCTCTGCTCCTTCCACAGCCAGCGCTGTGGTGGCCTCAGAAGTTGTTTCTAGGGCTGGGGAGATAGTTCTGCAGTCTAAGAGCCTGCCTGACAAGTGCAAGGACCTGGGTTCCATCCCCAGTCCACATGCCGGGCCAGCCCCACACAGAGCCAGCCACCAAAACCTGGTATGGTGGCCCATGCCTGTAATCCAAGTGCTGGGGAGGCTGAGACAGGAGGATAGCTATGAGTCCAAGCTACATAGTGAGACCCTGCACCAAATAAATAAATAGTTATAAAAAAATCAAAAAAGAAAGGAAGTTGTCACAAGCCACCTGTCTCATTTAACACTGTGTGTTCTCATTCATCTAATAAGAAACCTACCCTGCCCACCCCTACTCCAGCTCTCTCTGGCTTAAATCCAAACAAGTTCAGTTGTTTAACTAGCAAACGCCCTGAGGGTGGAGGTTCTGCATTAAAGAAATATGTCCTTGCCCTGGAAGGCCAAGCAGGGCCAAGCCACTCCCCAACGTCCCTTGACCCTCCGCGTGGATGTTTGCTGCGGACATGTGGTTCATCTCCTCTTGCATGGCGTGGAAAGCGGACCTATTTCAAAGCATCTATTGTTTATAGCTGTTTTAGTTCTTTTTGCTTCAGGCTCTAAGAGCTGGAAAATAGCTAATCAAGGGTAGTGCAGAAAACTGATTTCAGCTGTTTCCTTTATAGTTTACACTACTCGTTTCCTTTTGCGACTGAGTGTTTCTCTCCGGCCCTCCAGATGGGTGTTTGGAATAAGAAGGTTGCATGGAAATGTGTAAATGGGCTACTGCAGTTTTAAAGGGCAGACCTTTCTTCTTCTCCCTTTGAAAACTGTCTTTATTTCTGGAGGCCCCATTCTTTATTCCTATGAACAGCGTCTGGCTATATGGAGTGGCCTCCTAAAGAGACATTTGCCATTTGCATTTATGTTCTTTTTTCTTTTTTTGTATTTTTAGGGAAGGGTCTACAGGGTGTTCAGGGTCTCACTAGTAGATTGGACTCATAGTGATCCACCTGTTTACAGCCTCCCAAGTGCTGGGATTATAGGCACATACCACCAAGCCTAGTCTCAATTCCCATCTCATTGCACACTGGGAGCGAGGCCGGCATGGCAGGATATTGTTCTTTGAGTTGAGAAATACAACTTTTTCAATTAACAATTTGTTAATTAGTATTCTCTCTCTTTTGTTTTCTCTGCTTGGAGTGTGCTGTTGATAAACAGGAGACAAAACTTACTGAAACACAGGAAGTGTAGCGTCTGAATCTGGGCATCCTCACTAGTGCTACTGTCTTAGTTCCACAAAGTAGAGTCACACTGTAGGGCACACCCCAGCCCTAGACCTGGGGAACCCGCTGTGAGCAGCTGCATGGCTCCTGCTTTCCAGAGGTTCGGGGTCTACTTGCATCTGAAGTCATTTCTCAGAGCCAAATGAGGGTACAATTGTCATTCTGTCCCTGCATTGATTTGTAATGAGAGATACTGTGATTAGATGGATGAGCCTTGATGGCGATGCAATTAGGAAGCAGATTTTCTGTGAGCAGAGGACCCTGCGTGATCCATGCAGGCTGGAGGGCAGCGTAGCCCTGGGCACCGAAGCCAGGCAAAGAAGCCCCTCTAGAATTCTCCAACGCGAGAGACCTGCTGAGATTCTCCTTGCTAAATTTGCTTCAGTTTGTCCTCAGTAGCTTTAACTATACCTGCTTGGCTTTGGTTAGTATCAAGCTCTTGCTTAGATTAGTTGAAGCTTCATTCTCCTGGATATCCTGTCCTGTCCTCGTAACTCCAACAGAACTGAGGAGATTCCAGCACTGCCTTGGGTTCTACAGCGCACGAACATTTCTACCCACTTTCTCAGTCTTACATCTACCAACTTCCAATTTAAAGTAAAAAAAAAAGCTATCTCAGACATAATTGTTTCCTGGTCAGTCTGCTTCCCAGCTCATTTCTCTGTGTGTATCTGCCTGCCAGCAGATAGTCCTTAACTAAAGTTCCGTTTAGAGACCTGTGCTTGGTACAGCACCACGAAGGCTGGCAGGGGTCGCCTGGAAGGTGTGTGCTGTAATTCTTACACTTGGACAAATGCACACAGACATATATGTGTACATTAGCTAGTTGAGCAATTCTGTTTCTGGAATTTCAAATTTAACCTAGGCATGATTCTGGATTCTATTTTTAAATAGGCCCTCACCATGCAATAAGCCTTTGACTGAATTATACTTAAATGAACAAATTAAAATAGCTTAATCTAGTTCAACAGCATATAGAAATCTAGTTTGCTAAATTGGTCTTTTTTATTCTTTGCTTCTGCTCAGAGAGTCTTATAAAGGGCTTGCTTTTTTAAAAAGTCATTACAAAAAAGATTTGGAAATTAAAACATCTTCATGGTTTCTTGCTTTGGAAACTTCAGCTAGGGAATTTTGACATTCCCTAGCAAGAAGTAATTTGGGAGACCGGTTCCTTTTATTTAGATTGCCACAGATAAAATGCAGAATGCCCGGTTAAATTTGAATTTCAGATAAACAATGCATAACTTTTGAGTGTAAATATATTCCTGTCAATATTTGGACATACATGTTGTTCATCTGAGCTTCAGATTTGCTTAGACACCTTGTATTTTAACTTGCTAAATTCGGCAACCATAACAACAAATACTACATGAAAATAAGCATCCAGCTAAAGCATTAGGCTTTATCAAGACTTGCTCTATTAAATTATCTGTTCCAACAAGCAGGAAGATAGAACGGAAGTAGTTTCTAGTTTGAAGGTAGGAGAAGAAAGGGTGAAGAGTGATCTCCTGTTTTTATCTCTGTTCTAAAGCCAGCTTATCACTTCCACTAACAGGAAAGCTATAAAAAAAATGCAGCTCCCCAGATTTAGTTACTCCAAAGGCCACTATAAATAAGAAAACAGAGAAATGCACTGAGACTCTGCAGTAGTGTTTCATGATGATTTTTTTTTTTCATTTTGAATTTTTATGGAGCCTTTGAAAATTAAGCATAAGCAGAATCACGATGCTTTAATAACCCTACTTTTGCCTCCCTGTAACCCTTGAACTTTATCCCTCTCCTGGCTCACAGAGCCTTTTTGCCTTTCATCTTCTCTGGATGGTTCATGACAGTCCCTCAGCAGGAAGCTGGGATGGAAAACCACCACCCCCCCAGCTTCTCAGGCCTTATAATTTGGATCAAAACATTCATAGGACATCTTAGTTTTGTGCAATTTTGCCTCCTTTTTGAATGATTTTGATTAAGTAGAAAATTATCTAAAAATCCATCCTTTCTTTTGCTCATCAAACGATTCCTTAAGTCTATTTAAATCTGTTGCAGAGAACTCACTTTAGCAAATGTGGTTTTCTCTTTCTGAGCTCAGAGACCTCTTCAGTCCCTGTGGTTGTTGCTAGTTTCCCTGTAGATTATTTGGTTATTAAAACACTGACACCGTGGGAGTCCCGTTAGAAATAACCTATTTATGGTCCCTTGCTGTGAGAGTTGGCCAGTAACTAAGTTCTTATTGCTTCTCTGCAAACCTGGGTTAATGAGGTCCTAATGTTTGCATAAAGGATTGTTAAATAATCAGAGAGGATTGCAAGTTGGAGTCCAGTGTGGCAACACAGCAGTAGTTCAGTGCGAAGGCCCTAGGTTGACTCTCCAGTCATGGAAAACAAGTGCTAACTAGGTGAAAGCAGACTTTGGGAAATCTGTCCAGAGTGTTGCTGTCCACTTAGTATCACAAAGTAAGCCCACAGGCATTTTCTAATCATCCACATAGAGCATAGTAGTATGATGCGTGTGAGAGGCTTAAAAAATGACCTCTAAGTGCCCACAACCAAATGGTAATTTATTTCATATAAGAGCACTTATTATCAAAAGGTTGGGTTTGGTAGCATAACCTGAAATGATTTGAATTCATTTTTCAAATTTGTTCATTTTGTTCTTTCTGCAGTGCACTAATTCAGTTTTTCCAGTTGTTTCCTGAGTATGGAAAGAATGATTTTTATGCTACCGGGGAGGTGAGTTGAAGGCATATTTCCTTGTGTGCTTCAAGTGTCCTCACAACTGAAACATATTATGACATTTGTTACTTGTTTAATATATATATATAATGCATGCATAAATAGTACATATTAATATCGATATTCAGATTCTCTAAATGTCTGAAAAATACTTCTATAATTATTTTGCATCAAGGGCTCAATAAAACTTTGATAGGCGTGGTGGGTTGTCATGGCTCAGTCTTCTGCTTTCTGTGCTGTGGATTGAGGCACAAAGTCATCATGGTGACGGTTTCGGAGGGTCCAGGCCAGGTGCCTTGTGGAATGGCCACCATTCCACACTTCTCTGATTGGTTCTTCAGTGCTTAGATTCACTGAAAACATTAGGAGCCACACTGTGGTGGTCACCCATTCAGGTAATGCTAAAGTGGGTCACTTGGTCAAGGGGGTACCTATCCTAGCTCACCATTGTAAGTAGGTGTTTCTACTTACAAGCAATAAATAATCCAAAGTCATGTGAACATCTGTTCCCCCAAACCTGTCCCTCAGTAATTTCAGTACTATTGATATTGATACTAGAGTATCTACTAATGACTTCTATCATAATCTTATTGTACTGGGCATTACAATATATTGATTTCTTGAATCTCTGTTTCTGTAGGCATCATATGATATTCTTCTGTAGAAAAGACTTCTCCTTCCACTCCCTGTCTGTTATTTACTTTAAAAATATCACTGATTCAACCATTGTTATTTTTACTTAATCCATCAAATTTTATTGTAATCATTATTGTTTTTATGCTTAACTAGTTCTAATTTTGTGTCTGGGTATCCTCTTTAAGCTGGTTCCTGTGCCCTTTGAACAGTCTTTGAGTGTTTACTTGTATTTTGTCACAAATACATATTCTAGAAGCATCTTTTACTTTTTCTAATTTAACACTTTGTCATAGTTGGTCTTAAACGTCTTCCAGACATCCTTGAAGTAAGGGCTTTGTTTCTGCCCCCGCAGCTGATGGGAGGTGATGGAACCTGCAGGACATGGGGGCTAGCAGTTCTAATTAGTTATTGAAAGCACATCTTCAAAGGCATATTGGGACCCAAACCCTCCTCTCCTCCTCACTGGCTACCCTGCTTCTTCCTCTGTGCAGGGCTGTCTTAAGGTACAGTGCCGTCATGTGCCCTAAGCAACAGGGCCAAGTAAATATGGACCAAAATTTCTGAAACCATGATGCAAAACAAACCTTTCCTCCTTATAAGTTGGTTTATGTCAGGTATTTTGTCATAGTGACCAACAGCTGACTAACATACCTTGACCTGTCATTTATTCTAGGACCCTCCATTCTTTTTCATTGGAATGTTACTTAGAAACCAAGTCCTGAGCACTAAGTGTGCCATTGCTACTCAGATGTCATTTCTGAGCAGACTTTATCTGTGAGCAGAGCTGGGAACCAAATGGCTTGTTTACTTTTTAAAAAATTATTTTAATTCATTTTAATGAGAAAAAAGAAAATAGCAATGCAACAGTTTCCAAACAGGTTAGTAGGATGGTTACAATAATTAATACATTGCATATTATTGCCTTCATAGTAGTTATTCAGAGGACAAGATGCAGACATGATGTCTTGTCTAAACAGTATTAGTACCAACTTTTATTTTCAATGAACTAAGAGAAAGTAGCTGTATATCTATCCTAACTCCTATAATATATATATATATATATATATATATATATATATATATATATACATTTTTTTCACAACAAAACTGTCCTTTATTTACACTTTTGTGAAGTTCGTAACACATGAGACTAGGTTGCCTAGCAACTGATAGCTATCTGTTACCTTTTTCTTATTGCTGAGACAAAATATCTCATAACTAGAGCTAAGGGAGGAAAAGTTTATTTAGCTCACAGTTGGTAGGGGTTTCCATTTGTAGTAGGCTGGCTCCAAGGTAGGACAGTATGGCAGAGGGGCATTGTAGAGGAGAAACAGGGGGGCCGGGGAGACGGCTCAGTAGAATAAGCACTTGCCTGGCAAACACAAGGGCCTGAGTTCAATCCCCGGTTCCACCAAAAAAAAAAAAAAAAAAAAGAAGAGAAACAGTTCATGGCGGGCAGAAGACAGCAAAGCAGCAAAATAGTGAAGCAGCAGCAAGCAGCAGGCAGGAACACTGGCAGCCCTCTTTCTGTCCTTCATCTCTACCCCCCAGGCTACATGCTCTCAGGGTAGGTAGCACTCATGCCCTGGGTGGGGCACCCTTAACCTTAGCATTACACTATGTATGAATCTGAGTGTCACATTCTCTACATTCAGCTGTCTCTGAAAAATCCCCACCCATAACTTCAGAGGGTTTACAGGGACACCTAGACACGAGACAAAACACAGAATAACTTCCCACTCCTTCCCACTCATGTCCACGCTGCTTCTCCATATACCCCTGTCTCCCTCACTGAGGCCCATGGCATCATCCACTATTCATTTTTTATTGAATCCTATAACACGCCCCTAATGGCTTCAGAATTACTAGAGTGGAATCAGCAGTCCACAAGACACCTCTACATTTCTTTTCCAAGGACTTTGTCTCTCATTCTTCTCTGATCCTTTCACTTGGCTTTGCACTTCTCTGGTTTCATTCTCAGATAATTTCTTTTTCGCTGGTATCCCTGTCCTCTCTCCCCATCCCAGTGCAGATGGGCCTGACTCCCTCACATTCTCTATCCCAGCAATTCCATCCATATGCTGCATCTCATAGGAAGCATTTAGATCCCAGGAATAAAAGAAGAAAATAGTTTCCATTTTCTGAGGGAAAGGCAAGTTCATGGACCTTTCTCTTCTTGAGTCTGCTTTCTTCTCTTTCTAAGCTCTGCAGAAAGGATATTTTGGCTGCTGAGAATACGGCACTGGAGGTTTTCATAGCCACTTGTCCAGCTGAGATTACTTACAAATGTTACAATGAATTTCTTGCTATTCCCTGCTTTTGACCAATTTCAGAAGCAGGTTGGGGAAAGGGGCGGGGAGTGACTGGTCACTTGGCAGCAACTCTGGAAGGGGCCTGTTCTCCCCTCACACAGACCAATGGTCTGTAGATCTGTGTAATTCCTTGGCTTGTGATCAGTGTGGTGAAGCTGTTAACCATGATGTTGGATAGTTAGCAAAACTGTCAAATTCTGGGTGAAATTTTTGATTTATCTATTTTATTTCTGCCTGGTGGTTTTCTGCATGTAATTTCCAAATGTGTGTAGGAAAGGATGGTTTTACTTTCATATCCTTCACTGCCAGGAAGAATATTCTTAAGGAGATCTGTGCTTCCCTGTAATGGATGAAGATGTGAATGAGGACAGACAGTTAGCAGGTAGCACCATCTTCATAAGAACCATATAGATGCATTTAGTCTTTCTAGAAAGAAGAACATTGAATAATGATACCTCAGTAGTTTATCATTATTAGCATGCTGTGCTTCTACAGTATGCTCCTTGGTTCTGTCTGTTTTGTCTCTGGTCTTAAGCTCATGAAGCAGAATGAAGAAGGAGAAAGACCTGTGGATTAGTAATTAGAAGGTCTGGAGGGCCAGTGACATAGCTCAGTGGACTAAGTGCTTGCTTAGGAAAGTGCAGGGGCCAGGGTTCAATCCCTGGCACCACATGTCATTCTGGCCCCGCACCCTGGGCATGCTGAGCTGGGCATAATGGAGTCCAGGTGTGGTGGTGCATGCCTGTAATCCCAGTACTAGGGAGGCTGAAAACAGGAGGATTGCTATGAATCTGAGCTGCATAGTGAGACCCTGTGTGCATGCGCACATGCATATGCGTGTGCGCGCACGCACACGCACACACACACACACAAAGTAATTAGAAGGTCTGAAAAAAAAAGATCTGAGATCTCACAGGCTGATTCTGGGAATTTTATAAAATTCCTCTGGGGCACTGCTTTTCATCTTGCAATCAGATGGGTTGGGAGTCTTTTGTTTCATTAGAAGTTTAACAGCAGTTACCTTGACTTACTTTTACAATGTGTATATATAATTATAGTTTTAAGGGCCAGCCTTAAAACTATAGCTCAGCAGATTAAAGTGCCTGTAAACAGGCACAGGGGCTGGGGGTTCGATCTCCAGGCCAGCCCCCAGGGTGAGATGAGATGGCTATTAAGATGGGGCATGGTGGCATGCACCTATAATCCCAGCTCTTGGGAGGCTATAAATAGGTGAATCACTACAATCCAATCTCGTAGTGAGACCTTGAACACCCTGTAGACCTTTCCCTAAAATAAAAAAAAGTTAAAACTTTAAAATTATAGTTTTAAGACAGTGTCAATCCACCCTCCTGCATTCCACCTGCTTCCCTACAAATGATTAGATTTTTCATGAAAGAAAAGACCTTTCTTTTCTGAGCTCTTAATTTGCTTGTACCCTTAAAGAGGCTGAACAAATAGTGTCACTCAATGTATAGCCTCATCCTGGCAACATCAATGCATAAATTCTGTAGAAATGTTCCAATGCCGGTGCAGCAGGCCTAGTATGCCCTTCCTGTCTGTGTTCTGTGAGTAGAGGCAGCTTGGTGTTCAGAGTGCCTGGAGCAGCTGCTCTGAGGCCTAATACCGGCAAAAGAAAGTCTGGAAATAATAATCTGGCCTACTTCATACTATTTAATTAGATAATACTCCCACAGAATTAGCATAGTGACTGGCAGAGGACAGCACCTAACACATCTGATGTTTGTATTTAAAAGCTGGATTAATCTGCTCTGGCTCCAAAGCATATGGCCTGGTGCATGTAGGGAGGAGCTGAGGTGTTAAGAGCCCTGCTCTCTCACTGTGGGGATGTTATGTGGCCTCTTCTGCTCTGTGTCTATTATTTTGAGTCCTTCCTTCCCTCCTTCCATCCCTTTCGCCCTACTCCCTTCCTTCCCTATTTCTCTCTCTTTTTCTTATGAGGTGCTGGGGATGGAGCCCAAGGCCTTTTTCCTATGGCCTTGTATGTGCCTACCAGACATGACTGGTGAGCTACATCCCCAAAGAAAAAGATTTTTCAAAGAAATAATTTATTTTGTCTAAAAGATGAAGCTGGAGCTAAGAAGTGGATATTCAAAGTTTGGTTTATTTGTTGTTTGTTAGGATAGCAGCACAATTTGTCAAGACTAGTCCAGGCTCTTGGGCCTGCAGTGCAGACCAGAATGTGGTGTGGGTCTGCTTGGGCGCAGAGGAAGAGGGTGAGCTACTTTGTCTCCTTGCCTTCTTCTCTTCCTTTCTGCCCAGCACACCAACTGGAATTAATTTTCTCTAAAGAGAGACAAATGTGTCTGTAAATCACCCTCCTCAAGGCATGAAAAAAATGTACTTCAAAAGGAAACAAGCTGTGTTTAATTCCCATAATTAACTTTCTTTATAAGTGTTATCCTTTCCAAGCCAGAAACTATTAGCCAGACTGCTCTTGTTCCTGAGGCGCAGTCGCACTGTGGAGTCCTCCTCAGCAGCCTCAAGAAGCCCTCAGCAGCCAGAGCAAAATGGCCCTCGCTGGAAGGCAGGCAGGCACCACAGCAAGGCTGAGGGCATTGCCCACTGTGCTCCAAGCATGTGGCTCTGTGGATCACTCCAGGCATGGAGGCAGTGGGGACAATGGATGACCACTGTCACATGGCATGGTGTAAGGTTAGCACTGGGCCTCTCTTCATTGGCAGAAAAGGACAGATTCTCTCTGCACAGTTTTTGGTCCATGGTTAACTTGAAGACCAAATACATGAAAAACTCTGAAGTTAATTAAACACTACTTACAAGCTCAGTGGGATACTTTATTTTCATCTTTCTGGCTTGAGTCCTGTTAGGAGCATAGTGTCCAAGAACTTTCATTGCTATCACTACCATCTATTGGGGTGAGGCGGCAGAGCCCCTAGCCATGTTTGCTTAATTGGTGTCATTGCATATTAAAAACAGTGCTTCCTCAGAGGCTCCTAGATGGTATTTCCCTTGAGTGTCTTTTCATGTCCCTTTCATTGCCCTGTCACCCTGCCATATATCCTAGGCATAGGGTCCCTTCATTTCCTGGGTCTTCCTGGGCCTAACTGCCAACCTTTAGCCTTCCCTTCTTGGCTATCTTGTGCTGAAGCTTATTTCTCTATGTCTCTTCCATTCCTGCCATGACTGTTCTGTTCTCATCTCCCACTGAGACGTATTAGTCTCTGTCCATTAGAAAATACCTGGTAAGTGAGGCCCAACACTACCAATGTGTTTGTAGTTGAGCAGAAAGCAATCTCCTACTCATGGAAAGATGTTAGTAGTAGGGAAGTTATAAGCCATGACATGCAATTATATGGGTGGCATCTAATTCTGGGTGGGAGAACTATACTAGCAATAGGTCTGTAACCATCCTGTGTAGGCTTTCATCATTGACCTGCTAGTTTAGGCTTGCTTTCACAGTCAGGGCAGGTGGTGGCCAGAAGCCACCACTACTTCAAAAACATGTAGGTCATGTCTTGTTTTTCTAGATTTCTTGTGAGAATATTTATTTAGATTGGCTCACACAGCAGGCATTTTACTAGGCTATGCATTACCTCAGTTAATCCTCACAGCCACTTTATGAAGCACCTACTATCATTACAATCTATGTCTTAGAGGTGAGGTCCCTGAGGCCTAGAGACATTAGATGTGGCTCAGCAAAGCCTCCCAGCCAGAAAGTAGGGGAGCCATAACTGGAAGCTGTGGGCCTGAAAACTGTAGTGCAGGAAAGAGAAGCAAGTTATGGTCCTATTGGGAAGATGCTCTCTGAAACTGGGCCTGCTCCTTAAAACACATTGTCACTTTCTTCTTACCAAGCAGATTTTCCTTACATGGAAGGGAATAAGACATCCCTATTCATTTTTCCTGAAGTTCTTCAGGGTTATGATCTTATACAAACAGAAAAAAAGCTTTCTAGCGCCTTTGAATGTTTCTGTCCTTTTGGTCAGGTCTTGGTTTTAATCATAAAGACTTGACTTTGATCATAAACTTTTACAGAGCGAATGGAAGTTTCAAGTGATGTAAAGACTTGAGATCCTTGGAATGCTATTATTTCTCAAGGCTTGGGACTTGCGGAATTTTATTAGATAGCATTCAAGCTGTTTTAACTCTTGAGCCCATGACAAATGTCTATTTTCAATTATGTCTGTCTGCACTTGCCAATATTTTCTTTTAGAATTGAAAACGGATTTGTGACTGTCTAATGAGTTTAACATTATTTTAAAAAATCAAGGTTTGCACTGTAACCTGAAAAACTGAACAAGGGTGTAAGGAAATGTTTGCAAGCTGGGCCTCCAGCGTATGGGAGAGCTCATCCAAATCAAACCAATACATGCTTATTGCATCTTCAGTTCCATGGAGAAGAATATGAGTAAATCAAAAGTCATCATGGGCATTTTTTTTGCAGTGAACTAACTGAGCAGTGTGGAGCCCTCAGTAGGACCCCATTAGATGAGGTATCTCGGCTGGGGCAGGACACGCTAACTTAAATCTATTATGCAGCTGCAACCTTTTGATTTCTATCTACAGAGCGCAACAAAGGGCTCAGTTTGTTGACTATGGCTCAGAGTGTTCAAACTCTATTTAAAAGTCAAATTAACTCCAGTCTCCATTAAACAAAAAAGTTTATTCATCTGGCCGAGTCACCTGGCTCCGAGCTGCATTTCTCTAAATTGGCACCCAGGTCAGCATAAGAGGGACAAGGATGTCTCTTTTTCACTTACAGTTGCCACAATGGATTTTTTAAAAAGCATATTCTCAACACTAAAAGACAATGTATCATTTGGAAAGCAGCATGTACCTTTGAATGAATTTATGTGACTAAAAGTTGGCTATATATCAAAATCTTGCTGTGTTTATGTCTTTTGCAAGTTTCTTTTTAAGCTCATATTCAAGAGAGAGATGTTTTGATAAAATCATATTCTTGTTAGAAGCATTTTTTTTTTTAAACTGCAGCAATGTGGTCTCGAAACTCGATGACACATGGTCTAGAAATGTCTAGGAAGTTGTAGAGATTACCACAACAGCTTTCCTCATTCATTAATTTTCTGAACTGGCCATGGAAAGGCCATACTTCTCTCGGTGAAAATAATGGTACTGAATGAAGTAAGATTCTGTCTAGCCCAGGGCTGGGTGAGGTCAAATTGGCCCTAGCCTAATCCTTGGCTCCTGCTACTCATTACACTCAGGGTTTTCACCTGTTTTTGTGGTTTTCTTTATGCTTTTAATTTTGAAGACATTAAAATTATCTTTTTCCCTCTGATCCACTAGCATGAATAGTGATAGTTCCGCCATAATCTGGAAAGAATCAGAAGAGGAGGCATGTATGCCACTCGCCCTAGAAGAGCAGCCCACTTCCTTTGTTTCTCCTGATGTAGAGGAGGCATTCCTGCTGGCCCAGTCAGGAATTTTATGAGGCCTCTTTCCCGTGAGCAGCTGGGCAAGTCAGGGCAGAGCAGGGCAAGGGGCTCAGAGAGGCCCTCAGGGTCCTCAGCACTGTTGCTGATGTTGCAATCGACCCTTCTCCACCTTTCTGGTAGAACGAGGGCCTAACTCTGGATGGGAAAATGCCCTGTCCTAGGTGCATCTTTTCCAAAACCATTGCTCATGGTCACTGATAAAGTCCTACGTGTTGTGAGATAAAGTCCTGCGTGTTGTGAGATGTATGTACACCTAGAAGCAAAGCAGAGTTGGAGTACAACAGTGCCTATTTTTTCCTACTAAATTTCAGTAAGAAATTTAGCTGACTGAGAATAGCTTAAACAATAGTAACTGCGAACATATGTGAAATTTCTGTAAAAGGACATTGTTTCCATTGTAATATTATTCTCTGCTGTTTTTTTTTTCCTTCTGGAGGAGTGGGTTGATGCTTGACATTAGATACGGAATCTTTTTCATCCCTGAAGAGTAGCTGGGTGGCAAGAGAATAGTAAGTCAGCAATGACTGCTGTTGAAACATGTAGGAAGGGAGAAATTCAAATGGAATACACAATTACAAGTTTCTTTAAGTCTAATTTCATTGTACTTTTACACATCTGGATAATTAACCGAGCATTACATTCTCTCTAGACTATTTTTACAAGTACAATATGCTCTTCACGTGATTTCCATCAGGCCCTTCCGAATATTTAAGCACTCAGGAAGATTGCAGAGCAAGATTCGAAAGTACTATGCCGCTATGATGTTGAGACCTTTTTCTCATGGGGGAAATAAAAGATTGAGAGCCGGGTTCTGAAATCTTTCCAATGTTGTAGGAAAATTGAAGGTTTATTGCTTCTTTAAACTTAGAAAACGCAAGTGTGCACAAACACACGTTGATACTCTGTTTCTTTTTGGTGGTGGTGTGCTCCAATATGGTCATCATGGGAAAAATGAACCAAACAAGAGCAATGCTGGACCTGGCAGCTCAAAGCTCCTCTAAATATTAGAAAGGAATAATAAGGGGAGATTAAGCTCTGGATGTGTCAATCGGTGGCTTTCGGACTGTTGTGTTTATCTGGCTAAGTTCTTTATTAGAAAGTCAGTGCCAAAGTCTAAAATAAAGTGTCAGATAGTTTCTGGCTGCACTTTTCCTCTTTCCTTTTATAATTGCTTTGATGTTGCTCTGAGCTTTTATGGGGCCAGATCTGATCTGATGTTGGGGGTTAGTGCTAACTCACAGACGTTGCTGACCAGCTGCTGCCCACATTGGTGTGCACCCTGGGAAGGCCGGAGAAGCTAGCTGCAGGACTGAGAGCGCCCACTGTGGTTACTGTTGGCAGCATGATGAGCAGGACTCAGAACAAGAGGAGCAAGCGTTCTGAAAAGTACAAGGTTGCAGGGCCAAGCCCAAGGGACCACAGAGGCCACTACTAATTTATAAGACAGTTACATCTAACTCCCCCCCCCACATGGCGTTCTAGTCTATTTTAAATATATTCAGAGAGAAGACTAGGTTAAATAAAATATACCTGACTTATTACCTAATTGCCATTTGAAGTACTTGTGGTGATCAGAGGTTGTTAAATTGAGAAACAAAGAATTCAAAAAGAATAAGCCTAGTTTTTCAAATGAAAAGAAAGACATCTTAACAAGGAAGGTGAAAATTGAAATTTTGTTATAATGTTTCTCCGTCTGTTTTTCAAAACATAATCCCATAATTGCCTGCTGTGTGACAGTTTGAGCCACTCATCCAATGAAATGATTAATGAAAAAGGCAGTGGAGGATTTGTCACACTGACACAGAGCAAGGAAGTGTGTGATAGTCACTAGAAGCAGAAAAGGGAGGTAAGTGTCATCACCATCAGGTTAGCAGGTGTGGAATATTGGAGAGTCTGTGTTTGCAAGTGATTAGAGAATTAGTCACCTCACAGTCTTGTTTTTCATATATGGTCAGCCTAGCAAGGAAGGAATAGTTATAACTAAGATTGGGTACCAGTAAGGGGAGAGGGAGGTCACTGGTGCATTCCTGAACCGTTGACTGAATGTGGTGTGAAAAAGGAGGGTTTTGTAGATGGAATTCGTGCTAGGCACATGACTAAAATACACAGACCTGCTTGTTTTCGTGATTGTAACATACAGGAAAATGTTAACTGTGAACAGACTCAGATTAAATTATGTGACACAGCTTGAATCATAGTAGATGCTCAAAACTCAGGTGTGTGTTCCTTTGTAATTTCCTGCTTGGTCATAGCCCAGATTCACATGATGGTCCCAGGGAGAAGGGGCCAAAAAATTGTGAATGCTTTAGGTTAAATTTCTATCACTATCTGCATAGTGATTTAAGGTGTATGTCTTTCCATCTCAGAAGGAATGAAGACTGGTGTTTCATTGCTAGACCTAACTCTAACAAAACCTGATAAGTAGTACCACTGAAAAGCAAACTTCCAGCATTTGCATTAATTTCCCAAAAAATGGAAATAATAAATAAATAGGTAAATCACTTATCAGTAATGTTTTTATGTAACTACATTGTATTAGGCAATGTATACACTGTGGAAATAGTAATTTATGCATTGGTAGGACTTGCGCCATCACATTTGAGAAGAGGTTCCAATGATGTGGTTTTAAAGGACACAGTAGCTTTACAAGGGCAAATATTGAGCCTTATTCATTTCATAACTTCTCAAACATTTAGCATTAATGGATTTGACAAAAGAATTGTCCGATAAGCCATTGTTAAATACTGTATAGTATGTCTTTACCAGTGAATTTCTCAAAGAAATGTGTTTTTTTTTGTATGTTACAGAAATCTTATTTGAAATATGTCCACTTATTGCCACTAACAAGAAAATATACCACAGTTATGCAAAAAATCAAGTTTTCGATGCAATAGCACAGCTTTATAGTTAAACGTACTTATAAGTGTGCATGAAGGAACTGCTTTGACTCTACGCTTTGTGTTACAATGTATTATTGTGTAGGATGACTGCATCAATGAAGAGCTTGCATATAAACAGTGTCCTTTCATTAATTTGAAAGGAGATTAAATTTTGGAGGGGGAATAGGGTATGGTCTGGCTCCATCTCTTAACGTGTCTGAGTCCTGATGCGCCATCTTAAAATTGCATGGTGGTGTCTCCAGAAGGTGGCTACGGCATGGATTAACCAAGACCTTCCAGGGGTTCCCAACCTTTGAACCACAGAGTCCTGGAAACAGTGCAAAGGTGCTGTGCATTTGGAGCTACCCACACGAGGGTGATAGTCTATCTTGAATTTACATGCACATTTTGAAATTGAAATTTGTTGGAGAATGATAAGAACCAAGAGCAAAGTGAAGGAGAGAAGGGAAATATAAAAATAGGGAAGAAGGAATATGAAGTTTCCGATAGAGTGGCCAAGGAAAGGAGCTCTTAGATGGGCTCATTACAGGATATGAGGAAGTGGCTATGTGGATATCTGCAGAGAGAGTGTTCCAGTGAGGGAGCAGCTAATGCAAAAGCCTGATGGGTCTGCTTGGAATATGGAAGGTAGGGTTTGGAAGCCAGGAGGGTGAGAGAGGAATGAGCAGGAGGGCTGTAGTGAGTGGAGAGGATGAATGTGGCTCCCCTCAGCCTTGTGCCCCCCAAAAGCTCTTAGCTTCTAGGCTCACATGGATGGGAAGTCACTAAGACATTTGAACAAAGAAGTGGCTGCAGCAGGGTGGTAGAGTGGGGTATGAGGAGATCCACACTGTGGAGCCATTCTGAGAGAAGAATGTTGGCCAGCTCAGCTGGTGGGCTCTTGTGGGGCTGCAAAAGAGAAATGGGTATAAGGAATCGATGGCAAGAGCTTTACCTGGGAAATCTGAACAAGTTAACATTTATTGAAGAGGAGGCTGTAGGAAAGCTTGGGAACTGGGAGCTTCATTTCTAACACAGGACATGGGAGATGCTACCAAGGCAGGTTTTTATGGAAAGAAATACAAAATTGTTTAAAATATATAACTGGGTCAATTGTAGTACTTTTTTCAGCATTGTCTAAAGGGAAAGGTATTATCATGTTTGTTCGGTGAAAGGATTTCTACAAAATATTTGGACCTTGGAAAAGGATCCCTTGCTGGGAATAGATTAGAAATAGAAATAAATTCAAATGAGAATTTCAGTGGCCCATAAATGTTAGCTTCCATTTATCCTTCTATTCCTTTAAAAATATGTTGATTTCAAAATTTATATCATTCTATAGATTTTGAAGGGTTAGGTTTAGATGAGATTTTTTTTTCTCTTTAATGAAGCATGAAGATTCTCTAAGGAAGTTCTGTAGAACAAAGCCCAACAGATGTGAGAATTGTGTATGCTATCATACATCATTTTATTTTGGAAGGAAATTCGAACGGTGACTTTCGTTGCATGTTTGTTATTTCTGGTGTACATAAGCTGTGACATATATGTCACTTGGTGCTGTCGGGTGTGGCAAAAGAGGGGAGAGATAAAACTCTTTGTTGAAGGCATCAGAGGACATCACATATGGAAGCATCGCCACATCGCTGTTGCTCTGATTAGCCTAAGCTCACTTACTTGAGCTACCTTCAGGCTGTGATCGCCTGTGCTAACTCGCATCCTTCTCAGTCTTACGCAGGGAAATACGTGCCAGCCATCGCCCACTATATCCACTCTCTCAACCCTGTTCGGGAGTTCAAGATCCACCTGAAAGGAATCGCTCTTGGAGACGCATATTCTGACCCTGAGTCGGTGGGTGTCTTGAAGTTTCTTTTCGTTTTGTCTCTTAGAGATATTAGACCCTTTCTGGTCAGGTAGACACTTCTTACCTTATAGGCCTAACAATTATCAGGTGACTTTATGATGTAAGTCTTCAACTTTTTACTTTGTTTCAGTGTGTCATCCTTTTATGACAGCACCTTGCCTTCAAGTGCAAAAGAGTACACTGTGTGTGTGTGTGTGTGTGTGTGTGTGTGTATCTGCATGCACACAGGTGTATACTTGTGTGGGTTGCTTTTTTTGTGGATGCCTGTGTATATCTGTGTGTATAATTATCTTAGTTGGTCAATTTCTGCACAAGGTTGACAATTACTGAGTTATTTCATAAAGCAAATGGATTTTTCAAAGCTCCATCTTTTTCTCTCTCTCTCTAGCATTTGTGTGTGTCTCTTTTGTCTTCAGATTGTTGGGGGCTATGCAACATTCCTGTACGAAATTGGCTTGTTGGATGAGCAGCAGAAAAAGTACTTCCAGAAGCAGAGTGATGAATGCGTAAGACACATCAAGGAGCAGAACTGGCTAAAGGCCTTTGAAGTGAGTTCTGGGGCCCGGGGCTGCCCTTGAGCAATTAAAACCAGCTGAGGAGAGGAGGGGCCTGTAGAAGCGCGCGGTGCTCTAGCATTTTTGAATGAGAGAAGGAATATCTGGCCTGCTGTCTCGGATCGGGGGAGAGGTCTCAGATCAGGCTGTGGATGCATAAAAAAGAAAAGAACTGTCTGCATTTCTTTGCATTTACTTTGGCTGTGTTTTTAACCTGCAATCATTGGAGTGTTCAGCTAACTACGCCTTTCATTAACTGTTCAGATGTCTTTAAAAGCTGTGTAGAACCTAAAGGTACTCCAGACGTGGGGAATCAGAAGAGAGGCCCCCTGGGAAGCGGATGCACCAAGGATGCCCTAATCCTTTTGGAAGGGTTATGCCCACAAATAGGGGTTCAACTGGAGAAGTGACTGCAGTAGGCAGCAAATGTCGCATGCTCCTGTGTGCTGCAAAGATTATGAAGTGTGACAATTTGAAATATTTATAAAGAGCTATTGGTATTTGTGAATGTTGTTTCATTGCTGTCTGAAAATTAAACCAGAGGATCTGATAATATGGTTATATTTTCACCTTTTGGTCCTCTCTTTTGGTTATATAAAATAAAAAAGCATACTAAATGCTAGGATACAGAGAGTTGAATTTTTGGTTCAGTGCAGACAAAAGCCATACTTACACAATCTTCCTTGCTATGTTTATTAAAGAGTCGCTCTGTTTGACATATTGGTAAATAAAGCAAGGACTAAATTTTGAAGACTTTAATCTGCTTGTCATTAGGCACATACTGTCCCAGCATATGTACCTGCAGTCATTATAGTTATTTAGGCAGAAGCCAGATGGTAACTGATCTTCTGGTTCAGTTCAAAATAGCAGAAGGACAAACTGAGGGAGAAAGGGGTAGCTTAAGGTTATCCTTCATTCACAAGCATGCTTCATTTTTGAGGACACTGCCTGAAATTCCTCAAGGCAGAAGCAGCCCTTGCTCTGAGTTCTAATGGCAGCCAACTTGGCCAATGGTCAAGAGAGGGAAGTCCCTGCCCTCCCTAGAGTCCCATGGGTCCTCCCCTGTGTCAGGACACCAGATGTAGCTGCTGCATGCAGATTCAAGCTTTCTTTGGCTATTGTAAATGTTGAGAGAGAGAGAGAGAGAGAGAGAGAGAGAGAGAGAGAGAGAGAGAGAGAGATCTTAGAGGTGCCATATAGAGTTGTGCTTCCACTCACAATGGCATTATTTTCAAGATTGATTTTTAGGGGCTGGCCAAATATCTCAGAGGATTAAAGCACCTGCAAGCAGGTGCAGGGGCTGGGAGTTCGATCCCCAGGCCTGCCATGCCAGCCCCGCTGCCAGGGCACGCTGAAATAGTGATTGAGACTGAGCGTGGTGGTGTGTGCCTGTAATCCTAGCTCTTGGGAGGCTGTAAGCAGGAGAATCACTATGAGTCTGATCTAGTAGTGAGATCCTGAACACTTTGTAGAACCTTCCCTAAAATACAGAAGAAGAAAAAAAAGATTGGTTTTAGATGATCTACTGTTGGAGTCAGAGATCGAGATAAAGTGTGAATCTTTAGAATCAATGCCAAATTTTATGAGTTATGACAGCAGTATGCAAACGAGATATTTAATGGCCTTTTAAAGAAGCATATGGAGATCAAGCAGTGTCTGGAGGAAGAGTATTTGAGAAATTCAGTAGTGTGAAGAAGGTAGGGTGGTGCATAACCCACTGGGTTGGGAGGACTATTGAAAAGATTGAGTCCTTTACACACAGTAAGAACATAGCCCTGGAGATCAAATGGACTCTCTTCCAAACCAGATTCACTAGCAAAACGAACAAAAACCAACAACAAAACTAAAAGACTTAAAGAGTTGAGGTGTCTTCCTGATCATTGTTCTAATACCTTGAATGATGAAGTTAACATAAAAATCCTTTGATTTTTCAAGGAAAATGGGGAGAATAATAGCACAGTAAACATGAGGGTGAAGTATGTGTGTAGTCTGCAGAAGGACTCCAGGAAATCCTGAAATCAGAGAGAACACAGACTCTAGAATCTTGAGCCTCAATGACACCTGTTTGATGCTTTGATTTTGAAACATTCTTGCATTAATTAAGAAGCAGTACTTCACAGGTGGAAGAGGCTTTAGAGATGGAGAATGATTCACACAGGTGTGCATATTTTGCTTTGAGGTTGTGGGGACCCATGGGTTGTAATTAATTGCCAAAAGACATAGCAATGGGTGGTGGCGGGCTGTGGCTAGAATCATTCCTTCCAATCCCATTCTAGCATTTCTCCTGCGGCAGCATTCAAACATTCTATAAAATATCCTGTTATGTCTTAGAGGTCTTGTAAGGTACAGAAGAGCAGATTCATGGTCATGTTGTCTCTTCCTTTCTGTGACAGTGTTGTGGAGTAGCGTTCTGTCTGGGAGATGAGTTATATCCAGGAAGTGGACTTCATGAGCTTGGACTGTCCACTTTATTTGTTTGACAGCAGATGATGTTTTATTCTTTCTGAAAGCAAATCCATTCTTTCAATTATTTGTTTATTTATTTACTTACTTATTTATATCTTTTTAAGACATGGTTTCGCTATGCTGTTCAGGCTGGCCTTAAGCCCACTTTGTAGCCCAGAATGACCTCGAACTTGCAGTGATCCTCTTGTCTCGGCCTCTGAGTGCTGGGATTGCAGGTGTGCGCCATCACACTCGACCTCAAATCCATTCTTCTCAACCTTATTTTAGACTTCCATGGTACAGAAGATAAAACTCCTAAAGATGAGTTCCAAAAATGCTAGATACATTAAAGATAGCTATTGGCCTATAGTATCCCCTCTGGGTGGGCAAGTTAGAAAAAGATAGACACTTGACTGGGGCTACAGACCGTGGGTTCAGTTTAACAAGCAGATACTTCCCTTGGGAGGATAAAGGGTGAGCCCTCCTCCAGAGCCAGGCCCTCAGCTTGGTCAGCAGAAGTCTGGCTGCTTCACCACTGCAACCTCCCTCCCCTACGTGTTCCTTTCCAACCTGCTGCTCTTGCAACCTCATCATCATCTCCAGCTCCTCAGGTCTCCGCTAATGTACACCCATGGTCTCACCTTCCTGACCTTGAAGACCCTCACCCCTCCTCCACCTCCTCTGGCTGCACCATAATCCTGGTTAAACGCACCTTGCTGCCACTCCCTCCCTGATGCACACAGGCCTGCTGCCGCCTCGCATGCCCTGCTGACCATGACATAGTCCGTAGATAAGGCCCACTAACTCCCAGCCTCTGCATTTAGGCCCACATCCTCCATCCTCTCTCATGCTATGGGTGAGTGGTCTCTGATACAGTTTAAAGCACCCCTTTCCACGAGGCTCCTTCCCACCATAATGGCTCTGCTGTGTCTTCCTCCTGGAATGCTTGTCCCCTGGTTGTCTATATGACTTGCTTCCTTCTATCCACTCCCTGCAGAATAGAACAATGGAAGAATGAAAATATTCTGGTGACATGAAGTGATAAATATCACTCCCCTGATATTTTCCTTTTTCTTCCCTCTCTTCCAACCTAGGTATTGGATAATCTGTTAGCTGGTGACCTAAGCAGTGAGCCCTCTTTCTTCCAGAATGTGACAGGATGTACCAATTACTACAACCTTTTACAGTGCACGGTAATGACGACATTTAAAAAACCATGGTGATGTTGGTTTAAAACATTTGGCAAAACTAAGCTCTCTTTAATTTGGGAAATATTATAGCTGAATTTTTAAACAAAATTAAATTCACTTTGTTTTTCTAATTTTTCGTTTGTTTTTTTAAAGAGAATAAAAATAGTAAAAAAAAAAAAACATTAGAAGTGATGTAGAATTTTACTAAGCAAGCGATAAGAATTCAACAATGGTTGCTATACTGAATATTGTTGTGTTCAAATTAGTTGTTCAGATTACCATATCTAAACATGCAAAACTAGTCAAAATATTATAAAAAATGAAAAGGAAAGGAAAAAAGAAGAGCATTAACTGCTCCTTTCAATAGACCCGCAGAAATCAGCAGACTAATTATGCAAGCCATCTCTTGTGTCTATACATAGATATTTCTTTTTCCCTCCTTTTTTCTTTCTTTTCTCCTTTCCCTCATTCCAGTTGTTCCTTCCCTTTTACAGTTTCTTTCGCTTTCAAGGTATCTGCTATACCTTTCAGATTTTATTTACTCTTTTGTGTTCTTACACTAGTGAGATAACATGATGTTTACACACACATCTGATTTATAGCAAACAAATGTGTCCAAAGCGCAGAGCTGGGTGTGCTCCATTGACCCGTAGGATCTGGTTTCCGCTGATGCTGCGCACGTCATCATCTGCTCATCGAGAGTGTGATTTTCCAGCTAAGGCAGGAGAATTTCTGGGGAACCAGGCTCACCCCTGCCCTCCCCTAGAAGCTTGCCACGTGGAGGAGGGGACCTTCATAAAGCAGGGGCAGGCTGGGCCTGCAGGCCTGGGTGATCAGGACCCAATTTCAAGCCTGCTTAGTTGTGCCTTACAAATGCCCACATTCATTGTTCTGTACTCAAGATGGCTTGGATGATCAAAGCTGCCACCACCGCATTTATGAAAATATTTGCTTTGTCTTTTAACTTGAGAGTTTTGGTGCATTTAGTATGGCCTTCACTTCAAACCTTCTGGAATATTTCTTAAAGTATTCAAGTAGTTTCTTTCATAAAAGTAGGCCAAAGTTGCTGTCTTTTATGTAGAACTAATCAAATAAGAGAAAAGGAACCAAAGCTGGGTTTGGATTTGCATAATCTTTGTCTAGTGCATTTGATAATACATTCAGTTTTTAAAATTGCCTCATTCACGAACTATTTGTAAATATAATCAATTCCAGTGGAATTTGCCAGCTCTGTGGTTTTGGATTAAGATTCTATCAAGAGCACACCACATGTTAAGAAAAAGAGAAACTAAACTTGCACTTGAATTTTTCTCTGTGTAATATAGTCACAGTTTTTCTGTGAGATATATTCACAGTGAACAATAATTGTTGATGAAGTACATTGTTGAATTCAGACCCTCACAGTTAATATGTTCTTTTGATACTTAAAGGTTTTTTTAAATAAACATTTATTCCTTTTTCATTCTGGCATAATGATTATTGCAAAGATCTTTATGCAATGTGATTTTTACGGAGAAATTTCTTTTGTCACATCCCTTTCATAAAGTATCATGTTGGTACAGCTGATGTATTTCTTCCCTTTAAGTTATAGTCATCTGAGGCTGGAGAGATAGCTCAGAGGCATAAGCACCTACCTGGCAAGCACAGGGACCCAAGTTCAATCCCCAGCCCCACATGCCATGCAGTCTCGGCCCCAGATGCACCATCTCAGCCCTGGATGCAGGTTCCCACCATGGGGCCCCAGAACTGGGCATGGAAGTACATGCCTGGAATCCCAGTACTCGGGAGGTTGAGCGAGGAGGATCTCTATGAGATTTTGAGACCAGCCTAGAGGCTACAAAAGTGAGCATAAGGATAGCCTGAACTGCATAGTGAGACCCTCTCTCTCTCAAAAAAAAAAAAAAAAAAAAAAAAATAGTCACCTGATATTTTGCATGGCTTTAATAATCAGCAGAACATAGAAAAGAAATGTTTGACTTTGAATCCATCATCCATCCCAGGCCCCTTGACTTTGCAATACAGCTACTAACAAGGAGCCACCAATTGGGATAATCTCCTCTTTTCCCAATCCCTACTTCTGAGGGATTTTCTAATTATAGTCACGAAAGATTAGCTTGCCAAAGCTTAGCTTCTCCACAGGAAAGTTGGTATTTGCAAACTGGAATTGGTGGCAAGAATATCAGCCCATTCAGATTTGTAGTGAAAGGATCTCACTTCATTCACCTCAGCATCTCCCAGCTAAAGGTTCAGGAATGCGGGCAGTAGCTATGTCCTACCTCACATACAGTGTTACATGTTATGGGAAATGTGCAGGTTTTCCCAACACAGAATTGTGTTCCCTGATGTATTTCTGACATGCTCTCTGCTAGGATCCTGAGGATCAAAGCTACTATGAAAAATTTTTGTCACTCCCAGAAGTGAGACAAGCTATCCATGTGGGAAACCACACCTTCAGTGATGGAACTGAAGTGGAGAAGTACTTGCGGGAAGATACAGTGCAGTCAGTGAAGCCCTGGCTCGCTGAAATCATGAACAACTACAAGGTAAGCTAGTTATTTTCATCACTGTCTATATAAGGAAATTCTCATATTTCCCAGAGCAAAGATGATTTTCCTTGATTTTAATTTCACTCCTGCCTTCTTTAACAAAATTTGTACATTTCCTACAAACATAAGTAACATCTTTGACTTCATTAGATGAAAGATTTTGTTATTTTTATTTTTAATTAAACCATTTCTAATAAGTCTTTACAATGAAATTCATGGTAGCAGGCTGGCGAAATAACTCAGCAGACTAAGCTCCTGCCTAGGCAAGCACAGGGACTGGGGTTTAATCCCTGGCACCTCATGCCGTGCCAGCCCTGCCCCTTGGTATGCTGAGTAGGCCGCCAATACTGGGCCAGTGAGATACTTCAGTGGACTAAGCACCTGCTTAAGCAAGCTCAGGAACCAGGGTTTGATCCCTGGCACCATATGCAGTGCTGGCCCCACCCCCAGGCCACTGAGCCAGCCACCAAGACCAGGTATGGTGTTTCATATCTGTAATCCCAGTGCTGGGGAGGCCAAAAACAGGAGGATCACTGCAAGTCTGAGCTGTGTAGTGAGACCCTGTACCAAATACATGAAAGAAAGAAAGAAAAAAAGAAAGAGAGAAAGAAAGAAAGAAAAAGAAAGAAAGAAAGAAAGAAAGAAAGAAAGAAAGAAAGAAAGAAAGAAAGAAAAAGAAATTCATGGTGCCACTTGCCAGCTCTCACTGTGAAACACCAAGACAACTGAACAGAAGAAATGACTGGCATGAACGAGAGCCAGTTTCCCCTTAGTGTTTGCTTTATGATATGCACTGCAATGAAATCAACTGCTTGCTCCAGAAATTCCCTTTGCCTAGTAAGTACATGCTCCCTTTGCTCAGCAACGGCTGTTTCTGTCCCTAAACATAACACACGCTGCTGGGCTGTTGCTGTCTGAGAACTTGCCATGCTGGGTGCATCAGGTCAGGCACTGAGTCATTTGTTTGGGGTGTCCTGCCTGATTTGCTGCTGAAGATATCAGTGGAAGTGAAATCACAGGAATTAGCCCTGCAGCCCAGGTAGGGGAGCCAGGGGGCCTAGAACTTTCCCACCTTGGTGAGGACAGACAGCGGCCAGGAGGAAGCGACAGGAGCCAAGGCAACCAGTGTAGCATGATTTCTGTCCCAACCACTGTTCCTTGAGTCCCTCCTCTCATCCTCCAGGATTGTTATCTTTTGTCCTAGGGGCATCTGTAGGACGCCTTGAAGGATAAATATACTAGTGACAGAGGACACTGGGTGGAGCTTCCTCCCTTCCTCTGGCATAAGCAAGTGTAATACTTGGAATGAATAAGGAAACAGGGAAGACAGTAATCCATAAAGTAACTTTGAATGAGTCAGAAGATAAGGTATCTTTTCCTTAAAATGCTGTATTTCCCACTGTCAGAAATTATCCAGGCTTGGGACCGGGGAGATGGCTCAGGACTTGACCTCTTTAACAAAGGTATTAAACACATTCGTAAATGTCCCACCCCTTCGATTTAATTTTCTCAAAGTCCCGGCCTCTTAATACAGAGTCAGGTGTCAACATGTGCCTTTGAGGGGTGTGTGTGTGTACATAGTCAAGCTCCAGCACCTACCAGAATAAATTCCAGTGGAATCAGAATAGTTTTTAGACTTAACTCTGAATTAGTCTTCAGAAAAGGAGAATAATTGAGTGGTACAGAGAAGCCATGCTTCCACAAAGAAAAGAGAACAAAAGGTCCAGTGACGTCTGAATGCAGACCCAGCAGAGGCTGGGGCTGACCCAGGTACGTGCTCACTGGTGCAGCTAGCGCTGCCCTTTGACAGTGATTAGCTTGGCTTGTCTGTTATTTATGGCAAACCTCAGTGTAAACATTACAAAACCGGAACAACTTAGGTTGGCTTATGACACTGGTACCCTTAAGGTCGTATTTATGTGAGACTCAGTTCTAATTTGTCTGAGAGTATCGGGCCTGTTTCTATTCATCGGGACACACAAGTCTATTCCCAGTACTTGTGTGTTATGTTAGCCACTGAGGATATCTTTGGCTTTGTGAAGAATGCCTTCTGATGGGAGGATGTTTGCATGCTGGTTCTGCAAAAACATTAATTTCTGTGTAAACCACTTGAAAACATCCTGTCTTGCAGTGATCTATGCGAGATGTATACTCAAGTCATTTTCTTTTCAGTAATTTCAGGTGTTTGAGGGCTTTCCTGACATGTCCTGGCACATTAAAAAAATAACTGGAATGAGAAATAATCTGTTGGATCATTTGTCTTCTTTATAATTAAATCAGTTTAAAATTTCATTAAGTTTTGGAGTTGTCAACTAAAGGAACATGATGTCACTCATGTTTTCACATCACACATGTTGGGTTAGAGCTCTGTTTCCGGTGCTCACTGCCTGTGGTCTTTTGTGACAGAACATGTTTTAGCTTCGATAGGTGTAACATAGGAATAAAAATGGGACTTAAAATGTGAGTTCTGATAAGGTTTAAGTGAGATTGTTTATGTAAAACATGAAAATATGGATGAATGGGTGGGCAGATGGATGGATGTGCATATAAAATTTTTTAAAAGTGTGGTGACCCAGGCGTAGTGGTGCACACCTATAGAACCAGCACTCTGGAAAACTAAGGCAGGAGGATCACAAGTTTAAGTTTTGCTTGGGCAACTTTGTAGGAACCTATTTTGCAATAAGACATTTTAAAAGGGCTGAGGATGTAACTCAGTGCTTGACCGCCCCTGGTTTGATTCCTAGTGCTGAAGAAGAAAGTACTTAGTGGTTAGAAAGTGCTTGTGAATATGACTTATTGCTAAAAACGTTCAACAAGTTTTAGCAAAAATCTCTAAGATCTTGCTACCATAAAAGTTACAGAAGAAACCTCGATAAAGAGAAAAACAAAAAGGTTTAACAGGTCACTAGTTTGTTGTCAAGAATGTAAGGAATTTAGAAGTCTCCACTTTGTCCTAACAGCAATAAAAAAAAAATTGAAGAAAAAAAAAAGCTCTTCTTGAATTCAGGCAAAAAAAATTGAGGTCACAGGGAAAACCACCACCTCCCAAATTGGAAAGCCAGATATGAATACAGAGAGGCTGGCTGACCAGAGCTGAAAGCCAGGAGTAAAAACTCTACAGAGCCAGAGCTGAGGTGGGAACACCAGGATTGTAATGGAGGAATTACTAGGCTCAAAGTAGTGAAATCTGAGAGTTTACAACCTCAGGAGGACCTAGTAATAGAGAGGAGGGCTCTGTACTTTTGTCCATTTTGCCTCCAGGAGGTCAGCCTGGTTCTCATAGTGAATATTGGAGGAAAATTCTCTCCACGCTCCTGCAAGAGGAAGGGAGAAGTAGACACTGTGAAGTGCGTCAGAGCATTCTACCTTAGCAATGTCTGGTAGCAGGAGAAAGTGTTTTCTAAGAGCATAGCCTACAGGAGTTTTCTCAGAGCCTACCAACCCCAGGTGGATAGATGTCAATGTTCCTCAACTTAAAGTGGTATTACAGGGGCCAATGAGATAGCTCAGTGGACTAAGGCTCCTGCTTATCCTGGCACCACTTGCTATGCAGTCCCACCCCCAGGGCGAGCTGAGCTGGCCAGAGTCTGAGTGTGGGCAATGTGGAGGCTGAAAATAGGAGGATCACCAGGAGGTGGAGCTGCATAGTGAGACCCTGTAGCAACCAAATACATAAAAAAAAGAAAAGTATTACATTCCAGTTAACCCATGGTGGGTTGAAAATATCATGAGTGAAAATTTCAGGTAGTTTTTGGACCTGGGGAGATAGGTCAGTAGAATAAGTACTTGCCTGGCAAGCACAGGATCCTGAGTTCAATCCCTGGTACTGCAAGAAAAGAAAAAGAAAAGAAAAGAAAATTTTAGGTAGTACAATCCTCCAGACATCAGAGCTTAGCTTACTCTAATTTAGGAAAGCTCAGAGCACTTATACTTTGGCTTGCATTTTGGAAAAATCATCTAACACAAAACCTGTTTTATATAAAGTGCTCAATATCTTATGCACTTACCGAAGATATGATGGAATGTGAAATCACAAAATACAATATCCAAAAAATACAAGCAACACAGTACTCTGTATAGTATAGGCTGCTTCCCACTATGGTCTCATAGCTGACTATGAGCTGCAGCCTACTGCCACTGCTCAGTATCTTGAAAGACTATTGTATCCTATGTGGCTAGCTTTGGAAAAGAAATTTGTATTTCTTATTTTATTTTATTTTTTATGTATTTAGTACAAGGTCTACAGGGTCTCACTATGCAGCTGAGACCCCTAGTGATTCTCCTGTTTTCAGCCCCCAAGCACTGGGATTACAGGCACAAGCCACCACACCCAGTCTCAATCACCGTCTCAGTGCACCCCAGGAACAGGACTAGCACAGCATGCTGGGGATGTTACCCCGGCCGCTGTGCTCTGCCTAAGAAGGTGCTTTAGTCTGCTGAGCTAGCTGGAAGGCCAAAAAAAATTGAATTTCTGTTGAATACATGCCACTTCTACATCATTAAGCAAAGTTAAAAAGCCCTGAGTCAAGCCACCGTATGTTAGGAGCTCCAGCTCACTTCAGCCTGCCATGTCAAGGAAAGGAAACAGCTGACTCCTGTGCCCTCCAGCCATCTTGCTCCACCTTGCTAGAGGAACAACTGACACATGCTGGTAAATTCACAGTTCATGGGAACAGGCTCATAACAGATTAAGGCCTAACGGTGGGACTGTAGAATATTTCTCCTACCCCTACATTGTATGCCACATTACTAAAGTCTATTTGCTGCAGTACTTTTTATCCAGTACATTATGACCAACTGTATAATAAAATACTGAAAGGCAAAACAGCCAGTGTGAAGAGACTAAACAAGCTTCAGAATTAGAAACAGACATAGCAGCAACGTCAGAATGATCAGACCAGGAATTTTTTTTTAATTCATATTCTCAGAGCTGTCATGGAAAAGTAGACAACATGGAAGAACAAATGAATCAAGTAAGGAGAGATAGAGAAAGATATGTTAGAGATCAAAAACAATATGACATTGTACATGCTTGTAATCCGAACACTCAGAAGGCCAAAGACAAGAGGATCGCTATGAGTTCCAGGCCAGTCTGAGCTGCACAGCGAGACTCTCTGTCTCTCAAAACAACCAAGACAAAAACAAGAACAAACACTATAATAGAGATGAAGAATGCCTTTGGTAAGTGCATTAATAAATTAGACATAGATGAGGAAAGAGACTGATCTTGAGGTATGACAATCAAAACATCTCAGACATCTCTCAATTAAAACTGAGAGGCAAAAAGAATAAAGATAAAACACAAAAAGAATAGAATACCCAAGAATTGTGGGTCCTACACATAATGGGATGGCCAAAAGAGTAAGAGAGAGAGAGAGAGAGAGAGAGGTGATATTTGAAGCAATAATTATTGAGACTTCTCCCATTTTTTATTTAAAAGCAAAATACAGATGGAACAAGCTCTGGGAACATCGCTGCCTATCCCCCAAACACTCCCCCCAAAACACTGAGCACATTCTACGCAAGACCTTCTCAAACAAAAAAAAATTGAAAAAATGTGTTGAAAGAAACTTTTATTGCAAGAAATGTTAAAATGAGGTTGTATGGTACAGGCCTGTAATCCCAGCTACTCAGGAGGTTGAAATAGGAAGACCACAGATTTGAGCTGTCTTGGGTAATTTAGCAAGACATTGCCTCAAAATGAAATTTAAAGTCTGTTCAGTAGTTGAACACTTCCTTAGCATGCACAGAGCTCTGGTTCAATTCCTGGTACCAGAAAAGAAAATGAAAATCTTCAAAGAGATGAAAAATGCTGTGGGTCAGAAAAGTAGGTCCACTTAAAGAAATGAAGAGCACCAAGTAATGAATAAGATAACAGCATGATTGTCTATGGAGAAATTGCAAAATTATTGGCCAAAACCCCTGCAGAAACTTATAAAACAATTCATTATAGCAAGGTTTGCAGGCTACAAGGTTAATATACGAAACTCAGTCACTTCATGTCAGCCTTAAGTGAAACTTGAAATTAAAACTCAATAATGTTTATATTAACAGCCCCTGAAATGAAATACTGAGCTATAAATCTAATAAAATATGCATAAGAGATAATGAGGAAAACTGCATAACTCTCATGAGAGGTAACAGAGAAGAGCTAAGTAGCTGGAGAGATACTCTGCACGTGTGTAGAATGACCCAATTTTGTTTTGATGTCAGTTCTGTCCAATTTGATCTACAGAGTCAGCATAACTGCACCCAGAATCCCTCAGCAAGTTATTTTGTGGATATGGGTAAATTGATTGTAAAATTTGCATGGAGGGGCAAAAGACATACAATAATCAATACAATATTAAAGAAGCATAGTGTTAGAGTACTGACAACACCCACCTTCAAGGTTTAGCAGCTATCTACAGTAATGAAGACTGAGATTTTGGCATAAGAATTGACAAATAGAATAAAGGAACAGATTGCCAAAGCCAAAAGTAAACCCACCTGAATATACTTAACAGTATTTGACAAAATAGTTTTTTAGGCTGGGGAGAGAGCTTGGTGGTCTAAGCACCTGTCTGGCAAGCACAAAGACCCAAGTTCGATCCCTGATACCACGTGCTACCCTGGCCCTGGAACCCTGGTGGCCCTGTCCTGGCCCAAAGCCACGCATGATGGCACACACATATAATCTCAATGCTGAGGAGGCTGAGACGGGAGAAGCACTATGAGTCTGAGCTGCATAGTGAGATCCTGTATCCAATAAAAAAAAGTTTTAAATAGCTTCTTACATACACTAGTATACAGATAAAATAGTCAAACTTCTTGAAAATATAACTTTGTAAAATGAATCAAGTAGAAAATGAAAGGCTCAGTAGTCCTGAATCATTGAATAAATTGAATCAGTTTTAAAAATAATTTCTGCCAGGAAGCATTGTACTGAAATTGCTACCTATGTAAATTCTACCAATCCTTTGATAAATTGATTATTCTAATCTTATGCAAACTTTTACAGAAAATAGGGAAAAGAAACACACTTTAGTTGTTCATAGAGGACTATGTGATATGACTACCCAAATACATCCAGAATAATAAAATGAGACATTCTCATGTAAAACAAATGTATAAATCTTAAACATATTACTTAAAAACAATAATCCATCAACTAATAGAAAAGCTCAAGTTAGGTTGATCCCACAAATGTGAAACACTTTCCCTTTAAAAAAGTCTATCATGTAATTTACTACCATAAAATGTTAAGAGAAAGAATTTTCATATGGATTTGATAAAATTTACTGTCCCTTAGAAAAAAACGTTTAACAACATAGAAACAGTATTGTATTGAAGTTCTGTGGTTGCTAGAACAAATTAATCCAAATTTGGTAGTGTAAACACCAGTTCTGGAGGTAGAAACCCAAAATCAATTTC
Organism: Octodon degus; assembly: GCF_000260255.1. NCBI lineage: Eukaryota > Metazoa > Chordata > Mammalia > Rodentia > Octodontidae > Octodon > Octodon degus. Next base: position 19,091,290 of record NW_004524591.1, on the reverse strand, counting down.
AGTGAGCGGAAATCAAGGTGCTGAGAGGCCCATGCAGCCTCCACAGACTCTGTGGAACAACCCATTCCTGATGCTTCCAGCTCTGGTTATTGGCCTATAGTCCTGTCGTCTCACTGTGCGTCAGGTCACGTTGCCTTCTCCATAAGGCCTGCCTCCCTCTGCAAGGGTGCCTGTGGCTGCATCTAGAGCTCTCCTAAATAATCCAGGATTGTCCCTGTCTCAGCATCCTTCATTCACTCACACCTGCGAAGTCTTCCTCCCCCAACCCCCATATAAGGTACCATTCACATGTTCCAGGCATTAGGAATGGTTGCTTGTTTGTTTTCTTTTTTGGTATTCAGAATCAAACCAAGGACCTTGAGCTTACCAGGCAGACACTGTGCTGCTGGGCTAGACCCTTGACCCTGGATGTCTTTTTGAAGGAGGCCTCATTGAGCCCATAAGAGCTAATGACTGCAGGATTTATTATTATTATTATTATTTTATTTTATATTTCAAATTTTTTTATGCATTTGGTACAGGGTCTCACTATGTAGCTTGGACTCGTAGTGATCCTCCTGTTTTCAGCCTCCCCAGAGTTGGGATTACAGGTATAAGCCACCATGCCTGGTCTCAGTGGCTTGCTCAGTATGTGTGGGAGTGGGACCAGTACCATGTGAACCCTGGTCCCTGAGCTTGCCTAAGCAGGTGTTTAGTCTGCTGAGCTATCTCACTGGCCCATGGAAGGATTTTCTTGATCTAATAATATCTACCAAATCTAAAATAAACATTATGCTATCTCAGAAAGCATAACATCATTTTTTTCAAATCAGTTTGTAATGATATAAACAAGTAAATTATTAGAAGAAAATTCTGACTAAGACATGTACAAGGCTTAATGGAGTAGAAAATCATTATTTGACAAATGCTATAGTGGTAGCTGTTTCAGGCAAGAATCATTAGTGGATTCAAAGATCACCAAGTGAAAATACAATGAGAAACAGGATATTTGAATCATTTCTAAGTATCTTTCTAAAAAGCACTTATTATAAATGGGGAAATAGGGACAAATCAGCACCTATGAATCAGAGGGCAGCCACAGTAATGGTACAAATTAGGGTTGTGTGCCCCCTTTTGTGTTGTACTGGGAAGAACACAGTCCCAGTAATGTGATGTTCTTTTTTTTTTTTTTTTTTTGCGGTACCACAGGTTGAACTCAGGACCCTATGCTTTCCAGGCAAGCACTTACTCTATTGAGCTATCTCCTCGGCCCAATGTGATGTTCTTTACAAAATGTATAACATTAATTCATCATGAACAAACATCACACAAACCAAATTTGGATCATTCCACATAGTAACTTGGGGTGCAAGACTGCGGAATTCTTCCTGACTGGAAGCAACTGAGGAGACTTGAACTAAATAAACATTTTGACCCTTTCTTGGAGCCAGGATGAGGAAAAGATTATTAGTTGGAACCTGGAAACTTTTAAAAATGCTGTAGGATAGAAAATAATAGCATATAGGGCTGGCCAGATAGCTCAGTGGACTAAAGCGCCTGTTTAGGCAGAGCGTAGTGGCCGGGGTCCCATACCCTCAAGGCACACTGAGACAATGATTGAGACTGAGCGTGGTGGCCTGCGCCTGTAATCGCAGATCTTGGAAGGCTGAAAACAGGAGGATCACTACGAGTCCGATCTACATAGTGAGACCCTGTAGCCCCTGTACTAAATACATTTAAAAAATAAAGAAAGAAAATAGTAGCATGTCAGTGTTAACTTCCTGGTTTACACAATCTGTGGTTATGTAAGATGGTAATGTTGGGAAGCCTATGTAAAAAATAGACAGGAATTGCTTATAGTATTTTTCAAATTTATTGAAATATGATTCACATGCCACAAATTCACCCTATGGTTTTTAATATATTCAAAACTTGTTGCAGCCACAGCTACTATCTAATCTCAAAACATTTTTTATCACAACGCCTTATCCATTAGCAATGATCCTCACTCTTTCCCACCCGCTCACCCAGGGCGGCTACTAATTGACTTTCTGTCTCTCTGGCTTTGTCTGTTTGGACTATTTTGTGTACATAGAATGCTGCAGTATGTGCCCTTTTGTGTCTGGTTTCTTTCACTTAGCATAATGTTTTCAAGGTTCACTGTGTTGTAGATGTGTCAGTATCTCATTTCTCTTTATTACCAGTTTCTTTGTGTAGCTACTCTTCATTTCATTCATCAGTCGAGAGACATTTGGTTCTACTTTTTGGCTATTAATAATGATGTTGTGGACATTTATGTAGAAGTTTTTGTGTAAGCACAGTTTCAGTCTGTTAGGTATGTATGAGTGGAATTACCGGGTCATTGTATTAACTTTACATTTAACATTTTGAAGAACTGTCAGAATTTCCCGAAGTGGCTTCAACATTTGACAGTTCCAGTAATGACAGAAGCAAGGTACATTTTCTCCATATCTTTGTCGACACTTATTATTGTTTGATTATAGCTCTCCTAGAGCCCCTGTTGCTATGCCATTGGATTTTAACCTATATTTCCTTAATGACTAATGATGCTGAATATCTTTTTCCTTGTTCATTTTTGTATCTTTGGAGAAATGTGTGTCACCTCTTTTGCCCACTTATTCAGTTGTATTTTAATTGTTGAGTATTATGTGTTCTTTATATAATGCAAGCACAGGTCCCTTAGCCTATACACAATTTGCAAATATTTTTCCACATTTTCCAGGTTGTCTTTTCATTTTCATGATGATGTCCATGAAGATCCCAAGTTAGTTTGGTCTACTCAAATTCATTTGTCTCTCTCTCTCTCTCTCTCTCTCTCTCTCTCTCTCTCTCTCTCTCTCTCTCTGCCTCTTTTTTCTCTCTCCCCCTCCCTCTCTCCCTCTCTCTCTTTCTTTCTTTTTTTGTTTTCTTTAATTGCTTATGATTTTGATGTCATATCTAAGAAACCAGTGTCTAACCCAAGGTAGCAAAGAATCATTATGTTTTCTGCCAGAAGTTTTATACATTTAGCTCTTAGTTTTCATCAGTAGAAATTAATAAAATAGATCCAGATGTAATGATACAAAGACTCTTTAGAAATATAAGATGGACTAAAGAAAGCATGTCACAGCAGACTACAAACAAAACACGTGCAAAAAGAAGCATAAGTGGATAATATGTATCTGTAGAAGACATACATTTATTTAAATTTCTTTTCAAAGAGAGAAAAATTTTAAACCTAACCACCAGGATAGTTATCTGGAGAAGGGTAGATTAAGTGGTATTGGTAACATGCTAATTCTTAAGGGATAGTACATCTGCTGTTGTGTTTATTAGTATGCTTCCAAGCATAGATATACTACATTTTTATGTCTTATTCCTTTTATTAGAATTATTGGCACATGTTATATGTGAACAAAATAATGTGATTCTCTGATTGTTTCTATTCATACATATGTCATACATTCATCATATGTTCTTTATCATATATCAAATACACATAATAAAATTTTAAATGTGGCAGGCTGTGGCTAGTGCTTTGTAGATAGTTAGCTGACCTTACTGTGGCTACTCAGGGACTGTTCAGGTTGCTCAGCATGCCAGAACTCTGGAAGTGTCTCACCAGACTGCAGAAAACTGTGAGGCATTACAGGGAAGGCCAAGACTCTGATCTGCTCTCCAACAACCCCACCAACTTTCCTCACTCATCAAATGCAATGGCAGAATCCAAATAGCAGACAAGGAAATCTTTTGTCTCTGACTCTGCATTCCTCATGGGAAGTAAAGGATGTACTTTGCAAATCACATTCCTTTACATCTTTTTTTTTTTTTTTTTTTGTGGAACCGGGGATTGAACTCAGGCCCTTGCACTTGCCAGGGAAGTGCTTATTCCACTGAGCTAACTCTCTGGCCCTCTTTACATCTTCTTGATGGTAGCTTTGAAGTGCACTCCATATCACAAGCAAGTGCTTGGAACTTACCTTTTATCTTCCAATCTATGAGGTTCTATCTGTCTTACAGGCAATGAGCCTTCTGAAAACAACTGTCTGACCTGTTTTGTTCAGCACTCTGTATCCAAGCTTAGCACAGGCCCTGGCACATAATAGACACTCAATAAATTCTAATAAATGGAAGAACTGTCATGGGAATAAAGTTAGTAATAAAAGGTTTGACAGAAAGTAGATGTTGCTAGGGCCAGCCACATAGCTCAGCAGACTAAAGCACCTTCTGAGGCAGGCGCAGCAACCTGGGTTTTATCCCTGGCGTGCCATGCCAGCTCTGCCCCCAGAGTGCACTGACACAGTGATTAAGATGGGGCGTGGTGGCGTGTGCCTATAATCCCAGCACTTAGGAGACTGAAAACAGGAGGATCACCGTGAGTCAGTCTGTGTAGTGAGGCCCTGTAGACCCTGTACTAAATTAAAAAAAGAAAAGAGAAAGAAAATAGATGCTACTTAATGTCTGTTACTTCCCTTAATCTTGTCTTTCCTGTCATTCTCAAACTGTACTTCCCTGGCAACTGTCATTCTCATGCATCTTTGTATAACCCAGAGAACTTTAAAAATTACCCAAACAAGCTCCACTCCACAAAGGTGCTGATTTATTTGGCTCATCTTGCAAATAGCACGTGGGAGTGTATAATACACTTGGGGAAAAAGTAAAGGAAAAAAGATAGGATTTAAGGGACACAATAATAAAAAACAGATGGCAATAAGGTATCTTTATAACAAACTTATATTCAATTATAGTAAGTACAAATAATTCACTACCTTAATATTCCTCTTTTTAATCACAGTTAAATCAAATGAAAATGTAAATACATTCATATTTTGATTTAAGATATTCTGTGATCTTTAAAGTAGTGGGCTGTGGTGGTAGGTGGATACAGCATCTTTAGGATCTTTGAAATTTAGTCCACATTCTGCAAAAGCTGTTGCCTTTGAAACTTCTCCCGGCAGGGGTGCCCTAGTCCTTTAGTCCTGCATGATCAAGGAGTTTCACTGCTTCTGTTTTCCTAAAAGATTTTATAAATGTTTTCAAATTCCCTTTGTCTTGTACAGTGCCTGTGTTCTTGAAAGAAACATATATACGATATATTTTCAAAGAGTACGTATAAATAAATAAGTGACTGTGTGTTATGTATTTCTCACATGGAACCATTATTGTAACACACAGAAGCAACAGCTCTCTACACTAAGGCCACTTAGATCCAAAGCCATGCTTTGTCTTTGGATTTCAGACGGATCCTATTGCAAAGCCATCTAGGAAACCAGTGCAGTTTTAGAAGGTATCATTGCCAAATGCCACTTCTTATCAGCATATGCTTGTGCTTTTAAAAGTTAAGTGGCCTTGGGGTAAGGCTTAATATGTTGTGTTCAAGAGTTCATCTAGTCAGGAAATTGTAAATATAACGTTACATTTCCCTGTCACTTATCATTCTGCAGTTCATTAAATTTCACCTAATTGCATCTTCAGAATTCAGGATCTTAATGTTTCTCAGCTTCACTGAAATCTTAACACCCAGGTCATTAAAGTTTTATTTACTTATCCTAGGCTCTCAAAAGGTTTCATTTAGGAATGGATAGTTTCTGATTTATGGATGTGACACAGAAGTTTGAAACATAACTATTTCTAGTTCTGCTAACTCATGTCAGCAGACTGATTTCTTTGGGCATTTCCCCTAAGAGTTTCTTCTGATGGCAAAGTGAGGATGGTAGCATTGTCCAGGGAACTCGATTTGATAAGTGTCTCGAATATGAAGAAAGATTGAACACTTAATGAGCCTATTTCTTCAACCGTGAGTGGGATCTGAGCTTCCCTCCAGCCGTAGCAGAGAAGTCTTGCTTTGTAGCCTTGATCTGTTTGCAATCACTTTGCTTCTCTTTGAAGACAATGAAGACAGCCAGCACGGTTCTCTGAGAACCTAGCGGCAGAAGGAAGTAGCTCCCCCGAAGCCTGATGGGAGGAGTGGAGCGCTCACTGCAGGACATTTGTTTTATGTAATTGTAACACACAGATACACAACTGCCAGCTTACAGGCAAATTCAAAAACTAACTTATCCTGCAGAATTCCTTGTGAATTCATTTCACTTGTTTTAGTTATAATCCAAAGGGAAGTAGAACATTTATTTTTTATGAGGCCTACTTCTTAGCTTTAACTTTTTTAATCTTTAAGCATTTCAGTGAATATAGGGAAAAGTGAATGCCCATACATTATGAAATAGATTTGCACTTCACTTGAATTTGCTATACTTTTGAAATCTTTTCCTGTTTGTTTGTATTTAAAAATTTTATTAGAGGATAGGTTCAAAATAAGAATTGGTGTCTGTACTTTAAATTTTTCTTATCTTATGAAGCCATTCCATACTCTACCCCAGGAATTATTTAGTTTGCTTTGCTTAGTGCCCCGTCATCATCTTGCAAGGGCTTTATTTTGTTAGTTGAAAGTACCTTATGCTCAAAACATTAGACAGTATGTTGTAGTTTATGACAACAGGAAAAGTACAAATTTCCTGTTTATGACAACAGGAAAAGTACCTTGATGTCACCCATATCTGACAAGGTAAAGGTACTTTGGAAAGAAAGATAATAAATGACAATACCATTTCTTTTGCACATTCTAAGGAACTACCAATAAGCCAGGAGATACATCATTAAATCTAGTTGCTAGAAATTCAATTGCTGAGGAACAGACAATTCCATCAGTTGTCTTTACTGGAAAGAGACAAATTGAGAAGGGTTGGGGGCAGTATTTCTTTCTGGATATACTTAGCAGTGTATATTATGCAATAAATGTCACCACGTGGAACACTCAGTCTTTCTCACTCATGCCACAGTATAGCAGAAGGAAAGGCAGAGATGACACCATTATATTACAGGACTGAATCTTCCTAACAAAGCATGCTCAATGTTATCCACTGAAGTGTGGGAAGATGTAGTAGAAATTTAGTTTTATAAAGGAGACAACAGGTTTAGTCAAGCTGACTGTATGGACTGGGCCTGCGGCTGCTAAATTAGCTGATGTTAGAGGCTCACAGATCAGTTAGGACAAAGTGAACATACAAGACCAATGCTTTTGTTTCTGTGTTTAGTTTTTTATTTTTTATTTATTTATTTATTTATTTATTTTTATAAAAGGTTTTATTTTATTTTTATTTTTTTAATTTTATTTATTTATGTGTGGGGGGCCAGCTCAGCCCACCAGGGGGCGGGGCTGGCCGGCATGTGGTGCTGGGGAATTGAACCGCGGTCCCTGTGGTCTGCTAAACTTGTTCTAAGTAGGTGCTTTAGACCACTGAGCCATCTCACCAGCCCCTGTGTTTAGTTTTTTAATCATCATCATCATCATCATTTGAATCTATTTGTCACTCAATCTGACCTCAATTCCAGAGCTCTTCCCACCATAGTTCTTATTCTTGCACCTGAGAACAGACACGTTATTTCAGTGGCAGTTGGCGCTGATCTATTAGTCAAAGATACTGTAGCTGTCACTTCTAGGGTTCTGCCCAGAACCTTTCCGCCATAGGATCTGTCCAGCCTTTATAGTGGAAGCTGTCCTGCCACAACTTTGCAGGCCAATCTGCAAAGGATTATTATTATTATTATTATTATTATTATTATTATTTCCAAGTATCGTCATTGCAGAATAGTCAACCCAGCAGCACAGCATTCCTATGTTACCGTGACTGAATGAAGTGGGTGGCTTCAGCCAAACTTCAGGAAAGAAGATCCCTGGACAGATGCCCGCCCCTGACCTCGCTCCATCTTGATTTTCCTGCCCCTCTGAGCTCTTCCTTTACTGCATATTCAGTCTGTGTCTGCAGCCTCCTGACAGTCCCCTTATTTGTTACAGTGATTTCCATCATCCTTGGGAACTCATTTGACATTCTCTGGAAAGAAAAGGGAAAGGGATGCTTTATTCTGCAAACAGGGGGGAGTTTTGTTTTTGGAAGAGGAAAAAACCGCCAGAAAAACCTAATTGCAAACTAATGGGGTGGTTGAGATGAATAGAGCCATTGAGAACATGAGGCGGAGAATCTTGCACCTGACTGACACCAGGTTTTCCTGTGTAGATAAAAACGTAAAGAGCACAGCAGCAGTTAGATTGTTCTTTCTTAAAGAACAATCAGGAAAACTAAGCCAGGCAACCAGGATCTTGCTTCCTTCTGTGAGATCAGCAGGCTAGAAACCTTTCACTGTCATTGCTACCCATCTGGGCGGGGGCCTGGGGATTGATAACAGGTGTCAGTCAGACTCCTGGAGGTGGCTTTTCTAGCCTTTTTGATGAATGCTACTAACTGCCACTCTCAGTCCTCTTGTAAACAAAAGACAAAGTATTCTCCATCTGCAGAGACCTAGAATTTTCTCAACCTAGAAAGCAAATACCTTATGGGAGAAGTGGATGTCAGTGGGTCAGGCCGAATCCTCAAGGGTCAGCACACACCCTGCTGATGCTCCCCAAGCACTCTGGGCCTGCACTCTGCTGCCCTTCTTGCTTTTAGTGCCCTCTGAGCCTCTAGATTTATGCCTTTGCAAATTGTGTAGCATTTCTGCTGTGATAAGGCTGCCTTATTCTTTCTATGGGCACTTGGGTTACGGTAGCTTGGACGGGTGGTCTCCTTTCCATGTACTGCTTTAGGGGCACTATTTCTGGCTTTTGTATATCTCTCCATAATTCTTGGTGTTTCCACTCAAGTTTTAGCTGTGCTGTTGTGTTTTAAACCTGAGAAAAGGTAGTATACCAGTGTTGAACAATGGAAATATAATGCAAGCCCCTTACATAAAAGGAACAAGTAGATTTAAATAATATATTATTCTAATGCTCTATATTTAAATATATATATCAACTTGCAATCAATGATAAAAACATTGCTGAGGTATTTTATGTTGTTTACTTTATACTACGCCTTCCAAGTCTGATTGTTATCTTAGACTTACAGCACATCTTAATTTGGCCTAACCACATTTTAAGTGTTTACTAGCTACTGCATTGAACAGGGTTGTTTGATGGTATATACTTAACTACATATAAATTAGAGCATTTTTTAATTTGCAAATCTATTTCTGGGTCAGGTTGTATGCAGATATATGCTTGTTAATTAAATATGTTTAATGATAGTCAAAGTGAAAAAGAAATTGGCTCCTTGACCCAGCTGCCAGTGGGGTAAAAGCATCGGCGATCACATTATGCTCTTCATATGACCTTTGAGTGTAACATTGAATCAGACCTCTAGAAACCAAGGAGGACAGTTCTTTTCTGAGATTAGTCTGGGAATTTAGCAAGTCTGCCCCTGGGGTACTTGCAATTCATTCAATCCAGTTATTGATAATGGAGGTTTTGAGAGCAGAGGGGATTAGATGGGGGGAGTATAGACCCTGAAATAAGATGCAGAGCCAAAGACCCCCCTAGAGTGGAACTCCAAGACTATATTCAAACTGTAGAAAAAATATTATTCTAGGTTATTTTTAAAAGTCATTTTAAGTGTGCTACTTCAGGTTGTTGAACTTTTCTTTTGAAGATCTCTGGGTTGGATCCTTCTCAGATTGGCTTTCTTCTTATTACTGTCTGAAAGTAGCTAAATTATTCAGCATGAAGTTGCAAGAAAGCAGCATGAATTGGTTTTGGCTGTAAGATATGATTGATGTAATCACTGGACACACAGAGACATGGCTCCTCTTTCATTTCTTTTTATGCATGTTGGCAAAACTAGTATTTTTTTTTTTTTTTTTGCATGTTGGCAAAACCAGTGTGTAAGGCATTGGCAGTCACGTGGCGGGTGTTCATTCTTGCTCACTTTCTCTCTTTGTCTTCACTTTCACTTGAATTTGGAATCAAAACCTCTCTCTATAGGAACAACTGGGTTGCAGAAGTGACTACTCTGCCATTCAATAGTTGCACTCTTTTTCCATCCCAGTCTTCTCTGAGTGGCCCTGGAGATGTAGGCTTCCTGACTATCTAACTCCCGCAAGGTCAGAGGGAGAAAGAGAGCTCAAAATGGGAGCTGCGGGTAACTGAGACCAAGACTTTGCCCAAAGGAAGGATAACAACTGTGCCTCTAGTCTTAAATGTTATGCTCCTCAGCTGAATTAAAGGAGGTGTGTGTGTGTGTGTGTGTGTGTGTGTGTGTGTGTGTGTATTGGGGGCTGGGCTCTGAGCTTTTGGGAAACTCCTGGGAATTATCATTTGTTGAGCTGGATATTAGTTGAACTGATTCTCTTCTGTTTAGAGGAAAAGCTCTGGTGGGTCGTGCTAATTGCTTCAAGCAGAAAGAACCCCTGGCTCTATTGGAGTTTGTAATAGAAGAATGATTAGTAGAGCAGCCAGAAGAGGAAGTGTGGAGGATGATGCTATAGGAGTTTCATCGATTTAGCATCTGTAAGGAAATTTCTTTTCTTAAATTTTTTTTTTTTTTTTGGATTAGTGAACAGGAGAACATTCAAAAGTAAGACAGATAGAGGCCAACTGGGAATGCCGTGCAGCCTGGAATAGCTTAGGCTGCCGCCATTCAATCATTTCCCCAAACAGGAAACCATAAAATGTTAGAGATTAAGGTCACTGGATCATTGGGAAAAGAGCATAACTTTGTCTGCAAAGTATTATGATGTATTGTAAATGGGCCAAAATATAAACATAAATCTTTCATCTAAAAATGCAACAACAGAAGTCCAGCCTTCTCTCAAAAGCACATTTGCTTTCCTGTTGTACCCAAAGAGCAAAGTCTCCTCCTGCACAATTTTCTGTAATTTTCCTAATAAGTGGAAGAGTAAGCAGGCCATAAGGAGAAAAGCTTTATGTTCTCTGTCAGTGACACATATGCAGTGTTTTGTTGTTGTTGTTTCTTTCAGTGAAACAAAAGCCAGGTAAAGTTTAGATTAGTAAATGGTCTTCAGGTGGTTTTATTTTTAATTTTATACTTTTATCCTGACAAAAATAAAATACATCAACATGCACATTTACATACAGCTCTGCCCCAATCCCTCTCTTTCTCCCAAGTTGCATACAATATATGAAAAGCAGGAAGCTAGGTTTTCACATCTGATTATCTTGTGTCATCCCCTAGGTTTATCAAAGTGCAAATCTAAGCCCAGAGAGTACAGGCTTTCTCCAGATTAGTCTCCAAGATCTTCTTCTGCTGGTGTCTTTGGCTAATATGGTTGGTTGCTTTCTGTCTGCCTTAAAAAATATTTACCCCTTAGAGGCATAACTGTAAAATAATCATCTGAGTCTGATTATAAAGTCCCTACAAAGGAGAGGTTTTCTTTCTGAGCGTTAAATCTATGAATAAACTACTGGTGCGTGTATACTGAGAACCTGAGACACGTACGAAAAGTGACTTAAATTTTTAGGAGGATTACAAGAAAGTGAAACTGACTTTGTTGGCCCCTCTTCTGAAGAAAGCTTCAAGAATAGAAGAGCCAAGTTGCCTTTCTTCTTGCAATTATTCACTGTTTTGAAAAGTTTTTATTTTTAAATCACCCCTATTAGAAGGACAAAGGTCACCTCTTTTCATATGTGGTCCCTGGGTGCTGAGTCCCTCAGCTCTCCAAAACTATTCCTTGAATAAATAGAGATTACACATGAGCTGGCTAAACAAGCAAACAAGCCCTCTCCATGCCCAGCTCAGACAAAGGCCACTTCCCTTCCGTTTCAGAGGACAGTGACACTCCACTGCTTGCAGCTCCAGGAAGGAAATAAATGAAGGGAAGGGAAGGGAGACCTATTAATCTTTTGATCTTTTCTTTCTTTCTTTTTCTTTTTAACTCATGACAGAGACATGGGCACAGAGAAATATTTTTTCCTTCTTAAAAAAGAAAAAAAAAAGTTAGCACAAGCTTTGAATAAGTGACTGGTGCCTGGGCCCCTGTGTAAGGACACAAGGGAAGAGCGAGGCTGTGTTTGATTGGGAGAGCACTGTGCATTGCCAGCTCATAGTGGCCAGGTGAAAACACAGGCCCAGCATGGTCAGACCTCTTGATCTTTAGATATAGGCTGCCTTAGTTTGGGCTCCTAGAGTGTCACACCACAGACTCAGTAGTTAGGAAACAACAGAAACTTGCCTCTCACAGTTCTTGAGGCTGGATATCTGAGATCAGAGTGCCAGCCTGCACCCTTATGGGGAAGGTCCTCTTCTGGGCTGCAGATTGGTGGCATTGTATGTTCAGGTAGCAGAAAAGAGAACCAGAGCAGCCCCTGAGGTCTCTTGTAAGCGTCCTGATCCCAAGCGCTAGAGCTGTACTTTCACGAGCCCATCTCCTCCTGAAGGCTCCACTTCCTAACACCATCACACTGGGAGGTGGCTTTTCTCTTTTTTTAAATATATTTGATACAGCATCTCACTACACAGATTGGGCCCTCAGACTCTTAGTGATCCTCCTGTTTTCAGCCTCCCCAGCGCTGAGATTCCATGCAAGCCTTACCACACCCCATCTTAACATCGGGAGTTCTAACATACGAATTTAGGGAACACACAGACATTCAGTCCATAATACTGACACTCAAAAACAAAACAAAACACAAAACATTATTAAAATGAAAGGAATATATATGCAAACTGAATGCAAATCTCAGACAGCTGGGTTTAAGATCTCTATATTTCTTTCTTTCTTTTTTTTTTTTTTTTTCAGAACCAGGGATTGAACTCAGACCCTTGTGCTTGCCAGGGAAGCGCTTATTCCACTGAGCCATCTCCCCAGCCCAAGATCTCTATATTTCTACAGGGGTATTTATTTGTCTTTAGTTTATCCTTGATACAGAGTAATAAAAACATTTGCAAATGTTTCTCCTCAGCCTATCTGCCTCCCCCAACAACTCTTGGATATTCCGTTTTAGAGGGACAATTAAGGGCCAGAAGTAGTAGCCAAGATCACTCTTTGTAAGTGGCGGTCTTAGTCTGCTGGGCCAGGCTAGAGTCCAAGACTTTCAGATGCTTCTACAGTTGTGTCAGATCAGTGACATGGTATGGTTATGTTAAAATTTGCACTGTGATAGCCTAAGCCACAAATCTAATTCACGGGTAATATTTCGTTTGGAAAGTGTTGAGTTATTATGTATTTTGTCCTGCTTCTAGTGTGACAATGATAGTGTCATTATCCAAAATGTTCATTTCTGAATATTTATTTACTCTATGCCTGAAATGCTCAGAGTATCACAGGTACTATATCATGTAATTCTCCTGGTTCTGGTGTCCCTTTCTTCTACTCACCTTACAGATGAAGAGACTGGGCTCTGGATAGATTAACTCACTGGAGACAGTTCTGCTAGTCATAGCCCTGGGGTGCAAACCTAGCCAGAGCCTATCCCCTAAACCAATGATGGGAATATTTTAGAACTTTCAGGGATAACCTGTAGCTGAAATTCTTTGAAATCATTATCAGATTATCAGCTTGCTCCAATGGGGAAACACTCAACGCTCTAACACCTGTCACATGTCAGACTCTGGCTAGGAGCTTTGGGTACATGTTCTTATTGATGCTCACTGTGATTTGGCAGAGATCTTACCATCTTCATGCCCAGAAAAGAGGACGGAAGTTCTTGGAAGTTAACCCATGGGTTTGGATATTGCCAGTTACATCGTGTTAGCACGAATGGCTTTGGTCCAGTGGTGTATGCATTTGTGTTTCATGGTGTTTGGCAACAGAAACAAATCTAGTTGCTTGAAATTTGGGAGGAATTGTTAAGAAGACCTGATGGGTTGCAGAATTCATGGAAACACTGAAGAACTAAGATAAAGACAAGACCCAAGGAAAATCCTGGGGATCTAAGTAAAAGACAAATAGGCAAACTGTGCAAGGAACCCTGTGTGTCTCTGCCCACCTTGCTGGGGAAGAGGAAGTCATAGTGTGAGGTGTCGTAGCTTCACATGGAGCAGGAAGTACTGCAGGATTGCCACACTCCACTGAGGCTGTATCACTGACAGTAGGGGTGCCCAGAGTAAGACATTAAAAGAAGAGAGAGGAGCTATGGACAGATAAAAGCAGCAGACGATCCTATACAGCATTGCACAAAGCCTCTAAATATTAGAATTCTCCACCCAACAGTTGTCCGTAGACTTGGAAGTGGGGCAGGCACTGTGCAAGGCTGAAGATGTAGCAAGCAAAAGTCCCTGTCCTTGAGTTGTTGATAGAATTCCAGAGCTGTTTAGAGAGGGCCACTGCCAGCTGCAGAAGTGAGGCTTCTGCTGCCCTCTGCAACATCCTGGTCTATACAGTCAAAGAGAAAAATGAGAGATAGTAGCAGAGTGGGATGAAAGGAGATTGTTCAATTGAGATTGTTTTTTTGTTTGGTTGTTTTTTTTTTTTTGTTTTGTTTTGTTTTTTTTTAACTGGAGACAGGGGCTGTGTCTCACATCCAGCTAACTCTCAGATTCTGGAGGCCTTTGGTAGCACTAAACCTTTAGTTATGAAGGAGTCAGTGAATGTGTGTTGGTTGGAAGGAATTGAGTACCTTTCTGACATAATTATAGGAAAGTGTTCGGGGTTCTGTGGTCTAGGACCTCTTCTGGCACCTGCTTGTATCAGTTTCTGTAACAGCAGAGGGAACATGGCCAATGTAATATTTCTTGTCCTTGCTTCATTTAGGAGATGAGAATAAAGCTACATGCCAAGGAAATCACATTGAAAGTTAAAAAATTAAAATGAAAATGCATTTTTCATCATTACTTTTTGACAAAGTTAAAAAAGAGTGCTGATACCAGGCATGGTGACACATGCTTATCATCCCAGCACTTAGGAGGCTGAGGCAGGGGGATTGGTGAAAGTTCAAGGCTACCTGAACTATATACAGCAAGGTTCTGCCTCAAGCAAGCATACAAAATCCTGTCGCCCAAAAACCTGCTGCTGTCTCATAAATGCTTGAATCAGGGTGTTTTGTTTTTTCTAATGCAGGGTCTCACTACACAGTTCGAACTCATAGTGATTCTCCTGTTTTTCAGCCTCCCTAGCTTCGGGATTATAGGTGCATGCCACCATACCTGAACTTGGTCTCTGACTCAGCGCACCCAGTGGGTGGGGCTGGCACAGCATATAGTGCCAAGGATCAAACCCCAGCCCCCGTACTTGCCTAAGCAGGTACTTAGTCCTGTGAGCTATCTTGCCAGCCCTGGAATGTGTTTTTTAAATATTGTCTATGAATAAAAACTAAACTTTATGACTAGTTGCCATGAAAATTTGGTAAGCTGGTAATATTTTGGTAAGCTGGTGACTTGTTCCAAGTCATCCCCCAAAAGACCCATCTTTTGTCAAACTGAAGTCCCCATCCTCTTAGGGTTATTCTTCATTTTGCTATTGTTTCCAGTATAAAAGATTGTAACCTCACTGATAGAAAAAGAAAAATCTAAACAACAATCAAGCAAAACAAATTCACCATACTTTGTCTTCATTGCCAGAATTTTAATGTCTGTCCTCCCCAAATTTGAATCATATTTTTAAATGTAGTAAGTAAAACAACAAATAGAATCAAGGTTTTTATTGATTGTTTATATGATAAGCATTTTTCCATGTCACTGCATACCCAGTGATTTCAGTGACCTCACTGGCCAGCCTTCGAGGTGCTGCAAGGACAGTCTCAGAAGGGAATGCCCTCGCTCCTTAACTAAGTCCTCACAGCTGGCCGCAAAGGAAAGTGAGTGTCCTGCTGCATCACTGGAGGGCCACCAGCTCCAGCCAGCCCTTTCCTGTTTTGTTCTAATCATCTGACAGGGGAAGTGTAACTCAAAGCTGCATTCATTTCAGGCTCTGCTCCTCTGGCTTTAGAGCTTGTTGCTTAAAATACCAGAGAGCCTCAGGGGTAGGTTTGTCCCACACTGTCCCAGTTTTAGCACTGATCATTCTGTATCCTGGGAAACACTTCGGTCCAGGACACACAGGGAGAGCTGGTCCTCACGCCAGGAGAGAAGTGGGCTGAGCGCATGCACGTCCATCATGCTGGGCTGACGTGGAGACTTCGGTGCTGCCCTGGAACTCCTAATGTCATGATGAAGGCAGCCCATGCATGCGCTTGGCTTCAGCACCAAGCACACCCACCTGGCTTCTCAACTCACAGGCACTGGCCGCTGCAGTATATTGCCCACCCACCCCACCCACAGCAGCCTACAGACACGGGATATCCCTGGGGGCAGTTGAAGAAGTAAATGTAAATTTTGCTAAAAACAAAAGCTCTGGGATTCTTAGATTGAATATTGGCCACCGTTAATGTTGACTCTAAAATCACTTTGCTTGATCATTGCATTAGTCAGGTTCTCAGAGAAACAGAGCCAGTGCAATATGTATCATTGTAAGAGAATATTTATGAGACTATCATATGCAGCCAGAGACAGAGGGGTCCCACAATGGGAGGCCAGAGACCCAGGGAAACCACTAACTTTTCAGTCTAAAACTGGGTGCCTTAGAGGGGCCAGTGATGCAATGATGCCCTCCTGATCTGAGGCAGAAGGCCCAGAGGCTCCGGAGGAGTCACTGCTGTGGGTCTTCCTTAAAGGCTGAAGAATCTGGCATCTGAGGTCCACAGGTGATCACAGCAGCAAACACTGCACCCGCTCAAGGAGGGTGGTCTGAGGACAGGCACAGATTTACTCCTCCTTTTGTTTTAGGGCTCTCTCCAAGTGCCTGGCCCATTGGATGGTGCCACTACTGGGTGCCTCCTTTTCTCCCCTGGTTCACTGTGTCACACACTACTCATCTCTGGAGGCAACCCCCCAAACATACCCACAAGTGTGCTACAATCTATTGTGTAGACATCTGCTCTAGTCCAGTCAAGTTGACAAAGAAGATTAAGCCTTTCAGTCATTATTCTGTTGCTGTTGTTATTGCAATTGACTTTTATGCCCTTTGCTTTGCAAAGGATGATTTCCATTTGCCCCCAGTGCAGGCCTTCTGCATATTTCACGCACAAAACTGCAGTTCAGAGCTCCTCTGCCTCGTTCTGGAGTTGGTGATCTTGTTCGTAACGAGTCTTAACAAGAAGGGTCATAGCTCAGTTCTGTTCAGCAAACAGGCCTTGCACTTCTATGCATGCAAAACTGTTTTATTACTGTAAGCTATGGGTTTTGTTATTGTCCCTTAGAATGAAAAGAAAATTCATACTGACTTCCAAATATAGCACTGGTACTAAAGGTAACAGGATGGGACCCTCTGGAAGAAGATGTGAGTCACATCTATTGACCGGGGAGAATAAAAATAAGTAAAACTTGTATATTTGCCTATTATTCAGTGTATTTTGATTGAATACTGAAAGAGGAATTACTTTATACATGATTATCTTTCTTAATCAGCTACAATCAGCTCTTCCTAGAACAGTAAAACATTTAGGCCTTGTTTTCTGGTACCCATCATATATAATTGTTTCCATACCGATGGTCAAAACAGCCGTAGAAGTTTTGTATAAGCTGTAAGTACTCAAGGCCTTTGAGGTAGGCGTGTGTGTGTGTGTGTGTGTGTGTGTGTGTGTGTTGCGTATATTTTATTGCTGTAGTTGGGCTGATTTTTTAAAAGATTTAAATCTCTCAGGACTTTTGGCTCTGGGGTCCGTGTAGGAGTGTGGAGGTGGGGACGGTAACAAGCAACATGAAAGGCTATGTGCTCCTGCATGGGAGGCCCAGCACTCTTTCATCTTGGTCTAAATCCTGTCCCACTCCCGCTTGAGGATTTGGAGTGTGTAAAAAGTCCTGGGCTTTTTAATTATGTTTAAGCCTTTTAAGAAGCCCGTACCATGAAGGCAGAGATGGAAACACATGCAGACAGCATTTGATACCCAAACGAAGGATTCCGCCAAAGTCTGTACCCAGGCCCTTTCACAACTTCTAAATAGATCAAAGGTCACGTGGAGTTAGGGGAAACCTTTTTCTTGAGTAGAAGGGCAATACTTTATGATGACTAAATATTGTATTATTTTCATAAGATAACAAGGAGAGTGGAAAGTAAATGAAGAAATTACTCACATTTCTATCATTTAAGTTAATGAGATGTGTTAATTTTTCAAGCTTCATTTTGTATATGTGAATGGGTATACCTATTTTACACTCATAATTGCGATATACCTTATATTTGACTTTAACTTTCATACTTAGCATCACATATAAGATAAGCATTTCCCACATTGCAATGTGGCTCAATCCAATATTTTAAATGGGTTTACAATATCAAGTTGAATTCTGCTACACCTGTGTGTTTAACTACTTAGCAGTTATGAGACTTTTAGACTGTGTTTTGTATTTAGTTAAAATGATATTCAGTAAGTATAGTTATATAAAGTTTATTTCTTTGAGTTTATTTTTATAGAATACACTCTATAAACTGGGTTTGGTGAGACAAAGAATCTCAACATTGTTAATTTTTATCATACAATTTAAAAGTTGTAGGGCCAAATAGCTCAGTGGATTAAAGTGCCTGCTTAGGCAGATTGTAGCTGCCGGGCTTGGATATCCGCCTTGCTGTGCTGTGCCAGCCCCGCCTCCTGGGGTGCGCTGAGAGGCGATTGAGACTGAGCATGGTGGCACATGCCTGTAATCCCAGCTCTTGGGAGGCTGAACATAGGTGGATCACTAGGAGTCCATTCTACATAGTGAGACTCTATAGACCCTGTACTAAAATACAAAAAGAAAGAAAGAAAGAAAGAAAGAAAGAAAGAAAGAAAGAAAGAAAGAAGAAAGAAAGAAAGAAAGCAAAAAAGAAAGTTGTGGCAAAAAGAAGAGTTGTTTCAGATGTTTATCCTAGATATCCATAAGTTTTATGGGGGGTTATTGCATTCTAGGAAGAAAGAACATTCCTTCTTTTGGGCAAGTAGCCATCACATGTGAGAAAATGATGCATTGAAGGTGGTATGGCAAGCATAGCTGCCTCCTGCAGGTAGCACATCTGAAGCACCCACATCTATCTGTTTGCTTTAAAAAAAAATTACAGTTGTTACTGAAATCTGTGGAGAAAGACAGGGCAGTATGGATTAGCAACACCTAAAGGAAAGCTCCATTTGCCAGCTCCTGAAAGGTCTGAATCCAAAGTTAATAAGATGCAGGCTTGTGAAATCCCAGGTGTAGTATTTTTTAGTTGCACTAAAATGCAACCACAGTCCTAGCTCTATAATCAAATGAAGCGCACAACAAGGATGCATATAGCCGCAGATCACTATGAAGTACTGTAACTATAAATAATACCTTTATGAAAATGCAGTGGTTGCAACAAAGCTACAGGTATGTGCAGCTCTCTGAAATGAAGTGACACTCTGGTCTTCCGGGCTGGCCTCTTTGAGCACTGCATCACAGAAGTGCAAGTTTCCTTTTCCCTTACTGGTTCACTCTGTTTAAACCAGTTCATTGGAATCATCTTCTGGAGCCTGTGTTTGCTGATGGCTCACTTTCGTTGCAGGTTCTGCTCTACAGTGGGCAACTGGACATCATTGTGGCAGCTTCTCTGACAGAGCGCTCCTTGATGGCCATGGACTGGAAAGGAACCCAGAAATACCACAAGATGGAAAGAAAAGTCTGGAAGATCTTTAAATCTGATGATGAAGTGGCTGGTTATGTCCGGCAAGTGGATGACTTCCACCAGGTATGAAAACACTTGGGGCATGCCTTCCTGGAAACGGGGTAGTAGGACTGAAAGTAAAAACCAAGTGCCAGTATGACAGATGGCCTAAGCAAATCAAGAAGCTGACATTTCTCTTCTATGGCCCAACTTTCCACAGATAATAATGGCCTAAGTTTGTTTTAAAGCATATAGGAATAATGCCAAGCATTGTGGCACATGCCTATAACCACAGCAGTGTAGGAGGCTGTGGCAGGAAGATCACGAGTTCAAGCCCATCACGTGCAATTTAGGGACTGGGTGAGACTCTCAAAACAAAAATGGCTGGGGCCTGTAGCTCAATGGTAGAGCACGGGCCTAGCTTCCATGAGGTGGAAGCCCCATTCCGGTTGAACCCCCAGTTCTAGGAGAAATAAAATAAAATATAAGTCTTAGACTTGATGTCAAAACAGAAAGAAGGCCAGGTTTTGTTCAGACGATAAGAAGATAATTTAAAAAGATAATCCTCAGCCTCAGGAATGAGTAATTAGCAAGAGTGTATTTCAGAAATAAGTGCAGCTTGACAAAGGAAGACTGCAGAGGCTCCTCTGGCAGATCTATGACCACAGTTTTGAATCACATATGCAGCTCTTGGACAAATTCTCTCTAGGTGATACCTCTAGTGTGATCTCAACTTCAGGAATCAAGCTTCAGTTGTGTGATTTTCTTTTCTTTGAACATTCTTTTCAATTTTTGGTGTACGAACCACTCTGGCTCTGTGAAACGAGTTGGAAAGTGTCTTCCCTCTTTTGAATGTCTCAATTAGCTCTTGCAAGTGTGGGAAGAAGCTATTGGTGAAGTCAGTTTGGCCTGATAGTTTCTTTGGAAAGGCGTTAAAGTACAGATTCAGTTCTTATAATTGACACAGGATCGCGCACTTTTTCTATTTCTTCATGTATTTGTTTTCACAGGGTGTAATTTTTTTCCAGAAATTTATTTCACCTAAAGTTTCAATCAAGTTTATGGGCATAAAATTGCTTTTGTAATATCATCTTATTGTTATTTAATGTCTTTTGAAATCTATAATAACATCAATATTTTTTCCTCTCTTGCATGAGAGGAACTATAACATATTTGGTATTTTTCTCCGACTGATTTTTGTCTTTGTTGTATTTTTGGTTTCCATTAATTTGTGCTTTTATCCTACTTTCTTCCTATCCTGGAGTTAAGTGCACCTTAAAATTCATCATGGTTTTATTATGATTTTATTAAAAAATACATAATTTCCATTTTGCTTTATTCCCTTTGATCAACGGGTTATTTTAAATTATATTGCTTAATTTCTTAAGACTTTGAGTCTCGGATTCTTTACATTTATTTCAAGAATAAGAAAAAAGGGCTGGCCAAATAGCTCAGCGGATTAAAGTGCCTGCTTAGGCAGGCTCAGGGGTCAGGAGTTCAATCCCCAGGCCTGCCATGCCAGCCCCACTCCTGGGGCACACTGAGATGGCAATTGAGACTGGACATGGTAGTGTGCACCTGTAATCCCAGCACTTGGGAGGCTATACGCAGGAGGATCACTATGAGTCCAATCTATGCAGCGAGACCCTGTACACCCTGTCCTAGTTTAAAAAACAAACAAACAAAAAAAAAGAGTAAGAAAACATAGTTACAGCTCTGTGGTCTGAAAACATCTTTCTTTATAATTTCAGCCATTTGAAATTCGCTTTGTGGCTCCCATACAAATTTTGTTGTGTATATTCCTTGTGTACTTACAAATAGTATGTATTGTGCAGTTGTAATATATATGTCAACTAGGACAGCTTTGAACAGCTTGGTTGTTAGTCATTAACATCTCCCCTCCCCCTGCCACTGCTCCTTTTGTCCATTAGTTCAATAGGAGAGATCTGTTACAACTCACACTATAACTGAAGATTTTTCTATTGCTCCTTTTACACCTAGTTTGACTTTTTTTTTCCATTGTCTTTTTGAGACAGGGTCTTGCTATGCAGTTCAGGCTGGCCTTGAGCTCACTTTGTAGCCCAGGTTGGTCTTAAACTCACAAGGATCCTCCTGCCTCAGCATCCCAAGTGCTGGGATTACAGGCATGCACCACCATGCCCAGCTAGTTTTATCTGTTTGTTGTTAACTACAATAGACATGTTCTACATTCCTGGTGTTAAATCCTTTATTTTTGTGCAACCTCCTTTTCATCTGTAGTAATATTTCTCATTTTAAAGTTAAATTTGTTGATAATAGTGCATTTATATCAACTCTCTTTGGAAATACATACATGTGATGTCTTTTGGCAATGTTTTCCTTTCAATAGTTCTATATCCTCAGATTTAAATGTCTCTCTTATGCAGTGTGTAGTATTATTGACAGATCCTGACAATATTTTAAAATTGGAATAATCCATTTACATTTAATGTAATTGCTGCCTGTTTTTAAACCTAGTATTTTATGATTTGTTTTCTATTTGTTCCATGTGTTCTGTATTTCCCTTTGCTTATTGCATTCTTCTGTATTACACAACCATTTTGTATAATTTTATTTTTTCTCATCTACAGACTTGTTAGCAATAAATTATTTCAGTATGTTTAGCAGTTATACTAAAGTACAATGCAAATAAATTGTAGACTCATTTAATCTAATATAAATTATAATTTCACCATTTTTTGAGCAAATTTAAGACCCTTGGAGCACTTAATCATTTTTACTGCCTTTGCTGGGTCTTGTAGGTTTTTTTTTTTAAGAGAATAAAAATAATTTTAAAAACATTAGAAATAATACAGAATTTCAAAAAACAATATGATAGGAATTCATCAATGCTTGTTATATTGTATATTGTTGTCTTAAAAGTAGTTTTTCAGATTATCAGATATAAGCATTGTAAAAATGGTCAAAAAATTAAGCATTAACTATTCCTTTCAATATAAAGAAAGACAACTTCAAGGCTTTTATAGGTAAATAGGTGCAGCTAGAGACTGTACTCATAAGTGAAGTAAGTCAGATCCTCATGTGTAAACATCATATTGTTTCCCTTATTTAAGAACCTGAAAGAGTAAATAAAATCTGAAAGATACAATAGATATTGTGAAAGGGAAAGAAACTTCTCAAAAGGAAAGAACTGAGATGAGGGAAAGGAGAAGAAAGAGGGAAGGAAAGAAAAAGGAAGAAAAAATATACATATATGTATAGCTAATTGTAGGATTTTTTAAAAAAATCTATCTCTAAATATTACATGACATTATCTTAAGCATTTGACACAGCTGGTAGTCACTGGATGTTGTCCACATACTCACCGTTTTGGTTACTTCCCATTTCTGCGCCAGACTTCTTTGCTACTTATTTTAGAAATGTTATATTGACAACAACATCCCTCTTTTTACCTTAAAATGTCTTGCTTTACCTTTTCACTGTGAAGGACATTTCTTATGTTAGTGAATCTTAGCTCAGCCCTTGCTTTCAGCAGATTAAAAAAAACAGAACAACAACAACAACAAAAGATTCTGTGCTGTCAACCTCTGACTTAAACCAGTTTTAGCAAGAAGTTGGCCATGAGCTTCGTAGCTGATGGTGGCCCTTGTTTAATTCTGGGTTTGTTCCCAGAGTCAAATGGGATTTCTACCTTTAGCTTTGTTTTGAGGAATCTATGTACTGATTTCCATAGCAGGATTTCTTTTCCTCACATCTTTGTCAGCATTTGTTGCTTTTTATGTTCTTGATGATAGTCATTATGACTGCTGTAAAATGAATCTCAAAGTTGTTTTGATTTGCATTTCTCTAATGACTGAAAATGTTAAACATTTTTTGAAATTTTCAATGCAATTCTCCTGCCAGTTTTTTTGTTGGGGTGCTTGTTTTGGGGACTTGTCTTTTGGCTCATTATATATTCTAGACCTTCTTCTACCATCAGAAGTCTCATTATACCCCATTTTGTAGCTGATCTTTTCATTCTGTTAATTGTTTCCTTTGCTGTGTAGAAGCTTTTTAATTTGATGTAATCCCATTAGTGGATTTTTATACAATTTCTTGTACTATTAGAATTCTATCAGAAGTCTTCATCTGTGTGTATAGTATCAAGTGTATTCTCTATGCTACTTTTCAGCATTTTCAGTTTCTTATATTTAGGTCTTTGGTCCATTTTTATTAGATTTTAGTGCAGGATGAAGGGTAGGGTTCTAGTTTCAGTCTTCTGGAAGTGAATATCCAGTTTTCCCAGCACCATTTGTTAAGAGTCTATCTTTTCTCTAAAGTATGCTTGTGGCCCTTTTGTCACAAAATCGTACAGCTGTATGTGTGTGGGGCTGTTCCTGTGTCTCCTGTTCTGTTCCATTTGTTCACGTGTCTGTTTTTATGCCAGTGCCCTGCTAGTTTGTTCCTGTAGATGAATGGAATAATTTGAAATCCAGCATGTGATACTTCCTGCTTCTTCTCTTTTTACTCAGATTTACTTTGATTATTCTGAGTCTTTTATGATTCCAAACAAATTTTAGGATAGATTTTTCTACTTCTGTGGAAAAAAATATTGTTGATATTTTAATAGGCTTTGCATTAAGATCTCTAGATCACTTTTGGCAATAGGGCTTTATTTATCTGTTTTTCAATGTGAATTCTGCTGACCCCCAAACAAGGAACGTCTCTCCATGTTCTGATAGACTTTTCAATTCTTTCTTCAGAGTTCTGTAATTTTCATCCTATAGATCTTTCACTTCCTTGTTTTGGTTGATACCTAGGAATTTAACTGGGGGGAAGCTATTCTGAATTTCTTTTTCTGACTTCTTTCATGGGGTGTTCTTAATGGGCACACAGAACAGGTGCTGATTTCTGTGTGTTGATTTTGTAACCAGTCGACTGCTATCTTTCGCACATTGTTTCCTCATTTATTCACTTGTGAAACTCAACTTTACCCCTTGCCTCCAGTTCACATGGCCCTAAACCAAATAGGACTGCGTGTGTGTGTGTGTGTGTGTGTGTGTGTGTGTGTGTACATGTGGGGCTCTGTGTTCATTAAGATTGGTTGAAATCATAAGGCTGGGGCTTGATTTAGTGTCCTGAGTGTCCTTCTAAGAAGTGACACTGGAGAGTTTGCTGCCTTGTCATCTCTGCTGCGCAGGACACACGAAGAAGGTGGCCATCTGCACGCCAGGACAATGATGTGCACCAGAACTGAACTGGCCAACACCTTGGCCCTTGCAGCCTCCTAAATTAAGTGAAAAAAATGTCCTTCTGTTCAAGCCCCAGTCAGTTGGATCTCATAGAGCAGTTAAATATATTCTATCAAATTAGTAGGTGTAAAGTGTTACTGGACTCCCAGAAAATTTTGCTATTTTTATTTTTTTAATCATTACTTAATATAATTCCAGATCTGGGGAAATATTTCATTTAAAAATCAACCCATAGCCGAAAGTCAGACTAGTAACACTCAGGCATTCAGGGGAAATATGAATGCTGAGCTGCTAGGGAGGAAGGGACTGTCACCTCTCCTGCCCATCCACTGAGTGTTGACGGGCAGCGCACTAGCACCACTGCACACGGGGTTTCCTCCAGATTCCTTGAGGGCTGCCTCCACCACCTGCTTTTTATGTCCCCCCAATCAGTCTTGTGAAACGCTGCAGTGCCTGGCGCTACACACGTGTCCTGCTTGGCTCTCTGCACAAAACGTCCAGCTTGGGAGGCCAGATTGCTGCCTCAGGGCTGCATGTGGCACAGAGGTGGGAAGAGAAATTGGCTGCGTGTCACAGACCGTGGCAGATATCACGCAAAGCCCGCCACTCTCGTATGAATGCAAAACACATTTAGAGATTAAATGGCGGCAAGTCCCTCGCTGCCAAAAACTGGGTAACAAAAGAAGCGGGGTCCACATATGTTTGTGATAGGGAGTGTTTTACCACGCAGCGAGAGATCTGCATTTTATGTAGGTGATTTTGAAACGTTGGCAGAGATCCTTCCCCGCTAGTGCCTGGGCCTTGGAGTGGGGGAGCATGGAGATGGGGAGTGAAGGAGGAGAGGGCTCGCTGGCGAACAAAGGCGTTCTCTGTGAGGCTAGATCTAGGAAGACTGTCCCAGTGTCCGGCGTCTGATAATGAAGAAAACGGACCTCAGCCCCGGACTTGCTGTTCAGTGCTACACACACAAAACAGAAGCACGTGTATGTGCCTGCCAAAAAAGAAAGCACGCTCTCTGCCAACCACCACAGCTCTTAATTTAAGAACTGGAAACCACAGTAGATTTGTCTCCATGTGGTTACCTAAAATGTCCACTTTAAGGAATGACAGCACTCCTAGGGGAGCTAGCAGGGACAGGGAGAGACAACTGGGTTCCCTGCCACTCCAGGTGCCCTCCTCCTACGTGCGTGCATGCACACACACACACACACGCACGCACGCACGTGCACGCATACACCCCAGCGCAGCGGCAGCCAGCCTTCTGGGCTCAGAGGCAGGGAGCGTGTTCTGAGCTCGTCTCTGCACTCTGACCTGGAAGACAGCGAGGATGAGGTCTTCAAACCATGCCAAGAGTCAGACCCTGCTGTAGCGTGATCTGAGGCTGCAGACTTTCTAACCTTCAGTTTGTCTGTCAAATGCAGGGTTCAGAATGAATTATCTCTAAGATATCTTCTAGCAAAAACCCCAGATGTCTGGGGGTTTTTTGTTTTGTTTTGTTTTGTTTTTTTTTTAATCAGTGTCAAGAGTTGCTCAATTAATAGAAGCGCAGAAGAGTGGCCTGCAGCAAATGTACACTGTGCACTTACCAATGTGTGTATAT
Source organism: Octodon degus (assembly GCF_000260255.1). Taxonomy (NCBI): domain Eukaryota; kingdom Metazoa; phylum Chordata; class Mammalia; order Rodentia; family Octodontidae; genus Octodon; species Octodon degus. Next base: position 19,065,046 of record NW_004524591.1, on the reverse strand, counting down.
GTATCTCCTTGTCTGTTTCCATCTGTGTTTGTCTAGAGAGGAGGAGGGAAACGCTGCATACACAATGCTCTTCCCAGGTGAAGGCTTGACCAAGGCCACAGATAGCCTCTTCAGAGCCGTTGACTCTGAGCGCTTACTAATGTTATCTCTGGTCCCAGAGGCGTAATCCTTTCTCTGCGGCTGTTCACATTCCATGGTCACCATGGTCCAGACCACCCTACTGCTCCTTTTGGGAACTTTCTGTGCCTTTTCCCAAACAATCAATGTTTTCACTGCTTTCCAAATGCATGTTATTTTATATTTACATCATCAAGTCATCATTTTACCTACAAGGACATTTTGAATCCATATTTAGATTTGTACATTTTTAAAAATCAGAATTATAGCCACACTGGTGAATTTCTATAAGGACATGCTTTTAGTTTAAACTTCATGAAGCTAAGTGTCTTAATGAAAACAAATTATTTCTGTTTTGCTTGTCTTTTTTTGTAGAAAACTTCAGTTTAATTAACATTAAATAATTTTGATTTTTTTTCTCCATAATTTTTTCAAGAAAAAAATAGCAATTAGACAGTTTCAAATCAAATTGGTAGGACAGTTTCAATAATTAACACATTGCATACTCTCTTCCTAGTTGTTATTTGCTGTACAAGATGCAGACATTATATCTTATTTACAAACACTATTAGAACAAATCCCTCTATTCATTAAGAGAATGTAACTATATATTTATCCTAACCATTTTGAATACACAGATACAAAATGGACATTCATCTGTATCCCCTTTTTTGTTTAGTTCCGTCATTTGAATATTATAGGTGTGTGAACTCAGCAAAATATTACAAAATAGTCCAGTAGTCTATAATAGTATTGGGTCTTCCACTTGACTGGCAATGTCAGAAGTTGTTGACCTGAGTCCTCTACAGCTCAACATAACAACATTGTTTTACTTCTTGTACTTTGTTTTTATACTTTTCTGCTGGATGGTTAAGACCAAGATAAAGCAAGACCTATGCAATAAGAGTTGTAGCTTTTGGATCTGATAAGGTCAGTCAAATCCCCTCAGGATTTATCCTGAGATCCTGTACCTCAGATTGTAGATCCTTTGTCTGTGTCAGCCATGTGGATGAGTCACAGCCATTGCTTGGCCAATATGCTCTCTGTGAAAGCCTGAGAGAATGTTTTCTCTCCATGTGACTCTCCTTAGGCACATGCTACATCATCGATCACTTTCCTCTTTGGCCCCATAATCTCCTTGATCAGAAAATTTGGGACACTACTGAGTTACATGTCGTTACCGTACAAGTTCTCATATGTCCTGTCTTCATTGACCTTGGAAGGCTAGGGCCAAAATGTTGGCTTTCCTTGTGGCCCTCCTTTTTCTCTAATTCTTGAGAATCTTCAGAAGAGTTTTGAATCTAGAAAAATAGAACTTGAGATTAAGTGTAATGAGTCCAGTTTTATCCAATGCTAAGAAACCTTATGACTTGATCTAGGAACTTGTGATATTATAAAAAGCTCTAGAATTGGGGTGGTGTGCAAAGAAAACCTGTTGGATAAGTTCATGGCTAAAAGGAGGGTGGGCAGGGGCACGGTTCACAGTCTTGAGCTTGGAGGGGAGCTGGGACAGTAGCAAGTGGATGTGGGGACTTCATGGTGGACTCAAAGGCACGTGTCTCACTTTTTAAGCAATAAGAGCTACTAAAAGTTTAAGCACATTTTCATAGTTTTGGGGGATAAAGTTTAAAATGGCAGCAAAAGGAGGAATTTAGACTTAGGGGGTCCCTGGATGTAGGGTGTTTTGTTAGGAGTTTAAAAAAATTTAGTGTATTTTGAAATACATAATACATTCATGTTAGGATATTGGTATATGTATGTAACACATCTTGATTCACTTAATATCTTCATTAGGAGAAGATTCCCACCTATTTCATAAGACCACCTTCTTGACACCTGATCCTCAGCTCCTCAAAAGAGAGGTTCAGGGGAATAAGCTTTGGGGTCTCCTAACTTTGAGATTCAATTTCCTGTTGGAGAGATGGTCCTTCTTGTGCCCACACCAACTTCCAGGAAAACCGAGGGGAAGGAGCACAGCACTCTCAAGGCTCTTCTGGAGAGCTTTCACGTTAGAGGTTGCTAATGAAAGGAAGGTGGACTGTGGTGCCAGGCAGAGCTGGTTGGAATTTCGCCTTTGCCTTTTTCTAGCCAGGGCCTAGCTATCAGTTAGTTCTGTGACATCTGGCTGAGAATCACTACTTCACATGCATGTGGGGAAGATCAGTGTAGTCACTACCAGCTCACTCAGCGTTCCTGAGACCTTGCACGTGCTCTATGAGGCACCTTTGTCAGGAGCTTAGGGAATCTAGCTGCTACCTTGCAGACTGTGTCTTGACATTTACTAATTTTTAAATGAGGAAAAGGAGCTTTACCTAAGAATTTGCTTCAGGCTTTAAATAGTAACAGCAGATAACCCAAGTCTGGAAGTTTCCACCGCATCGTGGTTTCTCTACATGCTTTTTTGGCCAGGGGAGCAAGAAGGAGGTGGAGCATTCAGGTTGGAAGATCTAGGCTATATGTGTGCCCTCCAGGAGAGTATGTGGTGCTGGTGGCAAGGCGGGTAGGGGAGGGGCAGGTAGTGATACACACTGTTTAGCAGCATAGTCAGACTGCACGCACGTTGTTTTGTTACCTGAGGTCAAGAGCACTACTTGCAAGGAGAAGGAAGCTAGAGAAAGTACAACGTGCAGAGAGAAAGCCATGCCATCCGCCACTTGCCCACTCTGCTTTCCTAAATCTGCCATCAGCATTACTTTGTTTCTTTGCTTCTCGACAATTCAAAAATATAGGAAGGAATCCCTACAGCCCCTGGAGTGGAAGACTGGAACGTGAGTGTTTCTCCAGACAATCCATGGAGGGAACAATAGAAGTAACCACCTGCCTTTCTTGGATTTCCTGTCCTCGCTTAAGTTTTTTAGAATTTTAGACAGCATAGGGCACATTATGAACTGTGGGTTCCCAGAAGGCCTCCAGCAGGTCCCTGATTGTGCTGGCTTTGCTAGAGAAAGCAGAGAGCAATAAATTCAGCTTTTGCATTTCACTAGTTGAGAAAGGATGAAATGTTTTAAAGAACCAAGTGTAGTGCCTGTTATATAGCTTTGAGACAATGACTACCAAGTGCAGTTATTTCCCTGGGAAAACATGTTGGCATTGCTACAGCAATTTTTAAACAGAATCTGTGTCTCCCCTACCTCCAGCTCTGTTGCCTTCTACAGAAAATAGTGTCCTGAGTCCTGGATTCTGAGTCTCTATCTTCTGGCCCAAGACCAGAGAATGGCTGTCAGTCACTGATAGCATGACTGCTGCTGCACTCCCACCTCCCAGTCAGAACTTCATGGGTTGGGTTCTTCAGAAGCAGACACTGAAACAGAGTTTGGGGTACAAGTCATTCAGGAGGGGATTGACACCAGTGGAAGGAATGGGAAGCTAGGATTGGATGAAGGGAGAAATAAAAAATACAATGCAGTGCAGACAAACTTGCAGGGAGTGGGAAAGATATTTCCACATTGGGCCACGTTTCCTGCTTGGTCAATGAAGAAATTGTGAGCTTCCCCAAGACTGATACTGCTCTAGAAAAGGCTGCTCTTTACAGCTGTGGCCACTCCTCCAGGGCTGACAGCCAAATACTGTCTGCTGAATGCCCTCCCTGAAGAAGGAACGACACACGCTGCATCTCCATCAGTCACCAAGGCCACCCAGATGAAGTGCTTGCTAGCTTTCACTGGTAGTTTGCCAAGGCCAATGAGCAATTAGCCTTCCTTTGTTGCCATGATACATGGTTTTGCCTCAGCTTTCTGTGCAGTTTTGTCTTGTATTGCAGTAGAAAGATGGACCAGGCCTTGGTTTTCAACTCATATCAAGATTCCGAGACTCCAACAACTGATCTTTCAAAAAAAAAAAAAAAAAAAAAAGTAAAAGAAGAATCAAGGGTTGTCAGTAAATAGTTTCTTTTTTCCAGTTATTTGTTTGGACGTAACAAATCACTATAAAACCCAGAGGCTTAAAACAACAATTTATAATTTCTCACAATTGTGTGCATCGAATGGGCTCAGCTGGGTGGTTTTGGTTCAGACGAGGTGGGCTTCGGTCACGCATGCAGCTGAATTCAGCTGGGAGTTCTCCTGGGGTTGAGACATCTAAGACGTCCTCTCTTCTCCAGTGCTGCCTTGCTATGGCCTCTTGTGGAGGACTTCTTCACAGAACTGCAGCTGCTCTCCCAAACTGAGAAACAAAAGAGTGTCAGTGCCAAAGTTTTCGAATATTCTTTGCGTTGCATTGCATCCATCAAAGCAAACCACAAAGTAAGGTGCAACTAGTCTTAGGGGAAAGGATGGCAAAGAATTTGCAGCCATCATTTATCCACCACCTTTCCCTTAACCTGTGTGTCTGAATCCTCACGATGCAGGTTACCAGGATTCCTCTCCAGAGACCTTGACTTCATTCGTGTGCATTTGAGATTCATAGGGGACTCTAACATGCTGTGGGGTGGGAAAGCCTAATGTCCACCATGTTTTGGCCTGTTGACACGGTCATAGCCTTCATCTTATAGGAAGCCCTTGTGGCTTAGCATGATAAACTTGCATCTAGATTCTTAAAACCTGCCCTAAATCCTGACCTATTTCACTTACTCATAGACCAACCAGAAATTTGGGTCCACAGTTTTACTCTTAACAAACCAGCAATTGATCCGAAGCTTCCCATTAAAAGAAACTTCTTTTAGTTGCTTCTGTCCCCTGGCACAGCATTGGTTCTCTGAAATCTAGAGCCAAAATCTTGAGCTACAGTTTAGACTTCATTTCATGCCATGCATTGTCAATTTACAAGCCGTCTTTGTTCAGTCATGTCACTGATAGACCTTTGGTAATTTAGACTCATAGGAAAGTGCTTTCTTTATTCAGAGTTGGAGCTTCCTTTTCTCAGAGTTCTGTGCTGTACTGAAATTACATGTTCCTGGCGTGTGACACCCTTAGAGAGCAGGGCATCTGTGCTACCCTCTAACAAAGGGGCGCCTGTGTCACCCGGAGCTGTGCTTCTCAGCAAGAGCACTGTCCATTAGCCACAGTGCATGTATTCCTGGATATTAATTAATGACCAGACAGTATAATGAGTTCACAGAATTCCATTTCAAAACAAAAAAGTGCAATGTTTTAGACTGTAGCATGCTGTCATGAATATATTAGCTATTTCCATTAGGTAACCATTGCATTGTTTAGTAAGTATTCATTATTTAGCGAGAACTTTAATAGGTTCTTATCCTGAGATAAGGAGCTATGCTTTAGATTCAGAGGGTCAGCGCACTTCATCTTCAGTTCTACTAACCTCCAAATGACGTCTCCTTATGAAATTTAGCATTTCCTTCCATTTTGAATGAGGACAGCAAATGACAGTAGCATTAGCAATGTTGTTTACTTTGCTGCTAATAGAAAGCAGAAATATAATTCATATTACATGCACTGTCATAAATACTTTGAAACTTTGATTCTCCCCACTACTTTAAAATTAGAATAATTATTAAGGCCACTGACTGCTCTTATAGAATGTGTTAATATAGAATATATATATATATATATATATATATATATATATATGCCTCATCACAAAGTCATGTTTTACTCTGTCTGTGTGATGACATCACTTGTAAGCTGTGTATGCAGTTGGGCTTCTGTGTTCCTGGTTTCTCCATCTGTGGATTCAACCCACCGCAAATCGAAACTGTGGTTAAGCCTATGATGACTGCATCCCTCCCGAACAGGTACAGACCCTCCCTCTTCTTGCCCTTATTCCCTAATCAATACAGATTAGCAGCTATTTACTTAGCATTTATATTGCATTAAATGTTATAAATAATCTATAAATGATTTAAAGGGTATAAGAGGCTGTTCACAGGTAATATGCAAAGACTGTATCAATTACTGTAAGGGATTGAGTAGCCACTGATTTGGGTACTCTTGGGGAATCCTGCAAATATACTGAGGATGTCTCTTTATGTATTTGTATTTATAGTGTGACATAAATCAGTTTGGGCCATTGAAACCATGATTGTGAGAAGCCAGCGTTGGACAGGCATAGGGAGATCTATCGTATACGTACACACAAAAGAAGGATTCGTTACTAGGATTAGTTAAGTTAATGCTTACAAACAACTTGACACTCTGTACAACATCTTATGAGCATGTAATAAATATCTGTTTCTGATTCATTAAGATTATCCCTTAGTTATTGTGGACTGATCAGGCCCACAATCTGCCAAAAGAGTGTATGGCAAAGGCTTAAATAAAATCAAGTGGTATGATTTTAGGGCTCCAGGAGGTTCAAAATCCTCTAACCAAATTTGAGATTCTCTGGGAACTAAGACAAAGAACGTCTCTGGGCAGCCTGTATTTATTTGCTTTTCAAACAAAGGAGAGGGATGCTGAAGAAAACTTGGAAATCTGAGCAGGATTTTCGGAGACAGTTCAAAGACTTCCCCAGGTAGTAAAGTATGCTCATTAGGAGAATACCTTATCTCCAGGTTGACGTTTATTGTAGGAGTGTGGAGCCTGAAGCTGCAGTCACCTTTTAGTGAGTTGGGGTTTGAGCCAGGCATCCTCATCTGTAGCCTTATCTTGTTGTTTGAGGCATCACAGCTTTACAGGCCACTCTAGGCCTCCGCCAGGCCCAGGGACGCATAGAGGGTCACTAACTATGAATCTATGGCCCATCTCCAGGCAAGGGCCCTACGCCTTGGACAGGCTCACAAGCACACAAAGAAAGCCAATTGGTCAATACTACATCCTGCTCAGAGCTACTCCACAGTGGCCTCCATCAGGTCCCCACTGCTCCCTGCACGTCCCCCAGCATCCGTGTATTTCTGCAGGGCAAGCTGTCCTCATTCTGTTCAGACAGTCCTCCTCAGCATACACTGTGGATTGAAAGTTCAAATTATGGGGGCCGGGGAGATGGCTCAGTGGAAAAAGTGCTTCCCTGGCAAGCACAAGGGCCTGAGTTCAATCCCCGGTTCTGCCAAAAAAATAAAAAAGAAGAAAGTTCAAATGATGAAGTGCACTCAGGAGCAGTCATCGGAAAGGCCTGGAGCTGCTGCTGTTCTGTCTGTCCAGCTTCAGCTTCATGCTAACCAGGAAACCCTTGCTGAGAAGTAGAAGCTGCAGAGAGGCCTAAAGAGACGTTTAACATGTTGACCACATGGCAGTCTATTAATAGTAAATAAAAGTGGTTACATTGAGCAATGAGATATTTCTAAAGCATTGTTTAACAATAATTCCGAACATCACTGCTGACAATGAAGCACATCCTGGTTTTAAACATGATTTTTATTTGTCCTAAGTTTCTAACATATGGGAAGAAGGGAGACACAGCCACTTACAGTCCAAGATACACGAGCAGAGCAGAAGGCAGAAGGATCTGGCAACTTGCTGCTCTTCTCCTATCTGGCACGGACATGTGGATATTTATTTTTGTACCTAATATTTATTGTTTTGTACATCAACCAGAGTCCCAAGGTTCAGGCTCTGGCACCAGCACTGTCTTCCGGGAGCTGCTGGAGGAAGGGACATTCCACTTTTTCCTTTATTCAGTCCAGTTGCTTCTCTGTGTCCTTCCCACCTAGTGCTTTGTGTCATAGGCTCCATCTCGTCATCTCTACGTCAGGGAGAAGAAAAAAGCACAGTAAAGAGCATATCAGATCTTTGGATCCATTTTTGTGAGTTTAGAAACATGAATCAGTATTTTTTTTTCTCTTTTTAAATTAAACACTTAATATGTAGAATAGTTATAATTTTTTTCTAAAAAAATTATTTATTTATTTATTTGGTACAGGGTCTTGCTACACAGCTAAGACTTGTAGTGATCCTCCTGTCTCAGCGTCTGCAGCGCTGGGATTACAGGTGTGAGCCACCATGCCCAGTTTTGGTGGCTGGCATAGTGCTCCCAGAATTCTAGGACTGGTATGGTATGTAGTCCCAGGCATTGAACTCAGTCCTTGTGCTTTCCAGGCAGGCACTTAGACCACTGAACTATCTCCCCAGCCCTAGCACAGTTATAATTCTTAAATACCTTTGTATTTAAGAGCAAGACCAAGAAACACTAATTAGTCTTCCTCCTTGTTAACGGTAGTGTGCCTGTCCTATGCCTGTGGAGGCTAATCATTGTCACAAATTTTGTTATCATCTTATTCCCTTTTTTGGTATTAATGGTTTTACTGTAGATAGACCTATCAGTGAACAATATTTTACATTTTGTGTTAAATTTTATATAAAAGGAACTATCCTTTATGTATTTTTCAGTAACACATTTGTGCTTTTCGCACTGTTTTTTGAGGTTCACCCGTGTAGATATGGTCAGTTGTGCCTTTTCTTTTTCATTGCTGTATAGTATTTCATGACGTGATTACATCGTATCCGTTTTAACTCTTTGCTACTACAAATAGTGCTGGCCTATGTATCCTTGTGCTTGTGTCATTGTCATAGTCTGTTTTCCAAGTTAATTATGTCTGTATCTGGCATATCTAAGGTTTTGGTTATTCCATTATTTTGGCAAATGCTTGGATTTCTCTCTTGCCCCTTTCATCTGCACTTGTTAAACTAAAGGGGAATTAGTGTTCTTTCCCATGTCTTAACACCCATGACTTGTATCCTCTTACCCTTGCTGTCTCTTGTCTTCTTCCTGACCACCATCAAATTAAAGGACTCCAGCACCCACACAGAATGGGCTGTGGTGCCCGCTCTGAGCCATGTCCTGGAGGCTCTCTGCTCATACAGGTATATTTTTTTCCTGGGGTCCTCTGCTGAGGTTGCCACCACATTACCCAGCTTTGAGCTCAGTTCTACCAACAGTGACTGAGTAATAAGAAACAACTAGGAAAAATGTACATGTTTCCACTTATGTCCTAATTTTCAGGCAAGCCCTAGGCTTCTCCCATTGGGAGAAGATCCAGGACCCCTGACAGAATCCTCTCAGGCCCATCACTTGTCCGCTAAGGCAGGGAAGAGAAGTGCTTTTGCTAATTGCTTTACTTTAAGTCATACCAGAAAGTTATGGAGAGGAATAATTGGTAAATGCCCTCCACCCATCTCTCCCTCGCACTTCTCACATCTGCTCTGTAATAGCCTCTGCGTTGGCTTCATTTTATCCATTTCCTAATTCTCATCATAGAAACCACAAAGAACTACTTAAAAAGAAAAACACTACATTTATACAAACCAATAAAAATAGTGCTGCATTTAAGGACGTTAAAAATATTCATGAGCATTATCCGCTTATGAATTCCAAAACGAAACCATTTCTGGCTGTGATGTTTTCCATGTTTGAAAAGATGCTTTCTGAATATGTATTTTAAGAGGCCATCATTTAATACTTTTCCACTCCAGCAGCCTCCTTAGCTGGTCCTAACCTGTCTCTCTCCTCATAAGTCAGGCCTCCTCCTGTGCTTTCTCTACCTTGGTGCAAGTTCGGTCCTGTCTTTCCCTGGTTTCTGACCCCGTCCTGAACCGTCGTCTCTGCAGGCCAGTCTCAGCTCCCCTGGCTGTGGGAAAAGAGTTGCTCTCACCTCTGCTTCCTCTTTCTCACCCTCCTCCCCAGTTAGAATCCCGAGAAATAACTCAAAACCCTTTGTCATTCCCCACTAGGCACCTGAGCATCCGGTGGGACCCCCTCCCCGGGATTTGTAAGTCCTATCAGCTGAGTACCTAGAAAACTATTTCCCGAGCTGCTTGAAGCTCAGCTTGGACAGCCCCTCCAGGCCGCCAGCGCGGATCCTGCCCCAGTACCTCCCTCTCTGCAGCTCCAAGCTCCGCTCCCACTGTGGGCACCACCCTGGAGTTTCTAATTTCACTGTGTAGTCGCCCTCCTGCTGTTCTCCTCAGCACGCACTGCTACCCTGAGCACAGGAATGCTGGGATTCTGTTGCTCACCAGTACCATGGGTTCCAGCACTGAGCAAATGTTCAGTGAATTACCGTTAAATCAGACCCTACCTCATCCTCGCACCCTCTCCTCTGCCTCAAGTGCGGGTCTGTGTGTCTGTGCCTGTGTGTTAGTACTGTGGCTCCTAGCGTGTGCGAGTACTCACTGTCTTCACACATCAGTGATGGGCTAGATGGACTGAGGTAATTGATAGTTCAAAATTGGGGCCAGGGAGAAAGCTCACCAGTGCTTGTCTGGCAAACGCAAGGTTCTGAGTTCGATTCCTGGTACCACCAAATAAATAAACAAATAATCAAAATAATTCCCTTCAAACTAAAGGAGGCAGCATTGCAAGATTCCTTCCTTTTTGTGTTCCATAGGAGAAAAAAAAGAGAGAGAAAGAGAAAGAAGTATTCTGGAACATAAACTTAGGAAAGGATTTGGAAAAGTTTCATTACCCATGTCCTGATGAGAGCATCCTCTCCTTTTTAAAAAAGAATTGGATCCTTGGTTTTTGTTTTGTTTCCTCTGCTTAAAAAGTACCTCACAGCTTGCTTCCTGAAAACAAAGGAAATAATAAACAATAGCAATTCCCAATTTTACTCTGATTATTTGCCAAAAATCTTCTTAGTTCATGTGGTTCTGTTTCGTTAGAGAGAACCAATTAACATAAGAAAAATGCTTCTAAATTAAGCTACCCAAATATGCACTTAGTTAATGCTCTGGGAGCTAATTTATTGTATTATTTAAAATATAAATTGGCTAGCAGACCTATTGAGGTATAACAGCTAGGCAACAATGCGTTATTTTCTCTTAGCTGTTGAGTGGTTTTTAATAACCTATTGAAATTTAAAAGAGAGCCATTTCATTAAATGGAAAGTGAATAAATGCTAAGAAGTCTAAAATTTGAAGATTTTTCTACCCATGGAGAATGGGTTTTAAACATTAATGGTATTTTTAAAACAATGACTAAATTGGGGTTTGCTTTTTAAACAGTAACTTTTCATTCTTTTAATTTGAAGTGTAACCAAAGACTCACAAACTCACTGTGGGAATGTTAAACAGAGCCAGAAAATAAACAAATAAGCACTGTGAGGTAGAGACAGACAGTGGAAAGAACATCAGATTCTGTTGAAATATGGCCACATGCTCAGGCAGATTAAGGCACTATTTTTGCCTTGGACAATTTTTGACTGGGCAGTAGAAAGTATCTGTTCTTTCTACAAACAGCGTCATGAAAGTGCCACCCCATTTGGCATGCGCTGGATCCCGAATTCCTTGGCCCCAAGGACCCAAGGACGTGCAGAGATTCTGGGGCTTCCTTAAGGCACGAGCCAACGATAGGACGGCTCCCAAATGCCGCATCTGGCCCGGGGTTTTCCTGCGCAGACCAGCTGTGCGCAGCTGAGAGAAGCGAGAGGACCCTGCGGATGCGAGGCGCGGCTGTGGGGGCCCAGGATTGCCAGCTATTCTGAAACAGGGAGGGAGGCTGCATAGAAAGGCCCTCCTCACCCTTGTGCTCATATTTGAAATAATATTTGGATCTTATCTTTTATCCACTGCAATGGGTATTTCTTCAGCCTACTTTGAAATAAAGGAAGAAGACCAAAATGCTTCCTCTTTCTCTGGGAGAAATAAAATTTCAGAGAATGGATAGTCTGAGAGCAAATCAGAGGGCCCTGATTTGTAGGCATTGCCAGTTTCCGTGGTGTAAATTCTCCCACCGTGGCTGGTTTCCAGTTATCAACTTGACCACTACATCTGGAGGTGGGCATACCTTGTGCGCCTCACCTTCCTCAGCCAGGGAGCGAGAGCTGAGCGCACCGCTGCCACAGCCAGCCGTGCTGTGCCGCCGCGCCCAGGAAGCGCTGGCGTGGCAGGTCCGCTGCCTCCTGTTCTGTGGTACCCGGCAGATCGTGAGCCAGGATCTGAGTCCCTGCAACATCCTGACCCACAGTGCTGACTGTTGCCACCCCCCCCCCCCCACCACATTCGCCTCCTCTCCTTGGAAAGAGACTACGCACACTGATCCTGATGCGAGATACTGAGCAAGAGTCAAGAATGAACTGAACTGTGCTTTGGACCCTCTCGAGGGTATCAAATGCTACAACTGGACTCAGAGTAACCAAGGGAAGAAGTGAAGTTTCAACTTCTTTTAACTGCATCAAATCCTGGGCTGTAACGTGGGTTGCCGGGGGGGAGGAGGGGGAGGCGGAAGGCAGAGCAGCTTTGTGGGGTTCTGCTAAGGCAAGTAAGGTCCTGCCTGCTTGCCCTTGCCGTGTGTGAGAAGAGGGTGTTGGCACTGCGTGCGGTGAAAGGGAAGGGGCGGGAAGGACGAGCCGCGTGGAGATGCTGGCAGGCTGGAGGGGGAGAAGGCGCGGCAGACACAGCTCCCTGGAGCATTCTGATGGAGGGTTGATTTCACACTCAAGCGGCTTTCCTGCTTTAATTGGGGCCTTTCTCTTGGGAAGGAAAGGCTCATCATGTGGAAATCAAAAAAGCCTGGCAGATGACTATTTCGCTTTCTGAAGACTGTATTGTAGTCCTCTCTTTCAGAAAGCTGCAGTACTGAACCGTAGCTTCTTAGTAGTGGAACTTCCGCTTTTAGCGCCACTAATTAAAAGGGAGACACTATTGTCTTTGACTGTAAAAATCTGATCATGAGGGTGGGATAACCATCGGTTAAGTGCTTATTTTTGGCCTCTAGGAATATATGCTACAAAGTTGATGATTATGTTAGGACTGCACATCATGTAACATTTTATATGCATCGTATGAGTCCTTAGAAAGTCTGATATGCTTAGCGTGACCAATCATTCCAGATTGCCTGACTTTTTTACCTTTGGTACTGAAGGTTCCCTATTCCCAGAAACCCCTTGGTCCTGGGCAAGCTGAGAGAACTGGTCACCCTAAATGTTATCTCCATTTTGCAAATGAAAACATAGGAGCAGTTAAGTTACTACGCCAAAGTCCCAGAGCCGGGCTCAGCCAGGTCCGCTGAATCCTGAGTCCATACTCCTATCCGCCTTACCAAGTCATTTCCTGCTATACTGTGCTGTGCTTTGAGGCTTCCGTTAATCACAATGACCAAGGAAAGCGAAAATTAACTTTCATCTTTCATCCGAAACTTGCTTGAAGTTACCAATTTCTTTAGTTGATATATAGAGAAAATTCTGTAACTTCTAAAAATTATTGTTTGACCCCTTATAGCACATCTAACTAATCTAAGGAGATGACTCTTCATTGACGGGTCCTCACCACTCTGGTATTAATTTTGTATCTCCATAAAAAGAAAGAATATATTATTTGATCAAAAGATTTCTTCTAACTTAGAGAAACCAGTTTTTTTCATTAATCTTATCTAACTTAGGGGTCATAATAAACCGCCTTTACCACTATTAACTTGCTGGTCATGTATGACTTTATTATCATATATATATATATATATATATATATATATATATGAAGATGATGCATATATCACGCTATAAGAAAGCCGACTATGGGCCTGTACATTTAACAACTTTTTAGGAACGCCAGTGTATTTTTTTACACTTAAGATCAACTTATGCCACCTTCGTGTAAACATCTTTTTAAAACTCCTACATAGATCAAACTCCAAAAGATATGCTGAATATTAATATCCATTATTTTTGCCAACAGATGTAAATTTTCAATACTCTTCTTTCTTTACCAGGTCTTCATTTCTGTAGAAATTCTGTCAGTTACTTAAGGACACTATTTCATTATCTCCCAGTTTTCCTTGTTTCTGCTATTAATACACCTTCTTTGATGATATTGAAATCAATATTTCTTTTCCCATGACAGGTTTTAAGATATTCTTTGTCTCTGGCTTTATTCTGTATGTAGATGCAATCAGTGTGTGTGTGTGTGTGTGTGTGTGTGTGTGTGTGTGTGTACCAGAGATAGAATTCAGGACTTGCCACACAGGTGCCTATGCCTCTTTGGCCCAATCAATTTTGTAGTACTTTGTTTGTTTATCCTATTTAGGTTTTCTTGAATTTCTCAAAATTTTCAACAGCTTCAGAACTTTTTCAGTCAGCATCTCCAAATGTTGCTATTCTTTTAAGCCTATTCCTCCCTTATTTTTTTTCCTAGGACTCTGGTTGAAAAGAAGTTTGGGATTTTGTAGTTACAAATCTTTCTTCTTTTTTTTCCTGCATTTTCCAGATCTTTCTTTTTCAATCAATTTGTTTATTTCTGGCTAACCTAGGAAAAAATGAATGTCCAGGTCATGTATTTTTTCTCTAATTGTGCCTAATCTTCTAAACCTCAGTTAACAATGAATGAATAACTTTTCAGTACTAGAATTTACACTTTTTACTTTTTTACCTATTCTAATTCTCTGGTGAATTTTCTAGTTTTCTCCCTAATGTCTTAAACATTTTGTTTGTTCATGAAAACCCTATATCTGATAATACCAACACCTGGTCCATGTATGTTGTCTAATTTTGTCCTCTGAGTTTTGGTCTCTTGATATTGTCTTTAAACATGCACAGTAAGATGTATTGAATATTTCACAGAGTATATTAAAAAAAAAGTTCTTCCCCCAGAGGATTTAATTTCTTCAGGAAAGCAGTTGCCATGGGGCAGGCCATTCACCCAAGAACTGAGCTGATCATTTTGTGCTGGGTGTCAAGGTTTGCGAGGCCAGCTTCTCTCTGGCTTTCTCAGCTTCTTGTCTTTAAGGACCAGCCCTTGTTGCTCCTCCACATTTTCTTTTCTTTTGGGATTTTCTCTGTTTTATGTTTTTGGTCTTCCTTGCACCATAAAACTATTGAAAGTTCGCCTTACCCTTTTATTCTCTCATCTGTTTTTTGTTTTGTTTTGTTTATGGCTTTTACTTGTTTGTTTTGATTTGATTTTTGCTTGGCTTTTTGATCAGAGAAGCTTAGGAACTCATCCCTTACTCAGAAGTAAGGCCACACAAAATTCTGGCCCCCCTTCTCGGCAGTCCTCTTTTCTCCAAGGTCTTGGTCTCTTGAGTCCTGTTGCTCTCGGTGTCTTTAAACAACACTGTTTTTCAGCCAGCTTCTGCTCCTGTTCACTGGTGTGAGGTTGGTTTGATCAGGTAACTGAGTCATACTCAAGAGTGGAAATCCCAAATTACAATGGCATTGCAATTGATTAAGTGAGATGTGCCACAGCCCTTTTTGGGTGCTGTGGAGCAGGCAGAAAGTTTGTCTTAACTGCTCCAGGAAAGCTACCCCTTAGGGCTACATGTGGGCTCCTGGAAGGCCCTAGAAGCCCCTATTTGCTGCCTACTCTGTAA
Organism: Octodon degus; assembly: GCF_000260255.1. Lineage (NCBI taxonomy): Eukaryota > Metazoa > Chordata > Mammalia > Rodentia > Octodontidae > Octodon > Octodon degus. Next base: position 19,049,797 of record NW_004524591.1, on the reverse strand, counting down.
TCATGTCCTAGACTACAGTGCAAGATGAGAAATGTCAGTGATAGTTTTCCCTACATGTAGGTGATCAACTCTGCCTTGATCCAGGACCTGTTTATTTTTTGCAAGTACCTTACCTCATTCTTTGTTAGGAAGTGTCTACTAACAAGCTTTGGCTTGCTTCTTATTCTCGTTTCCAAATGCCTTCACATTTTCCTATGTCTTTGAGTGCATATTTATTTTATTTCTACTTATAGCTAGTGTCTGAAAGCTAAGAGATGAGATTTAGTAAATGTAGAGTGGGATAAAAATGGTAAAAGAACTTCAGTGTAAATCAGAGACCTGCAGAACAAGCAAAAGTCTCTAGAGTGTATGCATCATTGAGTAATGGAAATCAGGATAAACCAAGTGTTCATGTTCTGTCCCTCAACCTGCATCTCCCATGAGTCTCTTTTCTCCTATCCTGATTAACAGCACTACCCTCTGCAAATCTGCATATTGCAGAAGCCTGAAATCAGAAGGGGCTCATTTAACCTTTATATCTGGTCAATCACTGATTTTTTGTTTGGCTCCACCCCAACATCCTCATTTCCTCCCTCTGTTCCCTGTATTTCCCCTAAGCCTTCATGATCTCTTACCTGATCTAATAGTCTACTTATTTTCCCCTTTGCCCCAGTATCACCACATTCCAAGTCAACCTCTTCATTAGATATTAGGTAAGGTTTCTGTACTAAAGATCAGAGCATGTTGCTATCCTATTTCAGACCTCCAGAATCCACCCAGAAGAGGCAAATCTATAGAGACACAAAGCCGAGGAGTGGTTGCTAAGGCCTATGGGGGAGGAGGGAGGTGTAGGGCTACTGATGGGCATGGTTTCCCTTGGAGTGAAGAAAACATCCTGCAACCGGATGGTAGCAATGGCTGTGCAACACTGAAGGTGCTAAATGGTACTAATTTGTGTACTTCAAAATGATTACAATTATAATTTATCTTAAGTATATTTTACCATAAGGAACAAAACCCCTACAGTATCAGATCTGTTCATCCCAGTTATTCACAGGAGCATCACATGACCCACTCATGTTGCCCATTCAATTCTCCTTCTGTCCTCCTTCTGTCCCTTCACAGACAGAGGCATTCAGAGACTCATGTGCATGTACCTGTGGCATCAGGTCCCTTGCATTTGTAGGAATAGCGTACACTCCTGGCATCACACACACCCCACTGCTTCCCTGCACACTCTGTCTCTTCAAGGACCTTCTGGGAGACCTCTGAGAAGTGTCCCTGACAACTCAACACTGGCAAGCTTACTGTGCATGTGCCTAAAGTTAGGTCCTGAATCCTAGTCTAAAAAGGCACCACTAAGAAACATTTACTGCTGGGTCCCGAAGGAATTGTATCATTTTCTAAGAAGTAAAGTGGAATGAAGCTTTAAGTGTTTGCATAACCCTTTTAAACTTCATGATGCGTTTGTGACCTCTTTGGCACATCTGGAACACATAAGTTGAAAGGTACCTCAAATATACAGTTATGGCGATGGGACTCTTTCCCTCCAGGGATCCCTGAGATTAATCTCGTTACATTGAAATACGTAATCATGACCCCGCCATGTTTTGTTACATGCCTCTAATAGCTACAGAGTGGTTTGGGTCCTTGATTTGTGAGCAGTGATGCTTGGCTATAAATGACCACATAGGTTATCTTCAAGCACTCAGGAATTCATGTTTGAGATTAGCATCAGGGAAACACTAACTATGAATCAGCTTGAGAACATATTTTGTATGGGAATCTGAGGTCATGTGAAATGGCCTTTCTTCCTAAAGGAGGTTTCTTTTTGGATCTTAATGTCACCGTGTCCCATGTCAGTGGGTCGTTACATGTGGCAGCTTGGAAACTGAACCATGGTTGGGCAGATTGCTGAGAAAGCCTAATAATGCCCAAACCTTTGAGCTCTTCCTTTCCAGCTTCTTATCCTGAATGTAGACAGTGTGAGTACACCCATGTGCGGGGGTGCATCCAGGGAACGGGCACCAGGAAAAACTAAGGTGGCATCCTAAGTGGAAAGCAGATTTCTGTTTACATTCCCCCTTGATGTAAGTAGAGAATTCCCTGCTCACCATAGAATAAAGTTCTGAACTGCGGATACCAACAAGAAGTCCTGGGAACAGAAACAGCAGCAGCAACACTTCAGAGTTGGTATCCATGCAGATACTCAGGCCCCTCCCTGGGCCTTCTGCTTCAGGCAGCTGAGGTGGTTTTGCACATGTGCAGATGGGAGAATCATTATTTAAAGAACACCTTTAAGCCAAGATAATCAATACAAATATCAGAAAAGGGAGGGTTCTAGGGAAATTAATCTGGTACCGACATTCAGATTTTGAATTTTAAATGTGTATCACAATTGGAAGAATAATGTTAATGACTAATATTTATTGAACATGCAGACCAAGTGCTGCGTTAAGTGTTCCATGGAAGATTCATTAAATCTTCCTGTAATGCCCAGTGGCCCCAGGAGGTAATGTTTCTCTCCTGGGCACTGTATGGTCAATGGAATGGAGGCTCAGACAGGTAGAGTTACTGCTTCGGGTTCCACAGCTTGCGGTGCCTCTTGTCATATGTGTGCGCTCTGACTCTGGAGCCCACTGCAATCCCTATGCTGCTGTGCATTTGCCACAGCTCTGGTTCTGTGGGCGGGAAGACCTTTAGCTCTTGGGTATTTGGTTTATTGCTGTTCCGGACCATTGCTGCCAAACTCATTTCCAGTTGAAGCAGCTGGATTCTGTCACCCAGATGACTTGGCTAAGTGTCCTCAGCTGGGCTGAAGTTGCACAGAAATCCCTCAGCAGATCCTTAGTGGGGCCAGAGACATGGACGGGAGTCAGCAGAGGGAGGATGTAGCCTGGGACTGTGACGGAGGGAACGTTTTCCTGTAGAACTTCAGGAATGTTCTCCTGTTACATGTGGGTTTGCTTTCAGCTTGGGAAGAGCTATGGAACACACTGGGTTCCAGGGCACAAGTGGATGCAAAATGGTTGGCAGGGTCCACAGTCACTGAGGTGTCAATGACCATGGGTCAAGTGTTGAGTAAAGTAGTTTCCATTTTATATGCAAAAGGAGCCAGTCGGATCCCACACCCATAAGTAGGATTGGGCATCGCTTACTGCACAGAGGAATGTGGAGAGTTGCATAAAGATATCCTCTGGCTGAGATTTCAGCTTCAAGCATGCAAGTACTGTGATTTAGCTAAAACTCTGGTATTTGTATCTGATGTCAGGGTTCTAGCTGATTGTCTCACAAGGGACTGACTTGGGCAAACCGCCTCCTAGCTCCAGGTAGTGGTGCAGTCACCTTGATGTTCATGGGAATGATGCTACCTTGTAAAGTAGAACAGCTACAGTTTGGACAGCTGTGAACAACAAATTGAAATCTAGCTCATAAATTTGATTCTATCTACCTGCTAATGAAGTTATAAGGTGTCAGGTGTTGTGGGAAGAATGGATTTTTTTATATAATAAATGTAGCATTTTTTCTTGCTTCAGTTCCTATATATTAAAATAGGTTTTTAAAAAAGCTCCTAAGAGGGATCTTGTGAAGTGATTTTTTTTTTGGTGGAACTGGGGATTGAACTCAGGCCCTTGCACTTGCCAAGGAAGTGCTTATTCCACTGAGCCATCTCGCCTTTAGTTGCTGATGGTTATTCAGTGGCTAGAGTGTAGGGGACAAGATACCCATGTGGCATAGGTATGCTTACTATGTCCTGTAGTAAACTGTCCATGCCACATATGCATCAGGACATTTCAGGCCACATCTCAGGCCACCCTCCCACATGTGGCTGCCCAGCACTCTCTGACAGTCCTTGACCTTTGGTGTTGAATCACGAAGACTCCACATGGTGCTCTGCTTGGGGTACTTGCAGGACAGAGGCCAGTCCTCCATTCATCCATGCAGTGCCAGCTCACAGGTGGCTCTCACCTCATTTGAACTCACCTCAGCTAGAGATAGTTGAAGAGTACTTTATCCAACTAACAATAGAAGAAGTGACTGAGCTATACTGGTGAATCTATACTCAAGATGGTAATGGTTCACCTTGTTTTAACTTTATTCAAAAGAAAGAATTCTGCAAACACATACTGGTTAATGTGATGTGGAGGGATTTGGGGGAATCATATTGCTATTCCCATTTTACTTGAAAGTGTCAAAAAATAAAATGGGTGTAGTGGATGGATCAAGGGATGGGCAAAGGCATCTATGAGAAAGCAAACACAGTGAATCTAAGTGATGAGTGTGTGAAATTCTTTCAAGTTGCTATATGTTTAAAATGTTTTAATAACACAACCTTGGAAAAAAGAGTGTTCTAAAAAAGTGTGAATTTCTTTCTGTTGTGCATTTTTTGAAAAGAGAATCAAAATATCCTCTTTAGTACTCTTAAAAGCTAAGGTGGAAAATATTACTTACTGTGACAGCCAGCTTGGCTCGTAATTACAAGGTAGGATTACATAAACTGAGTACTCATTGCAAGTAGACCTGGCCTAGTGTAGGCCTCCCCACCGGAAGTCCAGCTAGGTAAGATGCTGCCCAACACTCCAGATGAGGAGGAGGGAAGAACATACAGCTCAGTTCCAAGAAAGAATAGCATAATTTTGAGTACAATCAAAATAATATTAATAATAAACTTTCCTACCTTGAAGGTATCTATTAACATAACTATCAAAAGCAGGAAAATCAGCATATCCAAAGGCTTGAGTTAGTAGCATATTTGCTGTATTGTGTAAAAGTTTTAAGTATTTTAACCAGAATTAAAGCTTTCCATTTATTTAGAATGCCTCTTTCTCTAAATGTAATGCATCTTTTGTCTTTCTTTGAGGTCATTGTTCGAGGTGGAGGACATATCTTACCCTATGACCAGCCTCGGAGAGCTTTTGACATGATCAACCGATTCATCTTTGGAAGAGGGTGGGATCCTTATAACAAATAAATTACACTGGAATATTAACCTTTGAAAAGAAAGTTTGGAAAACTAAAATTGTCATATAGATAAGAAATTAATCATTTTGTATCCATTTTATATCTGCAAGATATTTCTCATCAATAAAATTAATTACCCTTGAAATACATGAGCTTTTTATTTTTTTTGTGGGGGAGATGGTTTGTTACAAAATATCCATGCAAAGGAAGAGCCATATGATTTAAATTAGAGGAGGGTAAGATTGAACTCTGTGACACTGATTCAGACAGCCAGGAATAACTGAGATTCCTTTACTAGGAATTTCTTTCTAATCCTTCTCACATGCATGTGAACAATGCAATAAATAGAGTCATAACATCTTACTTTACAAATGATGGAAGAGTTGTCATATATACTACATACATCTGAGGGTATTGGTAAGTATTATTGGATAAGAATAGCTGAATTATCACCCACACAGAAATTGATGAAGCTACAACTGTGAAGAAGAGATTTGTGAATATAGTCTTAGGGGAAAAAGGAAAGAAAGAAAGAAAGAAAGAAAGAAAGAAAGAAAGAAAGAAAGAAAGAAAGAAAGAAAGA
>NW_004524591.1:19035314-19044173 GCF_000260255.1 Octodon degus | reverse complement strand
AAGAAAGAAAGAAAGAAAGAAAGAAAGAAAGAAAGAAAGAAAGAAAGAAAGAAAGAAAGAAAGAAAGAGAAAGAGCAAGCAAAGAAGTGTCTTGGCATGGAAGATAGCTGGAAATGCTTTGAAATACAGATCTTCTTTATAAAAGGAATGACATACCAATTCAGGATAAATAGGGATTCCTATTCAGAGATCATACTTATCTTGATTTTTCTTTGTTTATTTTTTTAAGTTTATTCATTCATCTGATATTTTTATCAGACTTCCTGCAGGCTTGATTAAATGAGTCACTTTTGAGTTTTAAATCCTGCACTTCCTTTCACCCCCAAATGAAGAACCACTTAATTTTATGTCATTGTTGGAATTAAAACCTGAGATAACCTGGCACCAACATATAGACGGTGAGAAACACACCTGCATCAGGACCTGCACATGTAGGTGTCATCTCGAGTGCGTCTCTGGGCCTTATGCACCCTGTGCACACATTTCTGAAATTTTCCAGCACATCTGGCTTCTCAACATCCCTTCCCCCTCATATGCATGATTTTGCCCCCTGGACAATTCAATTTAAAAAGCCAAAGCCTGTGCTTGCTACAATTATTGAGTTTGTTCTTTTTTTTAATTTCTCATTATGTGTCTGACTTCATTCAGATTTGTGATCATACTCTTCTTCTTCACTGTGTTCATGTGTTAGAAGTCACCAAATTAAACCTGACTAAAAGATTTTTAATAAATGATACAGAAAAGTTGGGGGCAGAGTAGGGTGCAAAATATTTGTCAGGCAGCTCGTACTGCAGGTTCAGTTAGTTGTGCATGCTCCATAAACAGAGTGGAAAGGGCGCTGGGCTTGGCTGGGGACCCAAGTTCAGCCTCAGCTGGCCACACATTGCCTTGGTGGCTCGGGACGCTTGCTTCTCCCTTCTGCCCTCCGCAGTCAGAGACACTTGAAGAGGAGGACACTGCGCATGTAGCCTTCCCGCTTAGACCGCTGGTCTCTTCACACAGCGCCCATTTCACAGGTGGGACTGTCAACCCTCATCATTTGTGCATTCTGCGTTTGCAAATATGGCCTATTCAATAAAAATTGTAACTCTAATGTCAACACTGGGTCTGTATTTCATATAAGCTTTAAGTACTTTGGTCTGAATTCAAAACTTTCCATTTATTTCTCATGTGATTTTTGTAAGTTTCAAAGTGACCCTTTGAGGTCATCCACAGAGATGACCAAATATGAGAGTTGTCTAAATGCATGGTCTCAACTGACGCTGGACAAATGTGACACTGCCTTTTAGTTTCAACTTTGGTACTGGAAACAAGTGTCCCTTTCCAGTTCTGTTGAGTGCCACTTTTTTGTGCTTTTTTAAAATACTTTTCCTTGTTGATTGTGCTGTCTAAAATGGCCCTAAGTATAGTACCTAAGTGCTAGCCAGTATCCTTAAACACACACACACACACACACACACACACACACACACACACACACACTGATGTGCTGTGTGAAAAATTGTTTCATTCAGACATGAGTTAAACTCATGGCTCTAAGTTCAATATTAATGAATCAACACTGTATAGTAAATAAAGTGACTAAGAGGCACACTCAGAGCAAGGTTACATGCTGAAGGACAGGCATGTGTTCAGCTAACGCTAGCAAGAGCCCAATCCTACCTTTCCCTTGGAAACAATGGCTCAGAACTTTCTAATTCAGTGTTGATGCAGCTGTTCTCGAATATGCACAGCTTCAGAGAGGCTCAGCTGTGCTTAGGAAGGTCTTCCCACAGGAGCTGGCACACAATAATGGCTCAATAAATGGAAACCATGCTTTTTTTTTCTTACTAAGTTTACTGGTACAGTTTAGATATACATAATGATCATGTCCATTATAGGAGATTTGTACTTGTACATGATGCATACTGAACCTTCTCTTTCCCTCCAACCCCCTCTCCTCCCTTCAACCCCTCCTCCACTCCTTATTTACACAGATTTATTTCCATTTTATCCTTTTATCATGTTTCCCTTCCCCCCTTTCCCCCTCCCCCTTCCAAGCTCTCCTTTCTTTTAAGCAGTTTCTTGCTATTTTACAATACCCTTTATACACTTTGGTCCTTATTTACACTTTTATCTCACCCCGCAGAAATCATATGGTATTTACACATGCCTGTCAGATTTATTTCACTAGTCTCAAGGTGCATCCATCTACCTAGACTCATCTCCTGTTTATCCTTCTTTATGGATGAATAGTACTTCATTGTATTTTAAAAAAAAAAAAAAACAATTTGTATCCATTCCTCTGTTGATGGGCATTTGGGTTGTTCCCAAAATTTAGCTATTACAAATTGTGCTGCTGTATATGTGGGTGCACAAATATTGCTGTGGTAAGATGTTTTTAATTCTTCTGGGAAGATACCCAGAAGGGGAATAGCTGGGGTATTTTCCATTTTTATCACTGTCTGCCCTGGTACTAAGACAGTGGGGAGTATCGGGATGGGCTAAAGACTCAACTTTCTTGCCCTCCAGGAACAAATCTTGCAAATTCATTTGAAGGTACTGTCCCATACAGACTGAATCTGAATGTATCTTACTAAAAAAGCAAGAAAAGGGTAGACCAGAGACTAAAGAAAAACAAGTTTCTAAATTTAACTGGAGAAGGGCTGGCCAAATAGCTCAGTGGATTAAAGCAGGCACAGGGGCCGGGTGTTCGATCCCTGGGCCTGCCATACTGGGAAGCACTGAGATGGCAATTGAGGTTGGGCATGGTGGTGCGCGCCTGCAATCCCAGCTCTTTGGAGGCTGTAAACAAGCGGATCACTACAAGTCCGATTTAGTAGTGAGACCCTGAATACCCTGTAGGCCCTTCCCTAAAAAGTTTGAAATGAAGCAAGTATAAATAGGTATTCTAGGATACTTTCTTCATTTCAAAACTGTCTTAGTACCAGGGCAGGCAGTGATAAAAATGGAAAATACCCCAGCTATTCCCCTTCTGGGTATCTTCCCAGAAGAATTAAAAACATCTTACCACTGCAATATTTATGCACCCACGTATACAGCAGCAGTTTTACGTATACAGCAGCAGTTTGTAATAGCTAAATCTTGGAAACAACCCAAATGCCCATCAACAGAGGAATGGATATGAAATGGGTTTTTTTGATACAATGAAGTACTATTCATCCATAAAGAAGGATAAACATGAGACGAGTCTAAGTAGATGGAAGCACCTCAAGACTAGTGAAATAAATCCGACACGCATGTGTAAATATCACATGATTTCTGCGGGGTGAGATACCAAAAGTGTAAATAAGGACCAAATAAGGACAAAAAATAAACAAATAAAATAAAAAATAAATTTGACTAGAAAGAGTCCTAGAGTATACACCTTTTATGGTATATTCAAGACAGTCCATTAATGTCCAGGAAGAAAATTCTAGAATACCTATTTATACTTGTTTCATTTCAAAAGGTGAAAAAAGTAAACCTTACTAATATTTGGTGCTGGGTGCTCACAGTTCCCTCCCTTGGTCCAGATAAGGGAAGTCCAGGGTCCCTCATGATGGGCCTCACTCTTAACAGATAACAGTGCAGAGCGGGAGCTGCAGGCATTTCTCATGGTTCTGGATCTGGTGTACTTCCAAGAATTGCAATTTATAGGCTATAGGATAATGTCATTGTGATTCATTCTGTGTGTAATTCATTTAATAAAAACAGAACCTTGTGATGCTAGGGCCCTTATTTTACTTCTTGTGTGAATGGGCGATGGCCATCAGGATCTCTTGTACCACCCTGGCTACCTGGCTGCGATGCATGTGAGGGTGCCGTGGCCCTTGAGGACCAGTTGTGAGTATTAATCTTTGAGAAAGATGAGTGCTACAGGCTTGCTGTCATTTCCTGTCCTAGCAAGTGGCTATTGTGTGTCTTTTATTATTTAAAAAAGCCAGTATCTTTTATCATTTAAAAAAGTGAATTCTGTATAACCCATCCTTTCAAGGTAAAAGTACAATGTCACAACTAATGAATCAGTGAATTTCTTTTAAAAGAGACTTGAATCTATGGCAACAGTGTTTTGAAAACAGATGTTTGGAAATATTTCCATCTCAACTGGAAGCACATTACAAAAACAAAAACATCCCTAAAATCCAAGAAAATATCACCAAAAATCTTTACATATAAGCTAGATGGGACTGAGAAAAGAGCTGTGGAGTTCGTCCAGCTCAGAGGAGGAGGCATTTTGTTCATTTGGGTCTATGTATGGATGTGAAATATTTTCCAGTTGGACTTTGGACCAAACATTAAAATAAAGTGAACATAAAACCGGACACTTAATTGCTAGTTTACAAACAGGCAGCTCAAAATTATGGGAAAATAACAAAACATATTTAACATGCTGCTACTGGCAAAGGCATTACTATCTTAGAAACAAAAATGTTTTGCACTCTTAAAAAGACAAGTAAAAAATTTTAAATTAAGTATTTGAAATTTCCTCTTTATATTATCCTCTTTTACCTTGATTAATACTGCACAACATGAGTATTACTTATACAGTAGAAGCATGACCATACTTTATAAAAAGCAGTAACACGGATTTGGGATATGTCTTCAGTGTGTGTGTGTGTGTGTGTGTGTGTGTGTGTGTGTGTGTAGTGTGCGTGTGTTCCTGAATGCTAGGGGGTGGGCAAGACTGTAAGCCAAGGCCTTGTACGTGCTACTAGACTCCTCTATCACTGAGCTATTCCTTCAATACCAGTGTTTTAGTGATAAGACTGACAGCAAAAAAATTTAGAAACCATTGCTTCAGAGAACAGAAAAAGTCTCATTCAAAAGTAGCCCTAAATTCTTCAGCAATCTTCTTTAAGTTTAAAAGCATCTGATGAAGGACAGAGGAGAGAGGGAAGGGAATAAGAAAGGAGTAGGAAGGGGGGGGAGAGAGAGGGAAGGAGGGAGGGAGGAAGGGAGGAACAGAGTGCTGGAGGGGGGAGGGAGGGAAGCAGAAAATGAAGGTGAAGAGGAGAAAGGAAAGAGGCAATGGGTTGTATAATGTTTTTTTTATTTTGAAAGTTTTGCAAAATCAGATTTTTGTAAACTTAGAGGCAGGGTGCCTTCTGCCCAAGATGAGCTAATGCACATTTGGATTATGATTCTCTAGAAATTACTAAGAGCTATTGTTATTCAATTATTAGTAGGAAGTTCTCAAATTATCTTTTCTCATGCCACTAAAAATAAGATAGATACAGCCAGAAACCAAGTCCTGAGATTTTGTAACAAGTTCCTTGACTTAATCCCTGATTTATAGAATGACTGGGGTCTCTTGCTTCTTGCGAATACTAACACCCTGCTCTCCTAGCTCCAGATACAAGCATCAATCTTAGGCCCTGTTAAGGTCAATTAAGACTCAGGACATATGAGAACTTGTACTGTAATGTCATGCAACTTGGTAGTGTCCCAAATTTTCTGATCAAGGAGATTATGGGGCCAAAGAGGAAAGTGATCAATGATGTAGAGTGTGCCTAAGGAGAGTCACATGGAGAGAAAACATTCTCTCAGGCTTTCACAGAGAGCACATTGGCCAAGCAATGGCCGTGACTCATCCACATGGCTGACACTGACAAAGGTTCTACAATTGGAGGTACAGGATCTCAGGATAAATCCTGAGGGGATTTCACTGACCTTCTCAGACCCAAAAACTACAACTCTTGTTGCATAGGTCCTGCTCTACCTTGGTCTTAACCATCCAGCAGAGAAGTATAAAAACAAAATATAAGACGTAAAGCCATGCTGTTATGTTGAGCTGTAGGGGACTCAGGTCAACAATTTCTGACATTGCCAGTGAAGCAGAAGACCCAATACTATTATGGGCTACTGGACTCTTTTAGAATATTTTACTGAGTTTACACACCTATAATGTTCAAATAACAGAACTTAACAAAAAAAAAGGGGATACAGATGAATGTCCATTTTGTATCTATGTATTCAAAGTGGTTAGGATAGATATATAGTTACATTATCTTAATGAAAAAAGCGATTTGTTCTAATGGTGTTTGTAAATAGGATATCATGTCCACATATTGTACAGCAATTAACCACTAGGAAGAATGTATGCAATGTGTGAATTATTGAAACTGGCCTACCAATTTGATTTGAAAAAAAAAATCTTAGGCCCTGGAAACCTCTAGCTCTCTGTCCAGAAGCCTCATATGGGGCCCCTGGGGGCTCAACCTCTAGCCAACAAGGACAGCACAAAGCTGACGGCCAAAGCTGTGCCCCTTCACTGTCACACGAGTTTGTCTGCTGGGATGACACACAGCTACCTGCACGGATGTGCTTGCTTTCTCTTGCACATTGGAGTGGTTATTGCTATTGAAATTCTGAAAATTTAAAAACCATTTCAGAAAGGAAATCTGAAAGTAATTAATTTTGTTGCCCCTAAACACCACGCTTAGGAATTAAAAGCAGACTGTCGTGATTTATTTTTGCTAGAACCCAGGGAAAGACATCTGTGCGATCATTTTAAAGAGATTTCTGGCAACCTCAGGAGTGTGACTCGGAGCTGCATGCCCCCCTGGGCTCTGTGTGTTTGAGGAGGAGGCCAGGGCTGTGCATGCTGCGTAATGGATTTCACAGGAAACTTTGCTGCATCTAGCCAGATCTTTGGGGCAAATATCAGTCTTTCCTTCAGCTGCTGATTTTCAATAGCAAAAGTAAGAATTGTTCACTGCAGGAAGATGAAAAAGGAAAACTTCTCCCTCAGTGATCCCATGGTCACTCATCCCAGTACCAAGGCTCACTCAATGAGAAGTGACAAAAGAAGGACCGTCACCCAAAGACAGCCAACTGTGGTACTAGAAGGAAGGGCACTGGGAAGCCCAATAGCCGACAGCAAGGAATGCCCGCCACACACAGATGTCAGAGCTCAGCAAAGGATGGCACACAACCTCTCCAGCCTGCCACACAGCATGAAGATTCCCGGGCAGTTTTCCTAATTTCCTGATGAATAATACAATCAAAACTCATCCAGGGTCAGCCAAATAGATAGCTCAGTGGAATAAAGTGCCTGCTTAGTCAGACTCCTGCTTAGGTTTGATCCCTAGCCTGCTGTGCTGGCCCTGCCCCTGGGACACGCTGAGACAGTGATTGAGACTGGGCCTGGTGGTGTGGGCCTGTAATCCTGGAGCTTGAGAGGCTGAAAACAGGAGGATCACCATGAATCCAATCTACGTAGTGAGACCTTGTAGACCCTGTAGTAGATACATTAAAAAAAAATCCATGCATGAAGCAATTTCTGATGATAGGTTACACTGTAGTGCATGAATCAAAGGGGGAAAAGGACGACTAAAGGGGAAGACAATTCTGTGGATAGAGAGAAGGAAATCCTAGTATTCTGTCCATGGGTCCTGTGAACAGAAAGCTCCTGGGATGCTTGATCCAATCTTGGTTGACCATCTTTCATCATGGGGGCCAGAGAGCACCACCAAGGTGACAGACAGGACCTGGTCTAGGTGCTAAGGACACAGGGCAAATCCACCTACTCCTCTGCTCTGCAGGCCTTCTGAGGGGGGAGCGTGAGCAGAGGGAGGGGTCACTGCACAAAGAACTCTCATCCTAGGTGACCTAAGCTTTAACAGAGGAAGGCAAGGGCTGGTCAAATAGCTCAGCCAATTAAAGAGCTGGGGGTTCAATCCCCTGGCCTGCTGTGCTGGCCCCGTCCCCAGGGCACCCTGAGAAAGTGATTGAGACTGGGAGTGGTGGTGCATACCTGTAATCCCAGCACTTGGGAGGCTGTAAACAGGAGAATCACTACGAGTCTGAACTAGTGGTGAGACCCTGAACATCCAGTAGACCCTTCCCTGAAATACAGAGAAGAAAAAAAAAAAAAAAGGAAGGCTTATAACTCTGCTCTGCAGGGAGCAAGAAGTGACAGTGATTCAGAGGAGTGAAGCAGGTGGCAGGTAGGAAGCTTCAGGATATGACTGGCACTGGCAAGGGCTCCAGTGCCCAACATGGTGAGGTCCGGTGAGCAGCCTGGCACCTCTGATTTTATCCTCCATCTCTGCATAGGTCAATTTTTGCTGCAAAACCTGAATTTGCAGCAGACCACCCTAGATTCCTATAATGCTTTCCTTTCCCCATTTTGTCTTTAGAGGACCAGAGAAACATCTAGAAGGTCATCTCTTTGGAAGTCCATCTGTCCACTGGCCTCAGTGGCATATTGTCCCGACCCGCGGGTTAGTCAATGAAGGTCACCTGGGAGAGGAGCGGGGAATTGAGGAGGTGACAAAGGACAGGAGATGCAAGAAATGGAGACAAGACAGGATTCTGATCAAGTCTCGTTTATTCAAAGGAAACTCTGGGTATATATAGTGGAGGCATAGGGAAATGATGTCCGTGGGTAAAAGGCGCGAGTAACTAGGCAACCGGGCTATGAGAGGAAGTCTCACCTCCGGGGCATAGCAGGTGACTTACGGGAAATAAGTGGGGTAAAAAGAACTAGGAACTTAGCTCAGCAGAGGTAGGGGAAGAGGAAGTCAGCGTCACTAATGGCGCTGATGCACCAAGAGAATTTTAAAGGTCAGAGGCACTCAGGTGACCATTAAGGGATACGTGGCACAGAATCATGATGTGGCAGTTTCACAGGAACCCGGAAACCCACTTGCAATAGGATTGGAGGCCTGCAGTTATTGCGCCTCCCACAGCATGTGAAGTGGAATTTCTTACTGAAGTCCACACGTGCTGAACAGGAGCATGCTGGGAAAAGCTGTCCTTTACCCTATCCCATGTCCCCTGGAAAGGGGAACATTCTTTAAAGAGGATATTTTGAAGTGGTTCCATGGTGTGACACACTAGAGAGAAATGCCAAAGGCTTCGGAGAAAAACAAT
>NW_004524591.1:19024548-19034429 GCF_000260255.1 Octodon degus | reverse complement strand
TCTGTCTTTCTTTCTCCCCCCATCTCCCTCTCTCTCTCGTTCTCCCTCCTTCCTCTTCTCTCCCTCCCTTCCTGAAGAAGGGCTGAGAGGAAGGGGGAGCCTTGCAGCTTGAGCTTGGAGCTTAAAGCCACCTTGCCTACAGGTGCAGCTGATGGAAACTCCAGGTGAACATTGTGCACTGGTCCCCTCTCCCTCCAGACTCCCAGATTCCCTTGGCTGTTCCCAAAAAGCCTTCATTTTTATTAGGCAGGAGCCCCATAACAGGTCCTTATGAGTTCTTGCTGCCTATCTTATTTGAAATGTAACTCTAATTCTCCAGGAGAAGCTGGCCATTCTCACGGTCACCATTTTCTCTTGTCCTCTTATACTCAGCCTTGTCGTTCTACCTTAGCAGCACCTTTTGCCTCTCTCTTCTTCCCCTTCAGTTTGTAGACCACTGCAGAGGCGACGGGAAGGTGTCCCTGCTTCCAGCTTCTCCAGGCCCCTCCTCCAGTCCCCCCTGGACAGCGCTGCTACTTCAGGCCCTAATGCACAACTCCATCTCCTCAGGCCCTGACTTCACCACTGCCAACTGCTGAGGTAAACTCCTCTCCTGGCCCCTCTAGCTTTACAGGCCTGCCACCAACTGGCTCCCTGCACCTTCTTTCATTTCTTTTCCTGCTGCTCAAGTGCATCCCAACACAGAAGATCATTTACCTTCTTCCCACGCCACCCTTCTCTCTTTGCTCCTGCCTCTACCTCTATTCATCATGCTCCATAAAATGAAATCCTGCCCAGCCTTTAATGATAATTAAAAGTATGAGATGCCTATAAGCCTTTTGCCTTCTTTGGTTCCTCTCTCCACTCCATTCTTCCAAATAAAACCACTTTCTGCTGTGCACATTCTGTTTTATTCCTGGAAGGCACATCCCTGCCTTCCATCAGAGTTGTGTAAAGTTTTCCCTTTTCTTCTGCCATTCTGGCTGGAAGCCACGGACTCCATGCTGGGGCCTTTCCTCAGGGAGCGGAGCAACAGAATGACAACCAGAAGGCTTCTGGGAGTGTGTCTGGCTTTTGTTTTCCAAAAGTCAGAAGCCCAAGGGAGTCTTTCCTCTTGTTTACTGTTATATATCAACCATCTAGAACAGTCCTTGGCACATAGTAGGAGCTCATTAAATAATGTTGAACTGAAGTCCAGTTGTCTTCATCAAAGTGAACACTTTTAATTTCATGTATTTAAAATATCAGCAATGAATGAATAATCTAGCAATAAAGGCAAGAAATGCCAAGCTTATGGTCATTTCCCTAGAGAGAAAGAGCTGGAGGTGGATCATCTAGGGGGCTTCAGCCATGGGCACTGAGCTTTTCATACTTTCTAGGGAGCAACAGGAGGGTGGCAGGCATGAGGGACCATGGGCCCAGGCTCTTGCCAAAAGACCTTCCCCCAAATTCCTGCTAAGACTCTGTTGCCCTGACCACAAGCCTGGGCATTTGTGAAGAGGCAAGAACTGAGAAATGACTGAGATGAGGGTTCCCACTTGCCCAGCTCAGTGGAAACCCAGACAAACAGCAATGAAGTCATTTAAGATCACTGGGGAAGGCATATCTCTTATCACCTGAACTTGTGGGTTGATACTCATTCCTGATATTTTAAACATACAAATCAGAAGTTTTCCCCTTGAGTAGAGAACTTGACTTCAGCTCAACTATATTCATGGAGTGCCTACTATGTGCCAGGCCCTGTTCTAGATGGTAGCTAAACAACAGTGAATAAGACATAAATCCTTGCCCCCAAGACATCACAGTTAGTGGGAGGTGACACATTCCTCTGGAGATGGACAGTGAACAGTGAGGGAAAGGAAGCATGAGATGGCTAAGAGGAATAAAGTCTGAATGTTGCTGACAGCGGACCATGGAGCTGGGCCGGAAGGAAAGATGGTGGTGATGATCCCTGAGACGGCATTGGGATACCCAGGACAGGGACTACAGGACCAGGCAGGGGCCCAGACCCTGAGAAAAGAATGCAAGCTCAGCCAGTGGGAAGGGTTAGGGTGGCAAGAACCTCAGGAGGAGACCAATCCAGGTAAAGAAGTGAGGCTTTCTCCCTTCGCTTTCCCCTAAAGTTCCAAGAAAATATTCACTGACAGGAGGGAGGAGCATACATGGCTACTCATGTCACACTGAGAAATAATACATGACACACCAAAGTATGCATACAGAGAACACAAAAATAACCCATTAGCACATACATAGCACGTATCTTGCTACTTTAAAACTTTCAACATTTTCCCTCTAGTCTTCCATTACTGGTGCGTTCTTTTCTTTTTCCATACTGGAAATATTACATCTGTTTTCATCACTTCATCATATTATACATTTTAAGTCACTGCCATTCTGTTTCTCTCTAACTGATTTCTCATAGGTTCGGGTCCTAGTGTAAATTGCTAAAACCATTGTGGTGGTCATCTAATAAAGCCAACTCCCTTAAAACAAAGGCCTATGCTCCAGGACCACCTCCTCCTTCTTCTCCAACTTAGCCCAGGACATAATTTACTTTCGCCCTTCCTGCTGCCTCAGGAAAGACCCCCAATCAGCTCCCTCAGATATATCTAAACATGCCCTTCAAACCCCTCCCCCTGCAAAAGGTCGTAAAAGCCTCAGTCTTCCTTGGCCCAGTTCATAGAATTCCTTGTCCTCCCCAAATTTTCTCCATGTCCTCAAAGCCCCTTTTCCCTTTTCCTTCTGCCTGTTTCTCTGCTACGTCATTCATCTGCAAAACACCTATCAGTTTCAGTAACATGGGCAAAGTTGTCTTAAGGTGACCAGCTCTCAAGGACCACAGTGGGTGCTTGGTAGCTACTGAATGTATGAAGAGGGTCACCCATGGGCCCCCAAAGCCTAAAGAAGAAGACAAGTGACCAAGTGATGGGGCACTAGCCTATAGACTAGTGAGGGATGTCAAGATCTGGAAATGTGGTCTCTAGCCCAGAGAAACCCTTGCTTTACAGTACACTGGGGCTTGTCATCATGACCAACATGGTCCTGTGAAAATATGTCCTCCCTCATAGGGATCAAGGCACTGGAGCCCTTCTTGGAGAGGCATTCTGTTCCCCTCTGTTGTTATCTCGAGGAGCTGCCCAGCTGTTCCCAATTCTGGGTGAATGACTCAGCTCATTCAGCATCACAGCTTGTGGTTTCTTAGAGGAGCTGGGTTATTTTTTAACAAAATGAGGCCTAGATCAAACCAAGTAAAACCAGCTACAGATTCAAGCCATCATAAATTAGAAAACACAAAATGTATTTATTTTCAATGTCCAAGATTATAACTTATTTTATGAAAATAAACATGTGCCTGAGTATAAAAAAAAAATCTGAAAGATCTTAATAGAAACCAGACAGCAAGTCTAAGCTCTTCCCTGATGCTCCGCCCATCCTTCCATCAGCTTTTGGGGACAGCTCTGGGGAAAAGCCATAGGACCTGTGCTTCTGGGCCTGCTAGTCCCAGGAAGAGAAGGGCACGCCCAAGGCTAAAAGCACAGTTTGGTAAATGTTTTTGGAGCAAATGCAAATTTTACAGGTGAACCAACATGTTTATGGTCTGAAGATGTTTTTGGCTCTGTGGAAGCAGTTTATGCCCGTGAGCAACAAACGAATTTATTCAAGACTGGCAGTATAGGAAAGAAAACAAACCTGAGGCAGGACAAAATTAATGGGAAATTTAAGGAGAAAGAAACAACCCTCCACCACCAACAAACAATCCTCAGTTTGGCTGAGATGATTAGAGCCAGATGCAAAATGGATCCCAGGTGCCCAGGCCGGCGCAGTGTCTATGGACAGCAGCTTCCTTGGCTGGCATAGACAACAGCATCCAAATCACTTGCAAAGCAGAGTCACTTCCTGCCTTCGTCTTCCTCTTCTTCTTCCCGCCTCCTCTCCTCTAGCTCCCCTTCCCTGGAGGAGTAGGGATGCTCTAAGCTGGAGGTTTTCCAAGTGAGAAGGTGTTGCATGATGGGGCCAGAGACCAAGGTGAAGGCTGGGACAGGTGGGAACAGACTGCCGCGCCGTCTAGGGTTGTAGACACAGCTACTCGTCACCCACTCTAAGCTGTGGTTTTCAAAATCAGACTCCCATCCTTGAGATAGTGAAAGGCGCATTCAGCTGCCTCCATGGCTGTCTCACAGTCAGCTCAGGGCGGCTCACTGGGTGCTTTGAGCTTAACCAGATCTGCACAGAGCCCCAAGTCTAATTCTATCACACGGCTTCTAATGTCATCACAGGGCCTCTGGCAACAGAGCCAGTTTCCAATTGCTAATATCCTTTCCCTTCCATGCTCATCCTGCCAGAATCATTTACAGCTCTGGGTCTGAATCTCCCCAGAAAAGATTTTTCCTTTGGCTGCCTGGTTTCCAGAGAACAATTTCCACAAGACAAATGAATATAAAATTTCTGCTCATTACAATAAGAACAATAGTAAAAACATTCAGAGACGTGGGTGCTGCCGGAAGAAAAGAATGCTGTAGAAATTCTTCATGCAGTGTTTTTTTTATTATTATTATTGCTCAATTGATGGATGCTGGTTGGCTCTTCATGTTAAGAACTTGTTAATGTTTTAATTCAATCCAGGAGACCTTAAGAAAGTGAGATGAGCTATAGGACAGAAACCTTTGCCCATGGGGCTCATACAGTCACAGCTCCCAGCAGAGTACCTGGCACTTGGCAAATGTTCGTTCATATGAGGTGTGAACAGAAACAGGGTAAATGTTTTAATTTAAAAATTTTTTATTATAGAAGGAAAATACAAGGCCATTAACCGCCTTCAGAAGAGACCCCTTTCACTTTGAACAAAATGAGCCCATTTTTCTTTCCACTGTCCGAAAATCTGCAAGTCCTTTCTTGTGAGTGTCTTTAGTTGATCCATTTTCTGTGCCCGGACATCGTGAATCAGTTGAAAACATTTCCCACTCATGGTCATTTTGACTGTGAGGTAGGGCCAGAAGTCTCATGGTTCAGACGCAATGAAAAACATGGATGAGAACACACTGTGGCATTTTTATTGGACGAGGCCAGGAGTGAACATTTATTTGATCACTGTGCAATGATCATACAATACAGGAAATGCTGGCATTTTAAAAAGCTTTCACAGGGCCAGCCAAATAGCTCAGCTGATTAAAGCACCTACAAGCAGGCGCAGGGGCCAGGGGTTCAATTCCTGGTCCTACCATGCCGGCCCCACCCCAGGGAGCATTAAGAATGCAATTGAGACTGGGTGTGGTGGTGCATGCCTGTAATCCCAACTCTTGGGAGGCTGTAAATAGGCAGATCACTACAAGTCTGATCTACTAGTGAGATCCAGAACACCCTGTAGACCCTTCGCTAAAAAAATAAGAATAAAATAAAATAAATAAAAAGCTTTCACAGTAAAAGATATAGTGTCATCCCCTTCAACACTTAACCTGTCGTTCTTGCCAATGTGATTTTATTATAATTTTTCAAAAATTAAACATTC
The DNA here is from genome assembly GCF_000260255.1 of Octodon degus. NCBI lineage: Eukaryota > Metazoa > Chordata > Mammalia > Rodentia > Octodontidae > Octodon > Octodon degus. The sequence continues at coordinate 19,028,944 of NW_004524591.1, read as the reverse complement.
ACCATATCTTTTGACCACCCTTTGTCTTGATTGTTAAATAAACTGAGGTGTTTTCTAATGAGAAATTGTGAGTTTGACCATCTTTTGAATGTTGTGGTGTTTTATGTGAAATGGTCTTATTTATTCATTTTGAAGTTTAGGAAAATGTTGACCTTCCTCCATTCTTAAGAGGCAATAAAATCCTTACAATAGTAATTTTAAAACTTAGCTTACCTACTCTGGCATGGCAGGGTCCATCTGAAATTCCAGCTACTCCTGAGTCCAATGAAGGAAGACCACAAGTTCAAAATTATACTGGACAACTTAGTGAGACCCTGTCTCAGAATTGTTTAAAGGGAGGAGGGGCTGGGAATATAATTCAGTGGTAGGCAGCTGCTAGGTTTAATCTCCAGTACCAGGGGGAAAATAATCTAATTTACTTCAGACTTTTAACTATTACTAGTATCTACAAAGTCAGCCCTTTCTTTAATTACAAATAAAAACTCTTTGTGTGTGTGTGTGTATATATATATTAGTCACTTTCCTGTTGCTGGGACAAAACACCTGACATCTACAATTTAGGAAGGGAAGATCTACTTGGCTTGGAGTTTCCAGGGGATTTAGTCTGAAGAGGGCTGGTTCCAGGGAAAACTACACAGCGAAAGGGGCTGCTGAGCCCGGCTGCTACTTGCTGAGGGGCAAAGAAACAGAGAGCAAGGCCAGGAGCTGGGAACCAGAACAGACCCTTCCAGGCCACGCCCCCAGTGACCCACATCCAGCAGGGCCCTACGTTGAGCTACTGATTTCCTAATAAGGTCGCCATGATCCGGGCACTTCCAGTCCCCTGCGGTGTCAGGAGCATTCTAAATCCAATCCATAACAGTGTATAGCGGGATTGGCCGATGACTCTTCTGCCAGTTACAAGACCTGCCAGCAAGAACACACTGAGGGCACCCCCTTCCTTACGCCTGGGAAGAAGACTCCGGACTCAGCTAGAAGGGATATAGTTCACATTAGAGGCGGTAATCACTCAACTCCTTTCCTATTCGGGTAAACAGCTACTTCATATTGCTTTCTCCTTCATCACTGTTAGCTACTTGAGCCAGTCCTTGAAGATTTTGAGAAAATATACAATTTCAACCTCTGCTTTTTCCCAGTTAGAAAAAAGCTGACTTAATAACCTAGAACTCTAGCAACTATTGGTCCCTTTCCAGATGAAGCAGGGCAGTGATTCTTAAGTGAGTTTTTAAAAGTTTCTCTCATTTATAATGAAAATATAAACTAAACTCTAGGGGCTGGTGAGATGGCTCAGTGGTCTAAAGCACCTACTTAGAACAAGCTTAGCAAAGCACAGGGACCGCGGTTCAATCCCCCAGCACCACATGCCAGCCAGCCCCGCCCCCTGGTGGGCTGAGCTGGCCACACACACACACACACACACACACACACACATAAATAAATAAAATTAAAAAAAAATAAATAAACTAAACTCTAGACTGCTGCAAGACCTTTACACAGAGAGAAGTCTGTCCTGCGTGTGTTGACAGCTACAGAGAAAGCCAATGGTACCTCGAGCAATAAAAGGAAGCTGGGAGGAAAGAAATAGAACTGAATCCTTCAAACAAAACTTCAGGTGGAAGCCTGCACATTTCTGGGCTTTTCCTTGAAACTGTGCGTAGCAGATGTTACCGTTTATATCTAGATGTTCCCCCAGAGCCTCACGTGACCACAAGGCAGACTTTTGGGGAGGTGACTGGTTGGTTCATAGGGGTGCTATAGTCACCAGTGGATTGATTAGTCCACTGGTGAGTTTATAGCTAAGAGTCCTGTTAGGAGGTGACATCTGGTGGGAAGAAGTGGGCCACTGAAGGCTGGACCTGGAGGGGTATAGGTCCCTCCCTGGCTCCTCCCTCCTATGTGCTTCCTGGTGGCCACACATACCCCCCCCACACACACACCACACTATTTCTTTTTGCGAGCCAGCCAACCATGGCCTGAAACTGGAGCTAAAAGAAAGCTCTCCTCCTTTAAGATTCAGGTATCAAGTATTTTGTCCCAGCAACGAAGAAAGACTGAGACAACGGAAATGAATCAGGAAGAGGTAAAATTAATTTATGCTCTTACCCGACCAGAGCTTCTAAGACTTTCTTCTTGTACTTCACACTTGCATGTGAAGGCTCAGTAAACAAATAACACATATTAAGAGACCTCTGATGCACCTTTGAGGGATGGAATATTCATGTTGAGAGATGGAATATTTATGTTTCTCCTCTTTTGATAGTTTTAAACCTACTTCTGTTAAAATGTTTATATGATCCTGTTCCAAATTTATCTGTGGATACAGCTACCCAGAAAATGAACAAATCAATGGCTGGCTAGATAGCTCAGTGGACTAAAGTACCTGCTTAGGCAGACACAGGGGCCGGGGCTTCGATGTCCAGCCTGCCGTGCTGGCTCCACCACTGGGGCACCCGTAACAGCGATTGAGACTGGGTGTGGCGGCACATGCCTGTAATCCCCACGTCTGGGAGGCTGAAAACAGGAGAATCACTACCAGTCTGATCTGTGTAGTGAGGCCCTGTAGACCCTGTACTATATACCAAAAAGGAAGAAGAAGAAGAAGAAGGAGGAGAAGGAGAAGGAGAAGGAGAAGGAGAAGGAGAAGGAGAAGGAGAAGGAGAAGAAGACAATGAACAAATCAATGCTACTTTTTATCACAGCTAACTGCTGTTTTATGTATTAAATGCTGAGTTTTTACTATTCTGCTAACTGTATTAGAAGTGAATGCAAGAGTTATATCTTAATATTATGATAATATACAAAGGAAATAAATTTTCCTTCTTAGATTTCCTTGCTTTTCCACTGAGCACTTGGAAACATAATTCATATACATCATCTAGGATTCAGTTCCACCAACAGGAAGTGTAATTTAATAGCATTTCAGTTTCTATGAGTTAAATGTATTTCGCTATTGATTTCTTACCAGCATTAGCTGATTATTAGAAGGGTATTGTATTCTTGTGACAATAAGGCTTACAGCGCAGCAACATTGCCACCAAAAGCAGCTTTGCTCTTAGTCTCTAATTAGAATTTTTGTACCACAGTGGTTTGGATTTGCCAAGGATTTATGCCTTAAAGGGATTATGTCACAGATTATAGAAGCTGAATCCTCATGGAACAAGGCTGGATATTCATTTTAGGACTCAAGCTCTGGATGGCTATTGACCAAGATGCCTGAAAATGTTTGAGGATTCCTGTCACACCCGAAGTTGCTAGGACAGCGTAGGCTGGCTAAAGAGAAATCCTCCTCTGGGATGCCAGATTGAAAGCTGGCACAGTGCTGCATGCAGGACCCAAGTCCAAAGAAATCAGAGAGCTGGAAATAGGACAGCAGTCACCTGAACTCCTAAAGTTGAGAAGATAACGAAAGCGCAATTTAATTAATTACAGTTGATCAAATCAGAGACCAGAGCTATAGCGCAGCACCAGCACAGGGCTGGCGAGGTCTTCCTTCTCTGTGAGGTGGATGTAGAGGGCCAGCGAATTGGGAAGGGGGCATCATGCTGGTCTGCTCTGGTCAGTCTTCCTGTCTCGAGGAGACCAAGGGAGCAGGCTACACAGGCGTAATAAGAAGCATTGCTCACAAATAATTTAAACTATTTCAGAGTCAAGGAAAAAATATTTCTCGGAGCAGTGCCATGAAATGACTGTAGAATAAGCACACTAATGAAACTGAGCTTCTCCCAGAGCTATCACTCCTGGGGAAAGTGTTAGCTGTGCCGCTAGCTTGTGTCCTCCAGAGAAAATCCTCAGCCCTACCCTTGGGAAGCTCTTCCCAGCAAGCCAGCTGGGAGACACATTCAGATGACATTAGCCACAAAGAGAAGGGGTGCAACCAATGCCAGGCACCCACACAGAACACATTTACATATTTGAAAGGCAACCAAAGCAGGCTCAAGGCGCTTGCAATTCCTATACAAGAGATAAGGCCAGCACATCCACGGACAACACTCTAAAGCATTTATTAAGCAGCAAACAGCCAGCTTCAGATGGATGCTCTTTGGATTCCAGATGCTGGTTTAATCCTGCTTAAGCCATTTGGATGTGTGTATAACAGCTTTGGTACATTAACTCCAAACAGGGAAGACACAAACACCAAAATACCTCCATAAGGTTTTCCTCAAATGGAATGTCCTTCTTGCTCTTACTGGAAGAGATGACTGAGAGAAGCCTAAATATCTATTAGTTGGGTCTTCTTATATGAATATTTGAGATATCCCTTAAAAAAAAAAAAAAAAAAAAAAAAAACTACTAACTAATAGAGCTTGCTATATACCAAAACAGGATGATCTCTATATCATTTACTGTCCAAATAGAAACTTAGAACTCATTTTATATGTTTCAGGCAGAGAAGAAT
>NW_004524591.1:19017155-19024358 GCF_000260255.1 Octodon degus | reverse complement strand
CTAGCTCCTTCCTCCCACTTGGAGCCTTCCACTCAGATGCCCTCGTGTGACACTGGCTGGATGAGTGAAGCAGGGAAAGGAGGGCATCGAGCAGGATGGATTCGGTCCCAAGAAGCAGGAAGCACCCTCCAGTGCACGCGGGCCGCTGCCACACAGTGTCTATACATTCCACTGCAACCTCCCCACAATAACAATGCTGTATTGAGAAATGCTGCTTGAGCCCACTTTTGCTCAGCCTCGTCCCACTACACTTACAGCCTACTGGTTCACTTTAAACATCTCTCCGAGCAATACATTCTGAAAGGGTACTCTTACCTCAAAAGTCAAGAGGTACAAAACATGTCGGGCCTTTCTTAGAGCCCGTGCGAAGGGTAATGCTTGATCTTTCATTTTGGAAAGGAATGTCGAGGTCTCCAGATCACAGGGCCATGGAGAAGTCACCAAGGGTATAGGTTGTGAAGTTTGGACACTGCCCCCTGCCATCAGCATATGTATATTTCATTGTGGAGGTGACTGTGACCTGTCAGTGAGGTCATATATTGGCATGACGCTTTCCAGACTTTGCAGTGGCCAAGACCCTCATGCAGTAGGTCATGTCTGAAAGCAGCAAAAATGACAAGGCCTCAGAGAAGGGCCTTTGGCCAATCTTCCTGCTGGGTGACAGCAAACTCCTCCCGGTTGTCTTTGCCAATGCAAAATTAAGAAAATTCAAAGCACCTACCAGATCAATAACTTTGTAGAAAATGCCAAAACTTGGGGTAGCTCCTATAAAGATTTTTATTCCAAGGAGAAAAAGCCCCTGTGTTTTGGATGTCCTGCTGTGCACAAGCCTCTCTGCTCAAAACAATGGCTGTGTCCACCTTGTGGCTAGACCTTAAGGGCAGCCACTTGGCTCTGCCCACCAGGAGCCCACCCCTCCCCAAAGGCAAGAAGTGTACATTTTTTTAAGTAGAGGGTCTACACAGTCTCACTACACAGCTCAGACTCATAGTGATCCTCCTGTTTTCAGCCTCCCAAGTGCTGGCAATTGAACCCCAGCCACTGAGCAGCCTAGGCAGATGCTTTAGTCCGCTGAGCTATCTGGCCAGCCCACGAAGTGTACTAATGGTGATCCCTCTTCTCAGTGTAGGTCAAATAAGCCAGCTGAAAACATCTGCCAGGTCCTATCAGTCAAGAAAGACCTGTTCTGTATGGTGGCACAAGCCTGTATTCCTATCACTGTGGGTTGAGGCAGGAAGAGCACAAGTTTGAGCACAACCTATACAATCTAACAACCTAAAAGGCCCTGTCTCAATTAATTAATTAATTAGGGAGGAGGATGTAGCTTAGTGTGAAGGCCTGGAGTTCAATTCCCAGTACTGCAAAAAAGTAAGACCTGTTCTACAATATGTGGAAACTTTGTAAAGAAGAAAGAAAATGCATGTGCATGTATGTCTGCATAGGAAGGGGTGTAGAATATTTTGCATTTTTGTTGTATAAATACATTGTTTAAATCATTAGAAAAAATGAAAGATTTGTACCATTCCTTAATCCAAGGCTATCTCCTTGGATTCTGGAGGGGCCAGAAACTGTGGTGTACCTGAGTTTCATCCAAGTAATGGAAACGAAGTTTCTCCTGGCCTGGATTTTGAAGGATCTGAGACATACACATAAGGGGCTTTATAACTGAGTCTGCTAAGACCTTCTGGTTCAGTGTAGCAAGTCTCATGGCAAATGATGTGGAAACATTCGAAGATGGTTTTATCTCCACAGAGAAAGTAGGAGACAAAGCAGCCTGCTCCCCCACAGGACAGCCCAGCTTCCAGATTCCCAGAGACAGGTGACTGTGGCTGGCCTGTCAGGAGCAGTGAGGACTCCAGGACAACCCAAGAGTCACCACTTCGGCCTTGACTCCCTTGGGGCTCCCTCTTGGTCCGCCCTCACACCTGAGTGCCTGAAAGGATGCACACATGCCCACCTTTGCAGTGTGGAAAAGCAGCACAGGCATTTCTGAGTGATAAACAGGAGACCAGAGCCCTTCGACTTCAGAACTTGAACTCTTCAATCCTGAATGTGTCCAAATCATGTACTGGAAACTGCATAATTTCCTCTCGTTTTCATAATTTATAACTATTCAAGTAGCCTTTAAATGTATATAAATCGGTTTCCAAATTCTGTTCCAGTCCTTAGATCCACTTGCCTGTGCCGCAGGAATAACAGAGAAATAGCGAAAAGGCTATAGGGATTAGGGCAAAGTGAGCAGGAACAGCTGCAAGCAGAGACGGATGGTGTGTGTGTGTGTGTGTGTGTGTGTGTGTGTGCGTGCGCGCGCGCGCGAGCTCACATATGCATGGAGTGAACAGGGCTCCACACTCAGCCTCTAAACTCTGAGAGAGAGAGAGAGAGAGAGAGAGAGAGAGAGAGAGAGAGAGAGACCATGGTGGAGTTTGGCGTAGAAGACGGATGTGAAGACATGACATGGTGAGCACTAACAGGTCACTCCAATAGCTCTGCTCTATGGAGGTACCATGCTGGAAGCAGGAGGCCACTGAAATAATCTGTGTGCACAGAGACAGACCTGGACAGGGTGTGGGGTGTCAGTGATGAGGGGTGGCCAGAATCTGGATGTATTCTGAGGGCCAAGCCTAATGGGTTGGATGTGAAGTGTGAACGCCAGTGAAGCTAAGCCTAACTCAGATTTCCCCCTTCACTGGAAGGACGGGATGAGTATAGTACCACCTGAAATTGTAGGATGGTGGGGGCGGGTGGGCTCGTAGACACGGTTCATTAGATTATCTCTATGGTTTATGACATGTTCAGGAGGTGCTTCAAGATAGAAATCCTGCATTCAAAAGAGCTCCTGGTCATGGGTAATTTAGGATTCTTTAGCCTCAAGACAGTATTTGCACAGTGCTGTCTCATTCAATTAGAGGAGGCGCAGATAGGAACAGACTGGGCCCGGGGATACTTCAACATCGAACAGCTGGGAAGATGGGAGGAAATAAGCAAACAGAAAGGAGAAAAGGCTGCTTGTAAGGCGGGAGGAAGACGTATATCAGTGAAGCCAAGTGATGGCTGTGTCAAAAGCTACTGTCAATTAGACAGACACAGGGACCAGGGTTCGATTCCCAGCATGATGTGTTGGCCCCTTGGCGGGGGTGTGCTGAGATGGCAACCAAGACTGGGCATGGTGACCCATGCCTGTAATACCAGCGCTTGGGAGGCTGAAAAATGGGAGAATCACTATGAGTCTGATCTATGTAGTGAGACCCTGTAGACCCTGTACTAAATACATAAAACAAAAAAGAGCTGCTATGAAGCAGTGTAAGAGGAAGACCAAGTCACCAGCACTTGATAGAGGGAGACTTACTGGTAACTTGCTGAAAACACTTTTGGTAAAGTTGGGCACTAAAAGTTCTAGCTAGAAAACATTCCAGGGGTAAGAAGGAATTGAGATAAGTTAGACACTTTTATCTAGAAGTTTCAGCGCAAAAGGGAAAGCAGGCATATCAGTGACTATGGGAGGGAGAGAGTGTTGTTATTGGGTTTTTTAAATTTTATTTTTCTTTATGTATTTGGTACAGGGTCTCACTACGCAGCTCAACCTCATACTGATCCTCCTGTTTTCTGCTTCTCCAGCACTGGGATTATAAGCGTGTGCCACCACGCCAGGTCTCAGTGGCTCTCTCCGGCTCAGGGCTCCTGGTAGTGCTGGGGATCTAACCCCAATCCTTGCACTTGCCTAACTAGGTGCTTAGTCTATTGAGCTATCTGGCCAGCCCTGGGCAAGTGTTTTTCAATGATTTTTCCTTTCAAAATGTGAGACATTACATTGTATTCTAGTCGAAATGATCTATAGAGAAAGCATGGGATGATGTTTGGGGAGAATCATCTAGTGCCACGTGGGTGCCTCTCCAGACAGACAGGCACATTCAAACATTGCTGGGGAAAATGTACACTCCTCAGGCTTTTTAAAGAGAATCAGCATTACCTAAAAATTATAGAGGCGCATATTCTTCAACATAGTAGCTTTATTTCTAGGATTCTATTCTACAAATATAGTAGCATCTACATGCAAAGACATTTCCAGGTATTATTTATTGCAACACTGCTCATCATATAAAAGCCTGGAATGAGCATAAGTACATGCGTAGCAATGAATAAGTCTATCTCTGGAATAGTATGGCAACATTGAAAATGAGGAAGATCTACACATGAAGATCTGAAAAAAATCTGTATAAAGAAAAAATATAAAGGAACAAAAAAAAAAAAAAAAAACTCCATGACATAATTTACTTATAAGGAGAAAAATCAGGAGATAAGATGGTACACAGGGTGATATATGAAGTATATGTTTTTATATTTGCTCTTACAAAGATTCACTTTCTATTTGATAACCTTTTCCAATGTTCCAATCATTTTAACCACATTTACTTCATTAAAATTAATAAAGTAGGAAATTTATGCTAAAAGAAAAAAAAAGAATTCTATCCACTAGTTTAACAATATAAAACACATTTTCCTGTATAATGTTTAAGGGAGAATGCTACTAACTTCTCATGTTGCTTTAGAAGGTAACGGGAAAAGATACCAGATAAATCCTTTTAAATTGATTTTGACTGAACCAATATCTAGCAAGTTCTTTACCCAATAACTTGCAATTTTGGGGATAGAAATTCGCATCACATATACCCAGTGTGAAAGATTTTAGTTTCAAAGTGTTTTTCTGTTGTACATACTGTAAAACTCAGTAAAAACATATTGAGTTGAATCTGATCATAATTATGTGAATTTCAATTCTCAGGCTTTGGGAAATGAAACTTAAATACAGAATATTATTTAGACTCCCTTCTTTCAAAGATGAGTTTTTACATGTGTATATATGTGTTTAATAGAATTTAGCATCTTTTTAGTTTTTAGCTTATTGGGTAGAACGTAATAGTGCTATAAACTTAAGCAGAAGGTCATTTTGGTACAGTTTACCAAACTATTTATTCATATCACTAACATTTGAGAAGTTCTTAATTCAAATGAAAGGAAAATAGGACCAATTTCCAGCAGCTGGAATTCAAACTTACAGCTAAATAGAACAAAGAGCATATTTTAGCATAAAGGTTTTAGAAATTGGTACTTGTTAAAAATAAAGAACTATATCCATTAGGTGCTTCAGAAAAGTGAAAGTGGAAATTCATCATTTTTAGTGTCTGTCAGCCTGGAATCTCTTATTTAGTACTTTCATGAGCTACATTCCTAATAATGAACACACTGTTGAGCTTGATAGATGACAAGAACTTAACCGCTTTCTAAAATATCAAGACTGCGTTTCTCTCAGTGTTTCAGGCCAAATGTAGTTCTTGTAATCAAATCTTGCAAAAACTAGCACTATATGCTGCATAATATCATTAGCTACAATGATCCTCTCATTTCCTAGTCACAAGAATATTTGATCATTAGGATTTCTCTTCTACTCTTTAAATGGGCATGTTTTTCTTTCCCTAGTTTACTGAATTATTTATTTGCTACACAGCATTCATGTTCTGTGCTAAGTGCTACTTCTTTTCCCCTTCACAACTGGAATGCAAGTATGTATTCTATTTCATTATGAATTTTAAATTAGCCCACATGAATCTAAAGTATAATTCATAACGATGGAAGGATAAAGGTAATAGCTTTTGAGAACACTAGGAATTTATCGTTTATATGGCTGCTTTTGTTTGCTGATCGACAATGACATATAGGTACTGTACAAAATCTTCACATTAAGGTGCAGTTATTTGTAGGCAAGAGCCACACCTTGACAGGTGCAAGATGAAAAAGGCTGAAACTTGGTTAGCTGACAAAATGCTTGTGCATTTCCATTCAAACAAGAAGTGATTGATAGAGCCTTGTCAGAGCTCACAGAAGTCTATAGAAGATGCTGAAGGCCAGTGTTTTAAAAACCTGTGCACAGGAACCATCCAGCGGTCTTGTTAAGATGCAGAGTTGGATGAAAAGTCTGCAGTGGGGGCGGTTTGCACCCTAGCAGAATATTAATGGTGCCAGTCTACAGAACTCACCTTGACCAATAGTGTGCAGTAAAAAGAAATACAGACGCCAGGTCCCACCTCAAATCATCTAATTAGAATCCCTGAGGACATGATTCAGGCTTGCTCCTTTGTTAATATTCCCAAGTGCTATGGCCTGGGAATTGTGTACCTCCCAAATTCATATGTGGAAGCCCTAACCCCAATTTGATGACATTTTGCAGACAGGATTTTGGTAACTTGGTTTAGATGCGGTGATGAACAGTTGGGGACCTCCTCATGGGATTAGGCCTTTGTAAGAAGAGGCACTAGGCCTCTGTCTCTGTCTTTGGGTTTCTATTTCTGTCTGTCTCTGTCTCTCTTTCTAATTATCTCTCTGTTTGCTAATCTCTCTCTCCGTGCCTTGCGAGGAAACAGTGAGAATGTGGCTATCTCCAAATCAAGAAAAATATCCTCGGCAGATCCCGCCCACACCACACAATAACTTCAGACTTTCTGCTCCAGAGCTGAGAAAATGCCCCTCCATTCTCTGCACCACTCAGACTACGTGCAGTGCTTGGGGATGGCAGCCCAAGCACGTTGATACACCAGGGCGTTTGATGCTAGTCATGTGAAGCATGGGTAGACAGTCTTTGACAAAGAGGGTAATGACAGCATACACTGAAGTCACTTTGAAGACCCTGAAAGTCTACCTGGGAAGCTAGTATTTGGAATGATATGAGGCATGAACAGCCAGGTGCAAGGCTGGGTCAGAGAGAAACAGGGTTAAGAGATCCAGAACAAGAAAGGTGCCAGGGTTTGGGTAATGGGGAAAGAGGACTGTGCCACTTCTTAAAGAGCTAAGTAAGGCTGCATTTAAAATCATGCAATCGTACTTTACATTTTATAATAAAAGGACTGCACACATATTAAGTATTCAGTTTTAAATTCTAACTGCTATGTACATGCATGCAATTACTACTTGCTTAAGATATGGAAAACTGTTGTTACCTCAGAAAGTTCCTTTCTGGTTAATGCCGCCATTCCCAGAAGCAACCACTGTTCTGATTTCTATCACCACAGATCAGTATTGTCTGTTTAGAACTTCATACAAATAGAATTACACAGAATGTGCTTTTTGTGTGTCTGGCTCTGTTAATCAGCGTAATTATTTTGGGACTCATTCACATTACTGCATGATTCAGTGTATTTAGTTCCTTCT
>NW_004524591.1:19015322-19016802 GCF_000260255.1 Octodon degus | reverse complement strand
GAGGTGTTATTTTTAGATTAGAGGACACAGGTAGGTTTAATTCTATAAAGAAACTATGAAACAGTTCCTGAAAATAGTTCTAGCAATGCTTCCATTGGCAACATAGTGGTTCTTGTTGTGGCATATGCTCATCTTAGTGTTCTATTGTTTTATTTCTAGACCTTATTTATTTATTTTTTCTTGTATTTTAGTGCTGGAGATCAAACCCGTGGCTTCACACTTGCTAGACAAGTACTCCACCACTAAGCTACAGCCCCAGCCTAACACTACATCTTTAGTATGTACTTGTATGTCTGATGAGTCCCAGACTTTGAGAAGTAGTTTAGCATAGTAGTCGTTAAAAATTTGAGCTCTTGTAGAATAGTCTAAAAAGAAAATTACAGATTCAACATGCTTTTGACACAGAAACCCACTTCTAGGAATCTCTCACAAAGATCTGCTGAAGTACAATGAACTTGCAAAACTTTCTAAATATTTTATAATGATAGAAAGAAAACAGCTAGAAAAAATCATTCATCCTGACTGCAGTTATTCATGAATCCCTCTCTTTGAAATTAATAATTAAAGGTCAAAGTATTTTCCTGTTTCCCCGGTACAGAATGTTTTTCGATACAACAAGCAGATAGTTGATTAAATAAAGCACTTCTTTACCAAGGAATGCAGCTAATCAATGTAAAGAAAATGAAAACATTTTTAAAAAATCTAATGAATGTCAATTAAAGCAAAAAGTATTAAGTGGATTTGACTGTGACAGAGATAGCTGAGGAGAGACTTTACATCTGTATGGAGTTAAACATCTCCACACCAAACACTTTGTGGTTCTAAGAGGGAAAATTTCACTGTATAGCAGCAAGAGGAAGAGGCCATCCTAACACCCACAGCAGAAAGACACAGAGCACTGCATCACTCCAGGTTGTGTTAACTCCTTTCTGGCTAATTTCTGCCATTCCCAGAGGCAATCAAAACTGTTCTGATTTCCACCTCCCTAGATAGGAATGTTCTGTTTTAGAGCTTCTTAACAAGGAAAGATACAACCTGGGTGTGGCGGGTGCATAACCTGTAATCCCAGCTTCCTGTAAGGCACAGGCAGGAGGTTTGCAAGTTCAAGACCAGCCTGGGCAACTTAGTGCTTTAGCAAGATCCTGTCTCAAACTTTTAAGAAGTCCTGAGGATGTAGCTCAGGCAGAAGACCCTGGATTCAATTCCCTGTACCTCAACAACAGAAATAAAACAACAAAAACAGGCATACATGGTGTGCACAGATAATCGGAGCTTTAATAAGGGTAAGTACTAACTAGATAGAAAGCATTTTCTTTCTTCTTTCTTTTCTTTCTTTAAATGTATTTGGTTGTTGCAGGATCTCACTATGCAGCATGGACTCGTGGTGATCCTCCTGCTTTCAGCCTCTCCAGTGCTGGGATTACAGGCTTGCACCTACATGCCTGGACTCTGGCTGGCTTAGCCCACCCTGGGGGTAGGG
>NW_004524591.1:18936236-19007172 GCF_000260255.1 Octodon degus | reverse complement strand
CTCTATTCATTAAGAGAATGTAACTATATATCTATCCTAACCACTTTGAATACACAGATACAAAATGGACATTCATCTGTATACCCTTTTTTTTGTTAAGTTCCGTTATTTGAATATTATAGTTGTGTAAGTCATGCTGATTTTATCGCAGTAGCTTTGTAGTATAATTTCCGATCAGGGATTGTGATGCCCTCTGACTTGCCTTTGTTGCCTTGAATTTTTATTTCTTCAAAAAAATGTTATTCATCAAAAAGTTACTCTATCAAAGATAAGGTCACTCTGGTCAAAGATTCATATGGAAAGCACACATACAAATTTTCATAAAATGTGAGTGCAAGTCCCACCTTGGTCACTTTCTAGCTGGGTGACTTTGGAACAGTTATTTAACCTCTCTTTAGTTCAATTGCACTGTCTGTGTGATGAGACTAGTAACTTATTTCCCTCGTGAGCTCTTGGGGATTAGATGACTTAGTGCTTGTGGGGAGAGCTTAGGAGTGTGCCTGGCACATGGTCAACTCTCCATTATTGCCAGGTGTTAATGGTTATTCTTCTGATAGGTGTTTGTGGCAACTCATCCTGGGTGGAAAGTGATGGCATTTGCATACCACCACCTCAAAGAATAATGGGACTCACATAATGATCACCACTGGAGGTTTTACACCAGAGCATACTGGAGTAATTACCCTTACAGATCACTTCTGAACTTTTCCCAAATGGCTAAGTTCCCAGGAAACACCCTCACTAGCAGGTGGCTAAGTAGTGTTTTTGAAGCATCAATAGTTATTTAGCCCAGGACTGGTATCTTGCCAAATGAGGCTTTCCATTGTGGGGTTCTAACACCTATATCTGGTAGAAAGAATGGTCTATTGACTCCTTACTTTGACAGCTTAGGGGTAAAGGAAAGAAGTTGTCCTGGTCTGTTAAACGCTTGTGTCAACTCTGTGATATATTTTTCTGCTTTTTGTGGATTAATATTAAACTAGTTGTATTCCATGGGTTGTTGAGATCAGTCAACCATAACCTGGAAAAGCACTGTCTGCTGTATAACATGCAGTTTAAATAACACAGCTTGTTTAAAAACTCTATCACTGACAAATCCCAATGAATTGAATAATGTTTCAATGAAGAAATGTAATTATTTCTTTTAATGTTTAAAGCTGGAAGGAATTATAGAGAGATTTAACCCATTGTCCCTTAAACGAGATCAACTTTTCAGTCCTACCTATCAAGGCTAAGATGTTTCTTATCAATCTTCTGCAGCAGTTCTCAAAGTATTCTCTGAGAATTCAAAACCTGGTCAGGCTGTGACAACCAGACTCTCCTTTTTCCTTGCAAATCTTTTTTTGCATCATAAGAGCCAGGAATGGCAACAAGAACTCTCTGAGCAAACACTGATAGATTATGACCACATCACTTCACCGGGGTGGAAGCTGATGTCCAGTGAGGTCAAGCAATTTGGCATGTACATGGAGCGACTGCAGAGCCAACACCACCTCTAAATCTGCATGGGCAGCAGGGGAACCTGGTTGTTGAAGACTGTGTTCTTTGGTTCCAGGTGACCTGAAGAAGAGCACTGAGGGACAGGTATGGTGGTGCACACATGTAATCCCAGCATTTGGGAGGCTGAGGCAGGAAGATCGTTGTGAGTTCAAGCCCAGCCTGGGCTACAAAGTGAGCTCAAGACCAGCCTGAACTGCATAGGGAGATCTTGTCTCAAAAAGATGAAAAAAAAAAAAGAAGCAATGAAACAAGATAGCAACAGAACCTACAAGGAAAGCTGGAAGAACCCAAGAATGTGGCTTCCTCCTTACTTTGATTTGAATGTGTTCTCTCCAAAATTCAGATGCTTCCAGTGTGATAGGATTTGAAAGCCTGGCCTTTGGGAGGTGGTAATCATGAAAGCTCAGCTCTGAGGAATGGAAGCAGGTGCCTCTCTACAGGGTCTGACAAAGGGAGTGTGTGCTACCCAACTACTTTCTGCAATGTGAGGGTACAGAATTCAAAGCACCTGCTTGGGAGCAGAGTCCAGACCCTTCCCAGACAAGGAACCACTAGCCCTTTGGTGATGGACTTCCAAGCTTCCAGAATAGTGAGGAATAAGTTTCTATTCTTCATAAATTACCCAGTCTCTGGTATTTCAGTACAGTCGCATGAAGCAGCCTACGACTTTTGGCACAGCCTAACATTTACTAAAGACTAACTTAAGAAATGCCCCTGTGCTGGATGTTACACAGAACATCAAGAGGCCAGCTGTAAATGTGGATCTTATCCTTAGGGACTCTGGCGTTCTCACTGAGAAGACATGCGTGTTGAAGCATCAGGGACAATCCTATTATTACGGCCCTTGTCATGATGTAATTCTTCCACGTACAGTTTCCTAAAAACTCCTACATTCGTCAAGTATGATTTGTCCCCTTTTATAAACCAGGAAAATGAGCCATGGATCCGAAACTGCTGTGGCTCAAGGGTAGAGATGCAGGCAGGGGACCTCATCTTGCTACCACCGTATTCATCGCATAGATGCCATAGTTTATGACAGACGCTTGGCTTTTATGCCCTGTGCGCATGCTTTGGGGATATTTACACAGTACACAGTAAACAGACTCTCCAAGGTTATTGCCATTACCAAGATTGATTTTCTAAAAGGTTTGTAAGAAAATCCATTTGTAACAGGGAAGAAGGACGTGGCAGGGCAATGTGGAAAGCAAGAATGAACATGGCATGATATGCGGCTTTAGCAAAGATTTTCAACTATTAAAAACGCGTTCATTTTAGAAAATATCAAACTGTCTCATTGCTATCTGTTTATCAATAAAACTTTGGAAAAAAAAAAAGAAAATATCAATTGTAGAAAAAAACCACAGTGAAGTGTCTGTGTTCTCACCAACAAAAGAAAAGCCGTGTTAGGCAAGCCCTTACTTCCTGAATGTGTAAAGCTGTGCACACTGTAAACCTTGACAAAGTACAGTAAGCTTCTGAGAATTCTTTAATTCAAAATATCTAAGCGGTAACAATTTCTCTTAATGTGCAGAGTATCATGGCAGACAGTGAGAAAGATGCTACAAGCATCCGTGTTTGAGGTTTCTCAATTACATTTTGAGAGTGAAGCAGCAGTGATGGAGGCCATGGGGGAGTGTCTTTAAAGACCTATTAGCTTTCTACCAACAGGAACATTCAGTCCCGTCTGCAGCAAGGGTTCCAGGGCTGTGACTGGTGTCTTTGATCTTGCATCCCGTTCCAGCATATGGCGTTACTAAACATAATCAAAGTGCAAATCTTCATAGAAAATTACAGAGGCTCTGGAAAGGGGGCATGGAGGCTTCCTTCCTCTAATTTCCTTCTTGCCATGTTCTTAGTTTTAAGTAAAACAATATTTGGGCTTTTGATGAAATCTGCAAACACTTTTAGGGCATTTACAGCATATATAACCAATTACTTAACTGTCCAAGACTATTTCCATTACTGAGACTGACAGGATGCTCTTGGCAGGATAGAGCTGCAATTCTCAGCAGCATGGGTAAGGAGATGCCTCCCTCAGTCTGGCTCCAGAGGGACAGTCCAATAAGGAGACATCTGTAGATCCACAGAGGGGGGAGGGGCTTGACACATGTATATACAGGTTTTGCTTATAAATCTCTGAAAGTTTACAGGATGAGTTGATAATCCTTTAAACCAATATTCTTTTAAAGACTATCAAATTCCAATGAGTTGATGTTCCACTGAAGAAATGTAATAGATTCCTTAATGTTTCAAGCTGGAAGGGGTCTTAGACAGCACTCAATCCCTCTTTCTCTAATTAGATCAGCAGTCCTTCCTGGCTTTGAGGCAGCTTACTGCAAATATCTTTAACCCATTCATTATAATGATTCAGATCAAATTTTCAGAAAAAATAATAACTTTTCGGGCACTGGGGGATTGAACCCAAGGTTTTTGTGCTAAACTGCATTCCTAGTCTGTTTGCAGCTTTTTTATTTTGAGACATTGTCACACTAACTCATCCAGCCTGAGCTTAAAATTTTGAGCCTCCTACCTCAACATCGCCAGGTACTGGGATTGTAGGCATGTACCAACATGCCCAACTAATTTTTTAAGAACTAAATTCCCTTCAAAATATTCATGAGTTCACTTAAGAGAGTAAGAGACAATCTCTAGCATGTACATTGAACACCCAACTCATGTTTTGTGGGGTTCATCTTCACTTTCCACCTTGTTGACATTGTTACTGTGAAGTTTCAGCGATCATGGTAAAACTGGACCTCGGCAACTCTGTGCTTGGAAGCACCTGGACTTTCCATGTTGTTCCTCATGGTTCCTTATTATTGGGCCCAATAAATTGTCATTATGTGCAGAAAATTACATATTGTAATTACATAAATTGTCATTAGTGCAGAAAAGTACATAACTAAGGCACCAATCAGAAATCCTAATCAAAGCCAAGTGCAGTGGTGCATCCCTCCCCTCCCGGCCCCCTTCCCTTCTCCCTTCTCTCCTTCCCTCCCTGCCTATCTTCTTTTTCCCTCCAATTCTCTCTTTTCTCCTCCCCACCCCTGCCCCTTCCCTCCCACCTCTCCTCCCTCCTCTGTCTGTCTGTGTTGCTCTCGCTCTCGCCTCCTCCCCTTTCATTTCCCCTTTTCTTTTCCTCCCCTGCAGTTCCTTCCCCCCCTCCCCTCCCCTGTCTCTACTTTCCTTCCCAGATCTTACTGCACCTGCCTTGGAAGTTGAGGCAGAAGGATTACAAGTTCAAGCCCAGCCTGGGCAAGTCAACAACTTAGCAAACTCTGTCTCAATAATGATAATGATGAATACGATGATGATGATGATGATGATGATGATGATGATGATGATGATGATAATAATAATAAAGATTAAGTAGGAAGCAGGTCTGGTGATGTATCTTAATGTAGAAGCCCTGGGTACAATCCTCAGAGCTGAAAAAGACAGGAAGGAAGAAAGAAAGGAGGGAGAGGGGAAAGGAAGAAAGAACTAGGAAAGGGAAGGAAGGAAGGAAGGAAGGAAGGAAGGAAGGAAGGAAGGAAGGAAGGAAGGAAGGAAGGAAGGAAAAAGAAAAAAAGCAAAGCTGGCTAATCAAGTACAGAGGAGCCCCTGCACAGCAGGTGGGCCACAGCACAGCTGGGCCCGTCACTCACTTCACAGCTGCTGTCACTCCTGCCCAGTCAGTGCGGGCAGCTAACTGACCAGTGTCTTACTGTACCAGTCATCACATGCTCTGAACATCCCCCCACTGGCCGCACTTGCTATATGCATAGGGCAGTGCTAATGACCAGTCTCTGACGGGCCACCTACAAAGCCCCTGGGGTCAGGCAGTTCCCGTGGTGCTGTCCGTTCTGCCACACAGCAGAAAACTGTTCCAGAAGTTAGCTATTTTCTCTAGTTCTTTGCATCCTCCTCTCAAAATTGGGGATGTAAATAATTCTCATCTCATTGACACTTACATTAGCATGAACTCAGATGTTAAGAGATGAAAACATTTTTATTTCTAAAGCATAATTTCAATGAAAAACAGCAATTATACATATTGAGAAAATATTTTTTAAAAAGTGATATTTAAACTATTTTCTCATCTTCTAAAGCCAACAATTATCAACATTCTTGTTTATTTTAGGAAAGCTTTAAAAATTCAGTATCTGTTACTCAGTGGCCCAGAAATGAAATAAAACAAGGCTTTAGCCTTCAAGATTAGCGAGGCTATAAGTGGGTAAATAAGTACCATTAGCGTAGTATGTAGAAATCAAAGTAAGAGAAGAGTAAACGGCAGGTCTGGTTCTTAGAGATGACAACTGTTTCAGTATTTCAGAGTAAAGCTACTTTTATGCCTGGAGCATTTCCTTAAGCTACTGCCTCCATTTCATTGTAGGGAAAACAACATTATATTGCTGTTATAAAATTTCAGTTACATATAAACAAGCTCTACACTGTAACCATAAACAGCCGTGGGTCTGCCTTATTTCCTCAGTCATCACGCTCCCTCAACATCTGCCTGTCAACGTCTAGAGTTCGCTGCAGCTCCCGTGGAGTCGCTCACTGTTCATACATTCTAATTTCAAGTAATCAACTTCTTTGGACTCATGAATTTTCCTCAGAAGTCGTCTCAGTTACTTTTCTCTCACTGCTAGGACAAAATACCCACCACCCAAGATTAAGGAAGGGAAGGTTTATTAGCTCACAGTTTGTAGAGGTTTCAGTCCATACTGAGTTGGCTATAAGGCAGAGTGGCACATGGCAGAGGGCAGCCAGTCATGGCTGGAAAAACAGCAAAGAGCAAAGGGAGGAGCAGTGGCTGCAGCAGCTAGCAGGCCTCTCTCCCTTCTGTACATTGTATTCAGGCTGTCCGCCCAAGAGCGGGTGCAACACTCACACCCATAATCCCAGCACTGGATCATGAATTAATCACAAACTCTAGAAGCTTGCCACTCGTGACTGCATGAGGCTTTGGGAGACAACTAGACACAAACCATAACAGAAGTAAAAATCCAGAGAATTGGGAGCATTCACATTATAAAGGGACTGAAACACACAGAGTGCTTGCTTTCTACAAAGGTTTTAGTTTT
Source organism: Octodon degus (assembly GCF_000260255.1). Lineage (NCBI taxonomy): Eukaryota > Metazoa > Chordata > Mammalia > Rodentia > Octodontidae > Octodon > Octodon degus. The sequence continues at coordinate 19,000,603 of NW_004524591.1, read as the reverse complement.
CTGATATTTCCCTTTCCCCAAATTAGTGCTATCACACCATCTTTACATACTATGACACTGGCTGCAGGATCGCTAGTGCATATACATTTATCTCCCCAGCCACACCGAATTCTCTGAAGATGAGGCTCTCATCTCCCTCGTCTTTCCTCCTAGCAAAGCAAGTATTAAAAGGTCTCAACAAGCCCTTAAAAGGTCCAGTGCTTCCTAAGCTTAAATTTTCACTAGATGGTGCCTGGGTTATGCTGGATAAAGTCTGTAGGCCCTATTCTAAAGGTTCTGTGGGCTGAGCCTGTCATTTTTAAGATCTCCTCTGCAAAATAGGGACAATCATACATGGGTGGTTGGAGTAGGCAGTTTGATTGGCTTTGGCACCCACCTGGAGGGCTGGGGGAAGACACTTTGCCTGTGCTGGGTGAGCCATGGAGGGGTGATCGTGGGGTCCACATCTGGCCCCACCCTTCCTCTCAGGTGCTCCTCCCAGGCTCTGCTTCCTGGTTGCTGTGGACTGAACACCTTCACTCACCACCCCCTTCCCGGGATGTTCCTGCCTTGGATTCAGCAGATCATGGACTGGTTCACCCAGAATCATGAGCTACATTGAACCTCTTCTCCTTCAAGCTGTCAGTGTTGGGTATTGGGTACCCATAACAGAAAATCTGTCATGTCCAGGTCTCTACCTTACAGTGCAGCTGTGAAAGCAAATGAATCCTTTCATGTCAACTTGGATCACTGCCTGGCTCTCAGTCATGTGCCACATAGACATTATTACTATTATTGCTATGAGAGATTGATCATCCCTAGTCCACAAATGTAGAACCTGATACATTAAAATCTGAATTTTTGTTGAACAAATTTCAGATTTTAGAGCATTTCAAATTTTGCATTTTTGGATGAGGGATACTAAACCTGTAACATCTACAGAAGTATTTCAAAATACAAAAACTCCCAAATCTGAAACACACTTGGTTCCAAGCATTTCAGATTAGGAATTTCCTACTTGTATGATCAACTGATTATAATTAGTTGTTTTGAATTATCGTCTATTAGTTTTCTCAAACCTGAGAGGCATAAAAATCAACTAGTGGATTTACAAATGCATATGCTGTGCTTTACTGCCCAGAGATTCTGATTTAATAAGGCTGTACCTAGCCAGAGACCTGCATTCTTGTATTTCTCAAAAGGCTCACTGACAGATATTCTGTAAACCAGCGGTGGTCTCGTTCACATTCCAATTCTCCAAGGAAAAGGAACTTGTCTCACAGGCAGGGATTAAGATGAGCTTATTTACACAGAGAAAGATAACTCTGGAGGTCATTTACTGACATACAGAGAGTGCTCTGGGGACTCTCCCGTTTCCGGACCTCGTCTTTGTCAGGAGCGACCCTGCCCCCCTGGAGTTGGCTCACAAGGGTGAGGAAACAGCTGCCATCCCTTCAGGCTGCCCTGGGTAAGCTCCAGCATGCTGCTCCAGCAGGCCTGGCTGGCTCTATGGTTCTACCGCCTGACCTCCATGCAGGGGGAGCTTGGCCACAGCAACCCTCCCCTCACCCATCCACCGGGCACCAAGGCAGTGTGTGGGCCAACTCAGGACTGCTCCAGGGGTTACCAAAGATGTGGCCTGGTCTCCTCCGTGCCTCTAGAGGTGAAGTCAAAGGAAATGACAGCTTGTTCCTCAGGAAAACATAGATGTACATCCCTGGCAAGCCCAAGAGGATGCCATGCCTGGGCAAGAGCCTGAGAGTCCTTACACCACACTTACAAGTCAGAGAACCAGCCTGAACTCGTCAGCCTGTGCATCTGACCTCTGAAGCTACTCCCCAGTATGTTTGAAATTTAAAGTGCAAGCTTCCAAAACTGAAATGGAAAAGGCTATTTTGCTCCTGACTAGCATTCTGTCCTGGATTTCCAGTTGTGCTTATGCTAATTACTCATTTAAATGTAATCAATACTTGAATGTCCTGTGTTCTGACAAAGCCTAGATCTATCTATTAATAAACACACTGCTTAGTTAAGATAGTTATTCTGATGCAGAGAGCTATGCCCCTACTTTCGCTAAAGAAGACTGTTTTACACAGAAAATTAGTTTTTGCCTCTATCATATAATAAAGGGGAGTTTACATTTCCCAAAATATGCTTTCCTTCCTCTCCCAAAGCATGAGGTGAAAGGTGGCTGGAGCCCCTCATTCTAGCTCTCACCCCTGTGTTACACAGGGAAAACCCAGGATAGAATTCCAGCTTTTTCTTACACAGCAGTCCCTGGGGCTTCCCCATCCCCTAGGGGAATATACACTTGTCACATGACCAGCTCCTAGGAGAACTATAAAACCAGGCCCAGGCTGACTTAGAGAACGTCATAGAGTATTGCAGGGGCCCAGGAACTCTTAGCTGAGCTGGGGCAGTGGGCTAAGGCTGGACATCCCCTCAGAGTCTCTGAAGGGCATGGCACTTCCAGAAGACTGGAATGAGGCCTTGGAAAGCACAGGGCGAAGCTAGGAGGCTACATGGCCCTGGTCACGGTAGTGCTGTATGTATAAGGTCTATATGATACCTGTGTGTATGCTCAGAGGTAAAGAACAAGGTCTGGATGTTCGATCCACGCTTCAGCAACCCTGTGCTATCACTGTTACAGGTTTTAAGAACCTAGAAGGCAAGAGCCAGGGAGCTGTTCTCCTCGTGCGACACCCACTTTGTTTATTTAGGCAGGGGTTCCTCTGGATGTGGCAGTGCAAATATGATGTGTTCAACTGCCTGGTGAAATCCTCACATGGGATCAAAGGCGTGTTTATTTCAAGCCATTGTTCAAGCTGGTTGTCTGATGCTACTAAAGAATGCACATGTTAAATGTCACCCCAACAAAGAAGATGGAAGACATGAAGTTCCCAAATCTCTCTCTCATTTTGGGCTTCTTCTCTGTGAGTGCTCACTCAGCTCCAGCTAGGTTATACCACACACCCCCAAGCTGGGCACACACGCCTCCTGCTTAGGAAGCCTTTCTGGGCTGGACCAGGTGCCCCTTGAAGAGGCTCCACCCCTCCGCTCCTGTCACCTGCTGCTGTCACCACCTGCCCAGGATCACCAGGCTCTCCTCTGAGATGCCCTGCATTCTAGCTCTGTAGCTTACCAACCACTCATGTCCCTCCTTACCCTGAGATCTGGCACAGGGCAGATTCTCACTGACCACTTTTCTGTTCATCAGCAGCAAGGAGAATAATTCTTCACTATTCTCTTTAAAATAATTAAAATAATTCATCACTACTAGGGGCTTTGAGCATTATTGGATTCAAGTAAAATATTACTGTAATGCCTAAAAGAGAAAATGGCCTGAAAATAACTCAAGCACCTGAGCTTGTAGCACTGAAGAAATGGAAGCCCCAGAGACACATAAAGATGCCCCATGGATTTACTCTGAAATATTTAAATATCATTCATTGTAAAGTCAGCCATAGGCAACCTTCCCTAAAAAAGGAGCATTTGTTTAAAAGATAGTAGTCATGCTTTTCTAGAAAAAACATGTATGCACAAGTGTGTTGTCACTTCATCTCTGGATTTCAAAATCTTACTCTCCTTGAAACTGGATGGAGGATGTGAGCAAAGCCTAGGGAAACAGTTCACACTTGCTGAAGTACGGACTGCTCTACCCACTGTAAACAGTGTCAACTCCATGCAGCAGATGGGGTGCTTCAGGAAAATGCAATGTGACAGAGGAGCAATTGCCTTTGACATGAAATGATGTACAGTGTTATTTCACCAGCAACAAGCCAGGCATACTGGTGGAAATGCTAAACATTGGGTAATAATACCCAAGTATAAACAGTAAAAAGCACTGAATACTTTCAGAAGTCTGAAAATTTTGTATCCATCAGAGATATCTGTAAGTGATGGGTGGTTAAGAACATGCTTGTGAAAGGGGGGAGGGAATCTTGTTTCTGTCATTCGTCTTCCATTCTAGGCCTATCTCAGCTTCTAACCTGTTCCCCATCCAGGAGGCTGCGGGTGGACTCAGCTCCATTCCAGGTATACCTGTGTTCGACTCAGAAGCCAGCTTTCTTCGAGCAGTCTTCCCTCTGGCATTCTTGGTTCATTTCTGTGGCTGCCAAAGGCCGAAGGTCTTCCTGACAACCTTTTTGGCCTGGACCAAGGAATCTGGGAGCTGGTGATACACAGCATGGGAGCGGTGGGCCCCTCCTTAAGGCAGCCACTCTTCCACAGAAGCCAACTGTGGGAATTAAGGGGATATCTGAAGGTTCTCACAGTAAGAACTAAAAGTCAACTATCTGGGAAACTTCATATTTCTTCGCAGTTAAAAGACACTCTCTGTTCCTTAAGTGTGACACACTCACTTTTGATTTTCTACTCCAAGCAAATCTGGCTGGTGCACTGCCCCCTGGCAGGCTTTTCTACCTCACCCATCTCCCTGACAAGTCCAGCTCCCTGATCACACATGAAATCTTTGCTCCCACCCTGCCAGCAATCTCATCTTTCTCTAAATTTAACGCCAGCTTCAATCACTTCCCTATATTAATGGCTTACCTGGGCAATGAAACACTATTAAAAACTATTGGGTTCTTTGCAGCTTTCCCATGCCCTTGTATTTTTAATTGAGTATTCACCCTCTCCACTAAGTAGATGTCAGCCTTGGGGTGAGGATGTCTCCTTATTTTCCCTGCTGTTGTTCACAGTAGATTATAAAACAATTAACATTTTCTGAACACCATGGGATTGAGAATGACCTGTTGTTTTTGACAAGATAGCCTGCATACACAGTTTTGTTTTGTTGAGACAGGGTCTTACCAAGTTGTTTAGTTAGTAAACTAAACAGGCTGGGCTGGAGAAGGCTATCCTCCTGCCTCAGCCTCCTAGAGTACTAGGATTACAGCATTAAGAGCTATCTCTTGCCTATCCTCATTCTCAGTAGGGTCTGCCATCAATAGTCACTGATAAAGTGTGCCATTCCCAATTAATAAATTGTATCTCCTCCAACTAAGCCAGGCCTGAGCACTCCAGGCCCAAAGACTTTGAAGAGCACGGCAAACCTAAGCATGAAGCAGTGAGTTGAGGCTACAGACTCATGTAGTTTTGGTTTGTTGGGTTTTTGTTGTTGGTCTGGAAATTGAACTCATGACCTTGCGCCTGCCTGGCAGGCGCTGAGCCTCTGAACTACACATCCCCAGCTCAAATAGTTTTATAGGGCTGTGCAGGTTCCTGTCCACAGCCTTCCCCAAGGGCTCTGAGGCTAAAGAATTCATGGAGCCAGCGGAACCACCGAAATCTGACGCGACACTTGCATTGTGGCGGAACCTGTTCTGAGCTTTCTTCCTCCTCTTGACCACCTCATGATCCAGCAAATGCTCAGGTCAAACTCCAGAAAGGGTGGCGCCTGACCTCGGTACGAGTTCGCAGATGTCAAAGACCACAACACACCACAAGACTCAAGTAGGTTCCTCAGGGCCCGCGACAGGACAGTCTTCTGCGGCCAAGCTAGCGTTTCCTGCAAACTCCAGGAGAATGCTGGCGAACTCAGCGCTGCCCGAATTTGTCTCAGGCCCTCACCTCGGTCAGCCAGGGTGTTAGAATGGTAAAAGGGGAAGCGCGCTCCCACAGCGCCAAAGCGGCTGGGGTACTCGCCGAAAATAAAAAGGTCTCTGTCTGCAAATCCCGTTTGCTCGCCCGGTAATCCACTCCCCGCCCCCAGCCCTGCGTGTGCGCCCCGTACAGCTGTTTTTAATCCCTACTTTTCTCACTTGGCGTCCCGGGCTCGGGCAGACTAGACGCGGAGCCAGTTAGTGTTTCCTCCTCCCCCTGCCGGGGTCTGTCCTCCCTCCGCCGTCTCCTTTTTCTCCGCCCGCGTCCCCGGGGGCAGCGTGTGGGAAGAACGAATTTCCGCCTGGTTTGCTCGCGCTCGCCGAGTTGGGTCCCTTCCGGACGCAGCCTGTTCTTTCGGGCGGTTCCACCCGCGCTGCGCTCCGAGTCCCCACCAAGACCCAGGAGGAGCCGGCTGCGGGGGCCGAGCCCCTGAGGCTACACAGCCAAGCCGCGCCCCCGAGGAGCTCTTGGAAGGGCTCCCTCCTGCAGTTGGGGAATCCGCTGGGCAAGGAGAATCCGCGCCAGGGAATCCAGCTTTCCGGGCTCCGCTGCAAACAAAAAGCACCAAGGCTTGCTCCCACCCCCGTCCCTGACGCACACCCGGAGAAACACTTTTCTGCAGAAATGCAACAAGTAGCACCCGGAGCTAGCGGAGAGCTCTGCGCCGCCTAACTTGGCCCCGGCGTAGCCCGCCTGCAGAAACAGAGGCCAGCCACCGGACAAAGAGCGGAGGAGGGGCTGGACTGCGCAGTGAAGTCCGAAAGAGGCCATTCAGCGACTCTGGCCAGGCCAAGGGGAATGCGGAGGAGACACGGAGCCGGCGGGCAGAGAGGACAATCCGGCCGCAGCACGAAGGGCGGGCGGCAATGGAAGCTGCCCACGCCGTGCGCTTCTTGCTCGTGGTGTGCGGCTGCCTCGCGCTCCCTCCGCGGGCGGAGCCGGTGTGCCCAGAGCGCTGCGACTGCCAGCACCCCCAGCACCTCCTGTGCACCAACAGGGGGCTCCGTGCTGTGCCCAAAACCAGCTCGCTGCCTAGCCCCCAGGACGTGCTCACCTACAGCCTCGGAGGCAACTTCATAACTAACATCACCGCCTTCGACTTCCACCGCCTAGGGCAGCTCAGAAGGCTGGACTTGCAGTACAACCAGATCCGCTCTCTGCACCCTAAGACCTTCGAGAAGCTCTCCCGGCTGGAGGAGCTCTACCTGGGAAACAACCTCTTGCAGGCACTGGCGCCTGGCACGCTGGCCCCGCTGCGCAAGCTGCGCATCCTCTATGCCAACGGCAACGAGATAAACCGCCTAAACCGCGGCTCCTTCGAGGGCTTGGAGAGCCTGGTCAAGCTGCGGCTGGATGGGAACGCCCTGGAGGCGCTGCCAGACGCAGTCTTCGCCCCGCTGGGCAACCTGCTGTATCTACATCTGGAGTCTAACCGGATCCGCTTCCTGGGCAAGAATGCCTTTGCCCAGCTGGGCAAACTGCGCTTCCTCAACCTGTCGGCCAACGAGCTGCAGCCTTCCCTGCGCCACGCGGCCACCTTTGCACCGCTACGTTCCCTCTCTACTCTCATCCTCTCGGCAAACAGCCTGCAGCACCTTGGCCCGCGTGTCTTCCAGCACCTGCCGCGCCTTGGCCTGCTGTCGCTCAGGGGCAACCAGCTCACCCACCTCGCGACGGAGGCCTTTTGGGGGTTGGAGGCCTTGCGCGAACTACGCCTCGAGGGCAATCGCCTGAGCCAACTCCCCTTGGCGCTGCTGGAACCTCTGCACAGTCTAGAGGCGCTGGACCTAAGTGACAATGAGCTGTCTGCCCTGCACCCCTCCATCTTCGGCCACCTGAGCCGACTGCGTGAACTCAACCTGCGCGACAACGCGCTCAGTGCCCTCTCAGGGGACATCTTCGCTGCCAGCCCGGCCCTCTACCGGCTGGATCTAGACGGCAACGGCTGGACCTGCGACTGCCGGCTGCGAGGCCTGAAGCGCTGGATGGGCGACTGGCACTCACAGGGCCGGCTCCTCACCGTCTTCGTACAGTGTCGCCATCCCCCGGCCCTGCGGGGCAAGTACTTGGATTACCTGGATGACCATCAGCTACAGAATGGGTCCTGCGCGGATCCCCGGCCCTCCGCAGCACCGACTGCGGAGCTAGGGCAGCGGCTCCTCCCCTCAGGCGCGGGGGAGGAGGAGACGACGCCCTCTGCAGGGGCTTTTGCTGAAGCGTTACCACCGCAGCCGCTGCCCCAACAGCGGGAGCGGTTGCTAGCTGGGATTGTCTGGGACACAGCCGCCAGGGAGCTCGTGAGCAATCGCAGTGTTCTGAGGCTGAGCCGGCTGGGTCCTGGTCTCCTGCAGCATGTGGGCCCCTCTGCAGCTCCTGGCGTGGTCCCAGCTCCACAGACCCTGGACCTGCAGGAGAAGGCCGAGGCGGGACATCCGACCCTCGCCGCTCCTGCCCACGCGGAGCCCACCCCGACGGCCGAGTCAGCCCTCGTGTCACCACTGGCCCGCGACCCCCGGCAGCGCGCAGCAAGGCAGCGTCTGGCCGCCGCCGAGCAGCAAGAGCGTGGTGCCCAGTCGGACGGCGGGGTTGGCCTGCCGCCGCTGGTGTCTGATCCGTGTGACTTCAATAAGTTCATTCTGTGCAACCTGACCGTGGAGGCGGTGGGCGCCAACAGCGCCTCGGTGCGCTGGGAGGTTCGTGCGCACCGCAGCCCCCGACCCCTGGGCGGCGCGCGCTTCCGCTTGCTCTTTGACCGCTTTGGCCAGCAGCCCAAGTTCCACCGCTTCGTCTACCTGCCTGAGCGCAGCAACTCGGCCACGCTGCGCGAGCTGCGCGGAGACACCCCCTACCTAGTGTGCGTAGAAGGCGTGCTCGGGGGCCGAGTCTGTCCGGTGGCCCCCAGAGACCACTGTGCAGGGCTGGTCACCCTGCCAGAGCCCAGCAGCCAAGGCGGCATCGACTACCAGCTGCTGACCTTGGCCCTGCTGGCCGTCAACGCACTGCTGGTGCTCCTAGCTTTGCTAGCCTGGGGGTCACGCTGGCTGCGGAGGAAGCTGCGGGCCAGGCGTAAGGGAGGGGCCCCCGTCCACGTTAGGCACATGTACTCCACCCGACGGCCGCTGCGCTCCATGGGCACTGGCGTCTCTGCCGACTTCTCCGGCTTTCAGTCGCACCGGCCACGCACTACCGTGTGCGCACTCAGCGAGGCTGACCTCATCGAGTTCCCCTGCGACCGCTTCATGGACAGCGCTGGTGGGGGCGCTGGTGGCAGCTTGAGGCGGGAGGACCACCTCCTTCAACGATTTGCAGACTAGATGGAGGACTTCCAGGAGACCATCTTGGCTTAAGAAGTTTCTCTGTGGCCCCGGCACCCACCTCAGGGGAGAGCCTTATTTTATCAAATCTGTTCCCCTCTTGTGCATTTGCCAGATAGGCCAAGGGGACAGAGGACCAACTCACCAGTCAGTGCGTGTGAAGTAAATGGATAGTATGTGGGGCTTAAGGCCAGTGGTAGGCGAGTGGTGTATGTGGGGCAGAGGTGGGAGACCTTGGCAGCTCGGGGATGGCTTCTGTATTGGATGCAGCACAGTAATCTGGCCTCCTCTGGGGTGGATGGGAGCGCCCATAACCCCAGTGCGTCTGGAAGGATTCTGGTGCATGCTCTATGTTTGCCCAGTGTCAAAACAGGAGTTTTGTTTCTATTTAAGAAAAAGGAACTTAGCACCATTACAAAGGACACTTGGCAACTGATCCCACTGGTTTGGTGGTCTCTGCCAAGGAAGTTGTTGTGAGCAGGTGGGAATATTCTCATCTAGCAACTCGTTTATGCTGACTGGTAGAGCATTCAGGAAACCGGAAGGTAAAATAATAACAATGTTTTTTTCTTCAACAATGTGAAGATCTCTGACATTTAACACACTGACCAGTAAACTCAATGACTGTTTTAGTTGGACTGGGTCATTCAACTATTTGCCTTTTAACATGAGCAAGATAAGCACATTGGGTTTCTTTGACAGTAACAAAAACTTGTATACTTTCTCAGGAGAAGGCTGCATGCAAGACCTCTCTGTCAGGGTTGTTCCTGTGGTTTTAATTTTATTTTTTAAACTTATATGTATGGAAAAGGAAATTTCAATGTCAGATTCCATAAAAGAAAGTACTATGTATGCAACTGATGACCTCCTAGGGAACCCTGGCGTCCAAGTTCACTTAACCACATTTCTGACCATGTGTCCAGATGGGAATAAACATGATGCTCTTGTTGCATTTTTATCAGTGCCACTCAGTTCTGTGCCTACTTCTCCTGAGTTACAGTTAAGTAATAAAGGTGATTTCCTAATGGGGAAGCAAAAGGAATTGTCCAGGCTAGGGGTAGTTCAGTGGTAGAGCACTTGCTTAGCTTGTGTATGAGGTCCAGGATTTGATGCCCAGAAAAGTAAGAACAAAATAAAAGGTGATTGTGAGTTGATAGTATAGTCTTTGACCACATTAATCCATTTCTTTAGACAATATAGAAGACAAGAAAAAATTATGGAAAAGAAATGTGAAAAGAAATACATCAGTGGGTATCTGCTTATACTAAAACCAGAACGCTTAAACCTCACTGTGAAGTAATTATATATTTTTCAAATTAATCTTTCCACTACCAAGTGTTTCACTGTGTTATTAAATCTTTTAGTAAACACTTGCCATATTTTCTTTTCAGTGCTTTAATTTTAAACTTAGGGTTAGGCTTTTTTTATTGTTCAGTGTTTTCAGCTATCTAGGATAGTTTTATTCCCTGATATTTATGAAGTACTTGTTTATCACTAAATGTAGTGGTTGGCTTTACATTACTAATTGTGTGTGGTCTAAAAATGCAGTTACTAAGAGGGTATGCGCTGTGGTTATATTTACTGTAGCTGTGGATTTATTGTCAGTAGAATACTGTGGGGGCCACTACAATGGTGCTAAGACTTTACAGTCAATCTTCTGTTTAGGGCCACCAACCCTGAGGGTCCTGGTGTCTCAGGGAATCCATCACAGTGGGGGGGTGTCCTTCAACCCAATTCACTCCATCTACATTTGGCCTACATTGAGCCAGGCCCCCTTTTATCCCAACCAGTGAGCAGGTATCTAGGGATCTAAATTAGCTGGTCTTTGTTTACGTGGAGATGAGTAAATGTTCAGTTCACTTAAACTACAGCTGCTTTTCTAGCAGGCTTGTCTGGGGCCCAAACTTAATAAACCACAGGAAATAGACTGTCATTCTTTGTTTGCTGCCAGAGCTTGTTTTAGATTCGGAGCATATGGGTACACGGGAGAGGTAGAGCTGATCTCTTATTTTCTACCCGTAGGCTATCTGGCTCCTTTTATATTTCTGACTTTTTTTCATGCATAGTGAAATTCCCTTTCTTAGCCATTTCTTTTGCACAGCAGTGGAATATTGAATCCCACTGAAAATCTGGAAAAGCCCTCTAATTCTATCTACCACTCATCCTTTCATCTGCAGAACATCACTGAAAATGCCAAATCCCTGGATCTGTGTTCTTTTTAAAATAGCATCACTGGAAAGTCAGTGAGAAATGGTTAAATGTCATACATTGTTATGTTCACTTATGTCAATAAACCCATTTACTAATATAAAGTTGTTTTATTGTTGGAGTTTCCAAATGTTTTATTCTTTCTTAATGATATGATCTATGTCATTTCTCACATCAGTTTTCATCTGTGAAAATGAAATACAACACTGAAGGCTTTCTGTCCCTATTCAATGTGTTTTAAAAATTTCCATGTCCATAGTACAGCATGAACCTCAGCGTAAAGAGTGGGGTATGTGACTAAACTTAGAGAGACTATGAGAGGACTCTGAAGGCTGAGGGTCAGTGGCAGTGTGAAAATGCTGCTGAACATCAGTAACTGCCCTGTGACTAGGTCTCAGCAAGGCTTGCCTATCTGAATAAAAGTAAGTGAAAAGTCAAACCCTTTGACTCTCACAGTCAACAACACAAAGGAATTATCTTGGGTTAGAAGTCATTTGTTTGCCCTTACGAACATTATGAAGAGAGCAAATTCCTGAAAAAGACTGTACTTTTGTATGAGTTAGGAGTAGCCAAAGAGCCAGCAGGCAATCTGGAAGATGGTGTGACCCTCAGCTTCAACAGTGGGATTTCTGCTTCCACCAGGGAGAGAATTTTCAAAGTTGGTAGGTAATAACACATGACCAGAAGGGCTTCTTTACTTTGCCATACCCCTGATTTTCACCAAAGGACAGCAACATGGGTACTTACTGTATACTAAGAAAGTTTTAAAATAGATCTGGCATTGGTAGTTAATCACTTTTTCTTTTCTAAGACTTTGAGACAAAGGACAATGAAGCACTTCCAGTGCCCAAGATTCATTCAAAATTCCACTCAGGATCAGCACCTTCTCCATCCTAAGGCAATTAGCACTATGAGATTTAGAATAATAAACAGCATTCAACAGCACCATTGATTCTATGGCTGTTCAATAAATATTAAATGTAGCATCATTAGTAGTGCTGTCTTGAATACCGGCCAAGAGGCGGTGTGATCCTTTTGTGAAGTTTCAGGAGCAAGACATGTCTGCTTAAGTTCCAGCCAACCAAAAATTTCAGATCATGAGATTATACCAACCCCCTCCTTCCACCTTCTTCTAGTTGATCAAGATCCTTCTAAAATTCAGGGTGGAATGATCACTCTTGAAATACTTCTCCAGGATTTGAAGGAAAGTGAATAGAATAATAGTTGACAAACATTGTTGTGTTTATTGGATTCTTGCCATCAGTTAATACCTCCTTTAGATTGGAACTAAGGATGCATGAAATCTTGGGTCTGCAATGCCTCTCCTTTCCTAAACTTATTCACAGTGTCCTCAGGTGTCCTTTTACTGGGATGAATATTTTGCATGCAAAGATATTCTTGTCCTAGAAATCTGAGGTCCCTTTTTCTTTCTCATTCGTGTGGCAAATAGTATTCTTTTCATTTTGCCTAGAGAAGCTGACATATTTGGATACTACACTTAGCTCTATTAATTATTGAATAATCACAAAAGAGAGGGAAGACAATCTTCTTGTTGCTTTATCTTGAGTCAAAACACCTAACTATCCTATCCCATCTGTTTGGGAGTATTTAAAGTACAGGTGCTGTGATTTCTAAATGACGTGGAGTCGTGGCTTATACTTGGGTTGTGAAATTATTTCAACTGCTAGACAGAAAAAAATTGTTGCTCACCAACACTTGAAACTAAAATATCTCCTGACTATCTAGATCTAGGACATTTCTTTCCAACTGATGAAAGCTTATAATGCTAGTACTATGCCACAGTTGTTGCAGAGATAGGGCAAGACTGTTGTGTGTCAAGGTCTGCTGTCACTGTGTCACAGTTACTATCTTTTCCAAATCAGTTTTTTTGATGAAGTAATGCTTAGCCTGAAGCCCACTTCCCACATAGGTCTTGTGACATGTGTGCGGAACTGTGTGGAAGCATAGTTCAGTAGTAGTTCCACTCTTCTAGTCTTTTCTCTCCCAACATGGTATCCTTCGAAGGGTTTTTACTTCTGGAAATTAAAATAACTACCAATAATAACAAACAATGATGGCTAACATTTTGTGATGCTTGCTTTCAGCCTTCAGTGCTTCCATTGACAAAGCCCTTGTTTCCCATCCTCACACGATATCTTCACACCCATCTTGAATTGGGTACCTTTCTTCCTATCCCAGGGCAGATCCCACTTGTTGTTTGAGGTTAGTCCCCATGAACACACTCATGTCGGCAATAGGAAAACAATACTCCCAGGAGATAGGGTTAGGTTCCTGCCAGCCTCTGGTCACTTTCAATGCATCACCTATTCCTGCTGAAACACATTTAACACACGTGACCAGTTTATCAACACCTTACTCATGTTGAAGGGCATGTAAGTCACGTGGTCACAAAGCACATGCAGACACATCCTGAAACACTTTGCACTCTTCCTGTGCTTAGGGACACCAGCCAGCACTTTGACACTGTACCTTGAAACCCCTTTCACACTCCAAAATTGCCAAGCATAATGCACAAAAATGTCCCGTTGCATCACTAAGCAGACTGCATAGAGGACATTAAATAGCACAGTAGCTGAAACAGGGAGGCAGAATGTTATTTAACCTCAGGTCAGAGCATGCCCCAGCAACTCAAAATTTTCACTTCCCAGAGCAGTCAGCAGAGGACAGGAAAGTGCTACAGCGTGCTGATCCTGAAGTGACACATTTTGGTGAGAAGGTGTGTTCACCCATATGGAACCCAAGAATAACAGAGTTCAAGTCTCCTCATCTTCAGCTTTACCTCCTGTGTCCCCTACTGCTACACCAGATGCCATAAATTGGCATTTTCCCCCGTGAGTAATCTTCCGTCTTTTACATTGGTAGCTATACCTATTGTTTCACAAACTGCTGGCATGTGTGTTGCATGTGCTGTGAGGACTGTTAGACTATGCACTGTTGTATGCAAATGTAGGTGCTGTTCCTGTGAACTGTAGATGTGTTTGTATTGAGGGTGGATGGGGAGAGGGGCATAAGGAATAAAACTTCTGTCCATTTGATATTTTCTGTTCATTCTGCTGGGAGTGTTTGCTGACTCCGTGCATAGACAGTTTTTACTGTTTGTTTGGGGCCTGACAGATATCACAAATATACTCAGATGTCCTCAAACCCTTGCACACTTCCTCCTCCTCGTCTCTGAGGGCGTCCGGGGAGCTCTGTGCTCCTCTGCAGAAGCAGCGGCTGCAGCTTCCATTGTATTTTCAGAGGCTCCTCAGTGAGCTTTTCCTCTATCCGTGGCGCTCTCTTATTTACCAGCGCCAGTGGCTGGCCTTGAGAAGCACTCGTCTGCTTGTTCAAGGATTTCATCATATGCTCAAGTTACATCTCATTTCTTGCTTGGTTTTGTGCCTTTTTCTATTTCTGCTTTGACTCCTGGACACACACACACACACACACACACACACACACACACACACTGCATCTTGTTTGCGCCTAGGGCTTAATTCTACTTAGGCTGTTGCCCTATAGCTGGTTGGTTTCATTAGTTGACCTCTTTCTTGATTGTTCAGAACAGTAAAAAACCCATGTTTTCAAAGTTACCCCAGAGATCGCAAGATTATATTTTATATTTTACAATGTTCCTTTCACAAAATTCCTGTATACCCTTTACCCATCTTTAATTAACCAAGTGTTAATGTTTTTTCTGTTGGCTTTATGATTTTCTGTCTCTGTCTCTCTGTCTCTGTCTCTCTCTGTCTCTGTCTCTATCTCACTCTCTGTCTCTCTGTCTCTATCTCTCTGTCTCTCTGTCTCTGTCTCTGTCTCTGTCTCTGTCTCTCTCTCTCTCTCTCTCTCTCTCTCTCTCTCTCTGTCTGTCTCTCTCTGTCTCTGTCTCTCTCGCTTTCACTCTGGCTCTCGCTCTCTCACTCTCGCTCTAGCTCTCACTCTCTATCAGAGAAAAAAGTTCAGACATAATGTTCCCATATCCCTCAATATTTCCCTTAGGACTGGAAAAACAGCTGTGTGACTCTTCTTTCAGGCCACATTGTGAGAAGTTGAATCAATTAAGCCCCCGATTACTTTTAGTTTAGGTTTTCCTGTTGCTGTCAGTGCACTACAAACTTTAAATTTCTATACTCCTGTGTGGATTGATTTGTTAAACGGCATGTCTATAACTTTACTTTTCACTGGTGCATATTTGAAGTGTGTCACGTTTACATTCCTTGTGGAGGATTGGCTGGTGCACATGCCGCATCTTCCTTTCTTTTCATCTTCTTTCCCTCCCCCTTTTGTCCCCTCCCCCCATCTCTTGGTCTCCTTCCCATTTCAGAAAGCTCTATCTCTCTACTTCCTATTGTCAATCTTTTATTTTGCTCTACACTTACACTTTGGATTTCTCATATAGTAGAAACCTCATGATACTTAAGCTTGTATGTTTGGCTTATTTCACTCAACATTACAGTCTCAGGATGCATCCATTTTCCTACAATAACTCCAGTTTATCCTTCTTATGGAATAGTACTTTATTGTGTGTAAACCACATTTTCTCCATCCATTCATCCGTTGATGGGTGTATAGGCTGCTTCCAACATGTAGCTCTCATAAATTGTGCTGCTGTACACCTGGGTTTGCAGGTGTCACTGTGATATGACTTTAACTCTTTCAGAAGACATCTACCTACAAGGGCACTAGCTGGATCAAATGGAAGTTCTAGTTTTAGTTTTTTGAGGCTTCTACATATGGATTTTCAAAGTGATTGTGATAATTTTCATTCCCACCAACAATATAGAAGGATTTCTTTTCCTTGTAGCCCCACCAGAATTTGTTATTATTTGATTTCTTGATAATGGCTATTTTTCTACAGTAAGACAGTCTCACTGTTGTATTAATTTGCATTGATCTAATGGCCAGACACATTGAACATTTCTTCCTGTATTTATTGGCAATTTTTACTTCTTCTGAGAAGAATCCATTCTATTCTCTTTTTTATTTGTTTTTTTTTTTGTTTTGTTTTGTTTTGTTCTTAGCAGATCCAATTTTTTGAGTTGTTTACATGTTCCTGGTACTAGTCCTCTGTCTGGGCAGTACTGCCAAATTTTTTCCAATTCCATTATTTGCCTCTTTCCCCTGGTGGTTGATTCTTTTGCTGTGCAACAGCTTTTTTAATTTGGCATTATCCCATTTGCTGATTTTTGATACTAATTCCTGTGTAATCAGGATTATGCTTAGAGAAGCATTGCTTACCTCTATGACTTCAAGAGTTTTACTTAGTTTATCTTCCAGGAGATCAAGTGTTCCTTTTTTTTTTTCCTCCGAATGCCTTTAGGGCAGGTTTGGCTGGCTGGAGTTGTGGGGCTCGAACCACAGCAACCTGAGCCTGACTGCTTTGCTGAAGCAGCCACTTAAAGAACTGAGCTACGGGGCAGGCCCCCAAGTGTTCCTATTTTAACATGTAGCTTTTTGACCCATTTTGATCTTAGTTTAGTACATGGTGAGAGAAATAGGCCACAGTTCAGTCTTCTGTGTGTGGAAAGCCAGTTTTCCCAGAATATTTTTTAAGCCTCCAGAGTATGTTTTTGGCCCTTTTGTCAGAGGTCACATAGTTCACTGTGCTTAGGGCTGTCCTGTGTCTTCTGTTCGGTTCCACTGATCCAGAGGTAAGAAATCACAAACTGTTTTTGTACCAGTACCATGCTGTGTGCTTTTGGGTTATTTAACACTCTAGGTTCGTAATATAACTTGCCATCCAGGATTATTTTTGCTATTCGGGGTCTCTTCTAGTACCATATGAATTCTAGGATTGCTTTCTCCAGTTCTGTGAAGAATGATGTTGATGTTTTGATTGCAATTACATCGAATTTGTGCATAGGTTTGGAAATATGGCCAAAACTAATATTAGTTTTGCCTACTGAGGAACAGGGTATATTTTTCCATTTTCCGATGTATTATAGTTTCATTTGAGACTATTATAGTTTTTACTGTCGAGGTCTTCCACTTCTTTACTTATGTTAATTTTTAAGTATTTTTTTTTTCTTGGTGTTATTTTGAATGATATTTTTTCCTAATTTATTTCTCAATGAGTTTGTTACTGATATAAAAATGCTACTGATTTTCTTCTCTTCTTTTTATGGCTGGCTCAGCTTGCCCTGATGATGGGGCTGGCACAGCATGTGGCGCCAGGCACTGAACCTTGGTCCCTGCATTTGCCAGAATTTGCCTAAGCAAGTACTTTAGACCACTGAGCTATCTCGCCAGCCCAGTATCGATTTTCATGTGTTGATTTTGTGTTTTGCAATACTGCTGCATTTAGTTATTAATTATAGGAGTCTTGGGCTGGGGAGATGGCTCAGTGGAATACGCATTTCCCTGGCAAGCACAAGGGCATGAGTTCAATCCCTAGTTCTGCCAAAAAGAAAAAAAATTAATTATAGGAGTCTTTTAGTGGGCCTTTTTTGGAGTCTTCTATGTAGAGGATCATATTGTCTGCAAGTAATGATAATTTGTCTTCTTTTTCCTATACATATCTCTTTTATTTGTTTCCCCTGCCTAATTGCTCTTGCTAATGTTTCCATATATGTTCAAAAGAAATGGTGATAGTTGACATCCTTGTCTTTTTACTGATTTTTAAAGGAAAAACTTTTTGTTATTCCCCATTTAATATGATGTTGGCAGTAGGTTGGTCACAAATGACTTTTACCAGATTGAGATATGATCATTTTATACCTACTTTCTTTGTTTTGTTTTTTTCCATGATTGGATGCTGGATTTTATTAAAAAAAACTTCTTCTGAATCTTTTCTGTGAAGATCATGTGATTTTTGCTCTTGCTTCTATTCATATAATGTATTATGCTTATTGATCTGTGTATGTCGAACCATCCTTGCATCCTTGAAATAAAGCTCACTTGGTCATGATGTATGATCTTTATGAAGATTTATTGCATTCTATTTGCCAGTATTTTGTTGGAGATCTTTGCATCTAGCATATATTCATTAAAGAGATTATCCTATAGTTCTCTTTTTGGTTGGATCTTTGTCTTTTTTTTTTTTTTTTTTTTTTTTTTTTTTTTTTTTTTTTGTGCAACTAGGGATTGAACTCAGACCCTTGCACATATCTTACTGAGCCATCTCCCAGCCTTCAGGGTTTTTTGTTTGTTTGTTTATTTGTTTTTGTTTTATTTTGGTTTTTGTCTAGTTTTGGAATGAAGATAATTCTATCTTCCAGGAATGATTTTGGAAATTCTCTTTCCCTCTGAATTTCAGTAAAGAGCTTGAGGATTACTGGTGTCAGAAATTCACTGGAGCTTTTGTAGAATTCAATAGAGAATCTTTCTGGGTCTGGGTTTATCTTAGTTGGCAGGTTTTTTAGTACTGCTTTAATTTCATTGTCTGTTATTAGATTATTCAGGGTTTTCTTGTCTTCTTGGTTCAGTGTAGGCAATTTGTATGTTTCTAGGAATTTATCATTTTTTTCTTAGTTTTCCAGATTATTGGCCTACAGGTTTGAGGAGTAATTGCTAATAATCTTCTGGATTTTAATAGCATCCATTATAATTTTGTCTTTTGCATTTCTAATTGTATTGATTTGGGTCTTTGCTTTTTATTTTGGGGGAAGATTGGATAAAGTTTTGTTTACTTTGTTTATTCCTTTGAAAAGCCAGCTCTTTGATTCACTTGTTCTTTGTATTTTATTTTTAGTCCCAAATTTCTTGAGCTTTGCTTTGATTTTTATGATTTTTCTCTCTTGCACCAGCTTTAGGTCTGGGTTGTTCTTGCTTTTCTAGGACCTTGAGCTACATTGTTAGGTTATTTACCTGAACTCTCTGCTTTTGTGATGTCCACATTCATAGCTATTGTTTACATCAAAAGTATCTTTAAGGGGGCTGGGGAGATGGCTCAGTAGAATAAGTGCTTGCCTGGCAAGCACAAGGGCCTGAGTTCAATCCCCAGTCCCACAGACCACCCCCCCCAAATAAAACTAAACTAAACTAAAAAGTGTCATTAACTGACAGTGTGGAACATCTTATAGACAGGAGAACCTCTGTTGGAGATTTTTTTTTACCTTGATTTTACACATGTACTATTTTACTTATGTAAGACAAATCAAGCACAAATGAGGTATAATGTGTTTTGATTATTTAATGGACTTTCATAGACACAGGTTTTGCATCTGACATTATTTCAAGAGCTGTCCCTGCACTAGTCCTCTCAGTCCTCACATTACCTGCCCTCTGAGGTAGGCACTCATTGCCTCCGTGTAGAGATTATGCCAAGACGCAGGGCCGTGATGCCTCTTGACTAATGTCCCCAAGTCCTATGGAGATGCCAGAGCTGGAGTCAAAACCAGGCTGGTAGGCTGCAGAGCCCTTGTGATCAGGCCTGACCCTGGCAGCCTTGTGTGTAGATGTGACATCTGAGTAGACACACAGGGCTTGTCTTGCAATTCATCACTAAAGCCTTTCCCCCCATTCATTAATTTAACACTCAGGCTTTAGTTCAAACCAGTTTGGCTTTTGTTTTCTGCCTATGACCTTAATTTGTATCAGACCTAAAGGATAATATCCAACATTACATATTCAATTTTTGTATCACTGTACAGTGAATGGTTAGTTCTTTCCCTTGTTTGCAGATTTCTGTTCAGAACTTTTAAGTTTGATTGATTGTGAGCTCAAGACTTCCTCTTGAATTTCTCTTTGTGTCGCCATAGTGCCTGGCTAGCATGGGGCTCCTCAGGATCTGCCTATTGTCAAGAGTGGCAAAGCAGCAATTCAGTCTTTTCCCACCGACACACACTTGCCAGATACAGTTCACATGAGTGACTTATATTTATGTGGTTGGAAAAGTGACTTAATGGCTGTAATTCCACCTACATATACATTGGCATTGGCATGATTGAGAAGTGGCAGGTGCTGGAGGATGTACATTAGACTAACTGTACAGCATAATTCTACCTTTTTGTATCTTTAAAGAACATACAAAGTTCTCAAAAAGTGTGCATTTGCAAAATGATGCACATTTCTTCCCTTTGTGACTATTTGTAGACTTCAGAATATTTAGAATAAGCCTAAGATTACTCTGTCTTACTTATACTAGTATTCTCATCATTTATCCTAGTAGATTTCATGTAGTAGGTTCTAAAAAAAAAAGGCTTATAGAATTAAAAATAAACTATAAAGCCTTAGTTCAATTAGGAAGTGATTGCTTCTCAGCGTTTTGGCTAAGATCAAGTTCAATTAGGAAGGAAATTATGGTAGGAAAAATTCTTTTTTCATTATTTATAACTACTGAAATTTTTGCTTCCTAGGAAATAGAACAAGATATATATCTCTATCTATCTATCTATCTATCTATCTATCTATCTATCTATCTATCTGTATAGATATTTTCTACCTAGTTCTCATTCATTGGTTACGTCTTCCCCCATGAAATGACTGAGATTTTTCTAAAAATTCAAGGCCTGCCAGTAATTTATGAATTTCTTCTTGCACCAGAAAGACACGTGTTTTCGTGAGATAAGGGACATTTCAGCTGCATTGTAGGCGTGAATTGAAGTGTCGGCACCTAGTCTCACCAGGTAAGTGATTATCTGTAGTTGACAGAGTGAGCAGTTTCCATGCTTGATGAGGCAGGTGACCTTGGCATATTTATCATCATTACCACAGGGGACAGAAACCAATATCTTTATCTTTGAGAGTGCACAGCAAGAAAAGGAGAACCTATTTGAGCAGAAAAGAGTTCATCTCTGGAGATGTGTGCTGTGTATATGTGTGAGTGGGTGGGTGGGGACGGAACAGAGCGATAGAGACAGAAAGAAACAGGAAGACAAGAGAGACAGAGGGACAGAGAGAATGTATGTTTGGTGTTTTATATTTTCTTTCCTCTTTTAATTTTCTTCTAATTTTACTGCAGGGAGAAAATGACGTTGGCTCTCATCTGAGGGCTCAGATTCATTCCCCTGCAAGTCTTCAAGGGGCATAGTTTTTCCTTATAAGGAAGTAGAAAAAGGCTTCAAAATATGGACACTCTGTATTATCTTCTCTCAGACTTAGCTGCCTGATTATAGGAGGCCAGAGGTTAAGGATGTGACCTTGGATATGGTGCTGTTGGCTCACCCTACTCTCCCCTGTATGGAGCTTGGTGTTTTTAACCCTGGGCCTGGAGTCCACCGATCACCGAGCTGCTTTGGTGACAGTGAAGCAGAATGGCTCAGAGGCCAGACTGGAGACACTGCTTGGCGTGCATGGCCCTATTAAAGGACAGGAGCAGCCCAGAGTGGCTTTATGTCCAGGAAGAAGTGGTTGCCTTTTGAACGAGGTTGTTAGGGCTGTCATAGCAAAGAACCAGAAACTGGATAACTTAGACGGCAGAAAGGTTCTATCTCACAGCTCTTGAGGCTGAGAGTTCAAGATCTAAGTGTGGCAGAGTCCATTCACTCTGAGGCTTTGCAAATCTCTCTCACTGCCCAACTCACCTGCCCTTCCTGGCTTCCTATGGCTTGCTCACAGTCTTCAGACCTTGGCTTATCCACCCACCACCTGATTCCACTTCATCTCCCCATTGTGTCCTTCCTGCCCGTATGTCTGTGTTCAAATTTCATGTTTATATAAAATCACCAGTCTCATTGGATTAGGGACTACCTTAATCTAGTATGACCTTATGGTAAGCAAGTACCTACACAGCAATTCTATTTCCAGATAAATTGACACAGTGAAGTACCAGGGGGTTAGAAAGGCAACATATGAATTGAAAGGGATATAATTCAACTTATTACAGCATTCAATCCTTAAATGGGTGATTCAGTTGGGGACATTTTCTTGACTATTAATGAAACAGGGAGAGGCATAACAACGGATGAAATGGTAGAGCAGTTGATGCTTACTAGTGAACTGGGGTGTAGAAGGGTGAGGACTATGGGATGTAGTAGAAGACTTCCTCCTTCCACCAGAACAGTCATCCTCTCGATGCCTCTGATAGCTTCTCAGTTGAAATACGACATATGGGGTCAAAGAGGATTTAAGATTCAAAACTTTTGCAAACTACCTATGGCATGTGAATTTCAGTAGCCTGGGCAAAATCACCCTAAGGCCTTAATCAGAAATGCAGGAGCATTCACCCAGGAGCCTTCCTGCTTTCCTGAGTTCCCAATATGGTAGTGGCTAAACAGGAAGGATCAGTTCCTTGAAGAGTCCTATCCTTTCAGCCACTTCTCTTCCTAATAGTACATGCTCAAAATACATTTTCTATTTCCTTAGCGAATTCTGAAGTACAAAGTTGGGTACTGGTGTTCTTTAGGTACTTTGCAATGTTATTAGAGGCTGATCATTGCTAATGCAAAAATCTAACATCCCAAACACCCAAACATTTTGAGCACCAACATGAGAGCACCAGTGAAAAATTTCTCACCTCATCTTGTGTGACAGGTTAGGATCAGGAACAGAGAAAATACTCTGTATGATGACCTTCAGCCTCTGTGCATAAGATGTATCTGAAACATATATATGAAATGAACTTTGGGTTCAGACTTGGGTCCTACCTAGATATCTGCTTATACATGCAAATACATTCCAAAATAGGTTTAAAAAAATCAAAAATTCAAAATACTCCAGGTTCGAAGCACTTCAAGGGTACTTAACTTGTGTTCCCAATTTCTAGATAAAGTAATCAAGGCTCATATTTCGAAGGCTTTGCCTAGGAGGCAAATCCTATGCACTCCGTATTAGGATGTCAATCCCCTAGGGCTGTAGATTGTTTTTCTTTTAATCTTTCATATCACACTGACATACGAATTCATTTCAGTCTCCTGAGTAAACTGAGGATGCTGGGTTTGGATGATCTCTTTGTGTTTGTATCATTCTAAAATGTATCTACAATGACTTTTATTTTCCTGTTTTGGGTGTAAGAAGGAGAGGATGGAGCCCATCCATATGCATATTTTAGATGGAATTTCAACATCTCATCGTGGAATTTCCTGGTTGTCAACCAAGTATGTAGATTTTTGTATCCCAGAAGGTCATCTATTTTTGCCAGCAATGGAATTGTACTCTGGTCATCTGAGGGCTAATACCTTAGGGACCTCATACTTCTCAGTTCTTTAAGTGTCCCTGTACTTTGACTCTTTTTGCCCATGGTCAAACCCTACCTGGCATAGCCTCATTGGTACCTGGCCAGCAAGTGACATATTGCCAGTGTCACTGGCCAGAGAAACACACTTCTTTGTTGAGCCTGGCTTCCAGTCTGGGCGCCTCTCCTCTGGGCGGTGTGGGCCAGCGACCAGGCTTTGACTGATTCCGTTCAGGAAGACGAGCTTGTGGTGGATATGATAATGACGCCAGTAAAATTCAATTACTGGGTCCCTGAGGATCCTAGCAAGCAATAATAAATTAAGAAACATGAGGTTTGGAGTTATCTAAACTGAAATTATAATGGGGATATTGAAAACCAAACAAACAAAAACCTCAAGCGTTCATTTCATTATAGATGCTACAGTGTTCCTCACCAAAAATTAGTTCATCAACTACCCCTTTGTTCTGTTGATAAAAGAATATGCCTGAGACACAGCCAAGAACATTTTCTGCTAATTACTGGGCATTGTTGTGTCCCCAGAGCACACCTGGCTGTTGGGTAATGGGACCCAGGGAGGAAGCAGCAGCCCCACAAGGGCCTCCAAGGCCACTGCACTAATCCACAGGGCTCCTGCGCTGGGAGCCCACGGCCTTGGGTCTCAGGTTGCATGCAGAGCTGGCATTTGAATGGGAGGTGTAACCTCAGAAGGTCCAGCTAGCACTTAACCACTGACATCCATCAGGAATGTCAAGGCTTGCATTGTCTGGTTAATTGGAACCAGCTTTCCTGCTATCAGATCCCTCTTCACTCCTAACCTTTCCACCCTCCGTCTCCTTTGTTTGGCAATTTACGGCTTTTCCTGCTTGTGCCTTCTGCCGAGTGAGTGGTGTGCCCGAGAGCTGCTGGCTTCCTTACCAGGCTTAGACCTGGGAGAATTTGTTGACATTTCTTCTACAGAATGAATGCCAGGTGCACGAAGGTAAAGAGGATGCTAAGGTAGTCTAGCTGCACTCTGTGGTCCACCGCCAGGTAATTTTAAAGTTCAAATGCATTGTCCCTGGTCCTTACCCTCCTCCTACATCACTGCATGAAGGTCCACAGGGCCAGGTTAGTCTGACTTTATAATCCTGGGAGGTGGCCAACTTCTGACTCGAACTGGGCACCAGAGAATCTCCCAGGAGTCCGAACAGCAGCCAGTTTGGGGCTAGTGCTTGGCAGATTCAGAGCCCTGGAATGCGGGGCATCGCTTTTGACCATCTGTGCAGAATGTAGGACAGTGAGAGGGCAGCTTAGCCATGAATCAGATGTTAAGAGAAGGCAGAGACCCAGATTATCCAGCCACACAGAGACAGGCCTGTCACTGCTCAGGCTCTAGGTGATTGTCCACTTCCTGACTCAAGACTCCCCTTGAACCCTGGCTATTCTTAATTTGTGCTTTAGTAAGTCATTTACATTTTCCCAGTAAATTCTCTATATTTATTTTGGTTTGTTTTAAGAGCTTGTCTTCTGGCTTCTTTTTTACCTAGCAAAAGAGCCATAAGATGTTACTGTCTGACTATTTTCATGGGCTTGGATGGCATTTGAGAGTAGGACTGTGAGTGGCTGTACTGTGGTATTTATTTATTCATTCATTTATGTTTTACAGCACTAAGATTGAATGCAGGGCCTTTGCACTATGTCCCAGCCCTATTTGTTTGTTTGTTTATTTGTTTATTTTTATACATATGCTTGTTAAGTTGCCCAGGCTGGGCTCAAACCTGTGATCCTCCTGCTTCAGTCCTCCCAGAGTCTTGGGATTATGGGCCTGCACCACCATTCCTGGAGGTTCCACGATAGTCTGAATACAGTGGGCCTAGGTACAAGCCGGTGACAGGCAGTGAAGGTGGCCTTCCTGGGGAAGGGCTTTCCTGACCGATGAGCCACCTTTTCCCCTTGCCTTCCCCAGCTTGTGTCCTTGCTGTAAGCCCCTCACACTGTGTCTCAGGAGGCCCCCATCCTTCCTCACCTCCCATCCAGTTCGGCATTTAGCGATGCCTTTTCCATGACTGTTGTCTCAGGGGCTTGAAAAAATGTCCTGTGCTGTTCACAGATGAAGAAAATGGAAGGCATTATTTCCTCATGGGCAAGAGGACTGGCCGCTTGTCACTCTCTATGTCAGGACTTGCCAAATTAGGGAGGACTCCTCTCGTTACAGTGGGGCGGAAGCTGCAGGACACCCAGATACAAAAGCAGACAGAGGATTTGACCGTCCCTTTACTCCCCGTGAAATACAATGCTAGGCAGTGTTCACACTTTGCCCACACTGCTTCCTGCCTTCACCAAGGAGGGATTTCATCGGACCTGCCAGCTGTTCCGGGGGCTGCACTGAGTGGCTGGCTGGGATCTGGGGACAGATACACAAAGGGCTTTGCCCGCATGCCGCCGCCAAGCGTGGGCCTCTGCACAGGCAACCAGTGACTCTCCTCTGGGCAGAATCCTGTGCAAATGTCTAGTCTGACTCTGTCCTCATTGGTGCAATAAAAGGTGAAGTTCTCTTTCATTGTCAGAAAAAAAATAAGGGAGAAAATGTCTAGATACAAGCTAAAAAGGAGGTGCTATTCCTGACTGTTTTGGCGTTCAGTATCTTAGGGACAATGTGCATGGGGGTTGTAACTTGTTTAAGAACTATAGTCACAATGTACCAGCTTTGTCTTTTCCCCTTAGAAGGAAAAACCAGCGCAAAAGGTGGACTCAGGTAGAACACAAACCCTGTACTGTGCTGTCTGCATGTCACTTACACATCTTGGGGATCCTACAGCTTGAATACATTACTAATGGCCTGAGATGTTAAGTGACCTATCTGAAAAATCACACAACTGGGAAGTAACTGAGTTGGAAGGCAAAGCTGAGTTTAGCCAGATGTTAAATTTTTACTTATATTTTATTTATTTGATACAGGGTCTTGCTAGGCAGTTCAGACTAGTGATGATCCTCCTGTCTCAGCCTCCCCAGCGCAGGGATTACAGGCGTGCATCACCATGCCCAGTTTTAGGGCCAGTGTGGTGTGCCTGGTGTTCTGGGGCCAGCATGGCATGTGGTACTGGGGATCAAACCCACTTACCAGGCAGGCGCTATTTTCTCAGCTCCTAGCTGGCTCTCAAAGCCATTTGAATTCTGGGCTGGTGAGCTAGCTCAGTGATCTAAAATGCCTGCTTAGGCAAACTTAGGCAAAAGAAGGGATGGTGGAATCATACCCAGCACCACGTGCCGTGCCAGCCCTGCCCCCAGGGTGCAATGAGCCTGGGGGTTCGGGGAAGAGAGAGGATGAATTTCCCTTACTCAGACACGGTACTTCTCAAATTTCTCTGATCAGGGTCAGGCAAACTCTTATTAAAAAATCTCATCCTGGGTTCTACTGTAGATCTGATGAATCTCAATCTTTTAGAAATGAGTACAGGAATTCTTTTTAGGTGAATCTTAATCAGGCAAATTAAGTCAATGCTATTTTAATTCCTTAAGTGCTTTTCTTAATCCAGTAACTTTTAGCAAGCTGTGTCCTAAGAAAGTCATTTCTTTCTATAAAAAAAATTAATTGGGGATCATTTTGGATTTACACGTCAGTTGCAAAAATGAGACAGAATCTTTATATGCCAATAAGACAGGAAGGCAGGGTATGGCTCAGACTGGCTGGGGAAGGAGGTAGAGCAAGATCCTGGAGTGCATGTGCAGAACAGTCTCCAAAGTGCTGCACGGGGACATCGCATGAGAACTCAAGCAGGTGTCTGATAAGATAGCCTCGACCTGTTCCCAGACTGAGGAGCGGGCGATACAGAAAGGCCAGTCTACTCGGAGTGGGTGCCACTATGCTCTCTCTTGCATAGATGGCCCATGCTCACGCTGCAGGGTGCACTTCTTTTTCTACCTTGAATAAAATTTTGTTATGATTTGTGACTGTCTTGACCAATTGTTTGCTCAGAATGAAAAAAGAAAACCTGAGAAACCACCTCTAGAAGGGGATTCCAGCACCCCAAAACTTAGCAACACTACCTCTTGCCTAGTTTTCTTCAGAGCCAACATCTTACAAACCATTCACAGTTGTCAAAATAAGAAACTGATATTGATCAGTTAGTTTTAACCGAACTTGGGCTGGTGAGATAGCTCAGTGGACTAAAGTGCCTGCTTAGGCAAGCTTAGGCAAGCTCAGGGACTGGGATTCGATCCCTGACACCACATGCCACACAAGCCCCAGCTCTAGGGTGGGCTAAGCTGGCCACAGAGTCCAGACATAGTGGCATACAACTGTAGTCCCAGCCCTGGGGAGGCTGAAAACAGGAGGATCACCACGAGTCTGTATAGCAAGACCCTGTAACAACCAAATACATTAAAAAACTATAGATAGATAGATAGATAGATAGATAGATAGATAGATAGATAGATAGATAGAGATACAGATATAAATAGTTTTTTAAGTTGAACTCCAGGGTTTATTCGGATTTCACCAAAATTTAACTACATGTTCTTCTGCCCAGGATCTAAGATAGCATACCTCATAGCATTTACTGGAGAGCCTTTTGGTAGTATGTATGGTCTGTACTAAAGCTAAACACATATATACCCAATAGCATAGCAGTTGCACTCCTATAGGCACATGTAGCAAATGGCATGCACACGAATACCTACAGCAGCACTCTTTAATGGAAGCACAACCTAGAATCAGTCCACTGATAATAGAGCTGATAGATAAATAGTGGAATGAATAGTCACGCAATGGAATATTGTACAGCAATAAAGAGGAAGGAACTCTTTGGTATGCTGGTGCATAGAGCAAACACAATGTTTTATAAATGATAATATGGAATGAAGGGCACACACTGTATGATTCCACTTCTGTAAAATCAAGACAGGCAAAACTAATCCACAGTGTTCGAACTCAGGATAGGATTAGTGGACATGCTAGACACTTTTTAGTCATTATAGCAAATATCCGAGAAAGGGATCATTTTTCCACAGTTTTGGAAATTCTAGTTCATGGTTACTTGGTCATACATCTTTGGGAGAGGTTGTCCATTATGGCAGGAGAATAATCATCAACTCATCCAGGAAGTAGAAAAAGGGGAGGAGGTTGAGGTTCTACAACCCTCTGTAGAGGGAGATGCCTTCCCATCAGGCTCTGCCCCTTAAGGATTCCACGGCCTCCCAAAAGCATCACCCTAGGCACAAGTGTTTACAGCATGGATCTGCAGATCCAGACTGAGGCAGGGGTGAGTGGCTTGGGATGGGGTGAAAGCTCTGGGGGCTGCTGGACTATTCCGCTTCTTGGTCTGGATGCCGGTAACACAGGTGGTCTTGCTTTATGGCCTTGCTTTGTGAAAATTCATCAGACTGTGCACTCAAGCTGTGTGCAATCTTTTGTGTTTCTTTAAGTTAATTTCCTACACACACACACACACACACACACACACACACACACACACACTGGCTTTACCCTCAGTGATTGAATCAGAACCTCTATGGATGTTTTAAAAAGCCCCACAAATGGTTCAAACTGCAGAGCAGTTTTATGAATGTGTGAGCCCTTAAGTCACCAAAGGTCATGCACAGCAGAGTCTTTGCTTTAATGCTGGGCTGTTGCTTTCTGAACTTGCAGCTATTGTCATTGACTTGTGTTTTGTACAAGAAGTTCTGTGGGATGACAGGGCAGACAGAGGAGGTGTGCACACCATGCCTGGGTGCTGGTCCCTGCGATGTCATTCCAGGCCCATGCACTCACAATTTGCAGGTGCAGAGAGAGATCCAACACAGTGATCAGCTAAGGGTGTCAAGTCTCTAGCCGAGCAGGCAGGAGCTGATCGCCTCAAAGCCATGCTGTCTTCCAATCAGAACTTGCTTTGAATTTGGGAAGAAGGCAAAAGTATTCTATAAATACAACAAACTGTGGAGCCAGAACCTATCCTATTTTATACCTGTTAGGGCTCTGGAATAGGCACCATTTATCCTGGAAATGGTGGCTCGAAGAGAACGGAAAAGAGAGGACATCATGCCTTCTCACTGGCCTGTGTTTCCTCCTCTGCAAGCCAGAGACAGAATAGCTAGAATGTGCACCTCTCCATCATTCCATAGAATGGGATTCATACACGTGCATGAGCCAGAAAATACAAACTGCATAATTCGAGTGATTTCATGTATGAGTGAACCCTCTTACATTTATCTATAAAATTGGCATTGCACAATATAAAAATGAACATGAAAAAGATCATCCTAGTAACTTGAGATTCTAAATTCTATTTACCTAGCCCAACACCAAGTAATGAAAAGCACATAACAAATCAAGCTGTAGACTGGTGAAGGAGGCCAAAACATTATGGTCTTTTCTTGCCTACACTCTCCCCAACTTTAGAGCAGACAGCGCCACATTTTTATTTTGCACTGAGTCCCAAGCCTTATGCAGCCTGTGCTGCTGACCCCTGACCTGGCGCCACTGTGCCACTGAAGCCATTTAACATGGTGGCAGTTGTGGTGCTGTGGCCAATGAGTGGAAGAGTCCTGGGAGGACACTTCACACTGCTCAGCACACTTACAGCAGTGGAGGAGGCTTGGTCTACATGGCCAAGCCTGCCCACTCTCCCGACTCAGCCATCTGAGTGACTGCTAGATACGGCTCAGGGCCCAGTAGAACTTCTGTTGGCTCTTTCCAGTGGCTAAGTGCTTTTGATGTGAAAAGAAAAAGAAACAATGGCAAAGACCACATCAAGTGGCACTTAGGCATCTGACCTGGCCCAGGCACCTAGCTTTTCCATGTGCCACTCTACATCAGACCACTTCCTCATTTGGGTGCACTGGTGGGCAATGTTGCTTTTCAGCTTAAGTATTAGATCAAAGCAATACCTTCAGCATCTGTTCTACCTGCCAATTCATTAAACATAAATGCGGTATGTCTGGCAAAGGCAGCATAGTGGGTTTGGGAAAGCAGCTTTAATTTATATCTAAAAACAAATTAGCCTAATGGAGCAGAACAGATACAAATGGTTGCGCAGCCAGTGTGCCCTCAGAAGCCTAGCATGGCTCTCCAGCCAATTAATGAGCACAGCAGCGTGTTCCAAGCTGAAGCGTTCTTTGCCACGTGCCTTTTAGGATGAGCTGCAACTCTTGAAAAAGATTTTTCAGCAGGGGCGTGAGGTCTGTCCTTCTCCATGGAGTGGTACACAGGGTACACGGAGGAAGACGCAGGCTCTAAGTATGAGATGCAATGCTTTGTAATGCAGAGGTGAGTTCTGGTAGGACATGAGACTGGGCACAGTGACAGGCTGGCAGCTGGAACCTCACCCCACAGGCCTTTCCCTGTTTTGTTGTCCTCTCTCCCTTTTGCTCCCTCCACAGCCTCACCTCCTGCCCACTTGGAGTTCTCTCACATGCCCCCTGCTTTGCAAATGCCACCTATGCCTTACACTCACATAGTGTCTTTCTTTGTTTCTTTTTTCTTTTTGTATTTTAGCGAAGGGTCTACAGAGTGTTCAGGGTCTCACTACTAGATCAGACTTGTAGTGATCCACCTGTTTACAGGCTCCCAAAAGGTGGGATTACAGGTGTGTGCCACCATGCCAGTCTCAATTGTCATCTCAGTGCACCCCGGGGGTGGGGCCGGCACAGCAGGCCGGGGGATCAAACCTCCAGCCCCTGCACCTGCTTGCAGGCACTTTAATCGGCTGAGCTATTTGTCTGGCCCTTTGTTTGTTTCTTGGATCATGCAGTTGTCCCCACTTGGTCTCCCACCTCCTTCAGTCTGCCTGCTATGTAGAACAATGAAAGAATTCCTTTTAAAATTCCATTTTGATTGTTCAGATCCTTGGTGTAAAATCCATTGTCATGGGGTCGTGAGGACAGCATTGTTCCCCTTGGTGCTTCTGGGATATCAGAATGCTATCCAAGTTCACTCACTGAAATTTAATCACCAATGTGACAGTGGTAAGGGCAGGACCTTCAGCAGGTTACTCAGCCATTGAGGCAGAGTTCTCCGTGCTTGCACTTAGGGCATGGATGACTTTACAAAGGAGATGAGCAGAGGACCTAAGCCCTTCTTGCTTCTGTCCAGTCACGCTGCAGCCTTCAGGGCACCATCTTGGAATCTGAGGCCAGCCCCTCACCAGACCCTGGACCTGTCAAGGACGTGGTCTTGGACTTCCAGCCCCCAGAAGAGAGAAGAATACATTTCTTTCATTTATAAATGAGTCAGTCTCAGGCATTCTGTTACAGCAGCACACACAGATTAGGTGAGTGCTCAAGGTCCCCATTATCCTTCTGGAATGCCCCCCCCCCCCTGCTTCTACCAGCAAGACTCATTCTCTGCCCTCTTCAGAATGTGTTTCAGATGTTCAGGCCACAATGGCACACTGAGTTTCACCTTAGCCCTCGTTATATTGTTGTGCTCCGCTTCAGTCTCCTCTTTCACTATCTTCTCTTCACCCTCCCCCTCCCCCTCACTGTGCCTGTGTCACATCTGCAAAGGCAGGGACTTTTCTCTGTCTTGTCCACTACTGCATGCCCCCCCACCCCAGCACAGTGTCTGACACATCGGAGGAGCTCCATAACTGTTCATTGGGTCTGAGCCTCTCTGGCTTTGTCCCCTGCCACATTCTTGGAAAGTCCCTGTGCCCCAGCCGCATGCACCCACCATGACCCTCACTGTGGCTCCACACATGAGCACATACAACCTGCTAGTGGCAGGGAACAAACTAGTGCTCTCATAGTTCAGGCTTCCATCCATGGGCTTCACTTGTTATTGCCACTGACGATCTCCTTGGAAGTTTTCGCCAGTTTCCTAGAAACTGACACTGTAGCTTCTGCACTCCTGGAGACTCCAGCTTCCTAGAGCCCGGCCCATTCCAAAAACAAACCTCTCCTCAATTTACCAAGCTCTTAGCTCCTTACATTAGTCACGGTGGCATCTGATTAACTGTAGCTTAGGTTTTAGGAGTGAAGATTTTGATGAGGTTTTGAAATTACTCGGAAAGAATACATTCTGGGCAAGTTCCATGATATTGTCTTTTTTATAAAAAAAGTTGCAAACACATAAAAGGAACAATAATAGTCCATAAACAGGAACAAAGCATGCTTCATAGATTCCTAGAGATGTGTCTGATCAAGGCGTGGCAGGCACGGGGCAGGGTGGGGGGAGACAGAGAGAGAGAGAGAGAGAGAGAGAGAGAGAGAGAGACAGACAGACAGACAGACAGACAGACAGACAGACAGACAGACAGAGACACAGAGATAGAGACACAGTGAGAGAATCACTAAAGGGGTCAGGCAGGACAACACCTCCCAGGTCAGGTCCCAGTGGTTGACTCCCCACCTCTTCCAGTCAAGGCTAACCACCTAACAGCAGTTCAGCTCCAGACCCTTATAATCCAGTCACCTTCCAAAGGTCCTGCCTATGATTAAATGAGGCTATGGGGGGTGTTTAGATATGAACCACAGCATTTATCATCTGCTTTTACAGCTTTGCAGTTACCAGGGGTTTGCAATATTGTTTTTTATTCTTTAATTATTTCCAAACATATCTTAGACATCATTTCATTTCACTTTACTTCCAAAGGCTTCGTAGGTGCAGAATATTATATATAGTGCTCATAGTGCACACGCCCACGCATATATTTACTTCTATCTATCCATATATTTATTCATCGCCATACTCACAATACCCTTAGCATCCCTAACAACACTAACCATTTCCTGGAAATGTAGCACAATTTTCACAGGGTGCCTGTGAGACAGCCTTTCTGCACCTCTGTAATGATATAACAGAGCAGAAATAACTCCCCCCTAAGAAGGGATTGTGTGCGCATTTCACCTCGCACATTTTAGCTGGAAGCCTGGAACGTCTCCTTCTTTCTTTCTGGGTTGTTTGTGAATTGAAATCTCTCCCTTAAAAGCATTTCAATCAGCACTGCTTTGGAGAATTAGGTCCCCCCGCCCCTGCCCAGCTGTCTGCTGGCCCAGGGAAAGCTGCTACCTGAGCTCCCCACCTCCAGGCTCTGAAGGCCAAGGTTACGGATGGGTGTATGAGATGAGGTGTCCCATGTCTTAGCTTCCTTCTGGCCCAGGCATCTCCTAAACCTAATGACTGGTAGCAAGAGGGGAAGGCATTAAGTTTAGCTCAAGCCTTCCAATTCCCAGGGTGACCTACCCCACACTCAGGGCCAGGGAGAGGCCACCAGGTAGACATCAGACTTGAGTGATCTAAGGCCTGGCAGAGGCTTTTTTGCCTGAAAAAGCGCTTGGCCACGGGTGTGTCCTCACTTCGGGATCCTCCCGGCTGCCTCAAAGGCCAGCACTGGGCAGCCTGAAGCTCATCACTACACCAGTCTCCCAGCAATACCTCCCCTGATTTCTGGAACCTTCCCGCCCACCCCTGAAGATCATTTCCTTTCCTTCTCAAGTACTGCTTGTTTTCGCCCGTTGCTAAGCAGCAAGGCAGCACTCTGGCTGCAGGCAGCCACTTCTCCCCTGGCTGCGCGATTCACATTCAGATTCAAATTAACCCCAGGCTGCCAGAAGTCCATTAAAACCTGGCACTGTGTGACAGCAGGGAAGAGTCCTCCGGCAGCACACAACCAGCCTCACCCCGCTCTTTTCTAGCACTGTCCTCTCTCTTTTTTTTTTTTTTTTTTGGTGGATCCGGGGATTGAACTCAGGCCCTTGCGCTTGCCAGGGAAGTGCTTATTCCACTGAGCCATCTCCCCAGCCCTGTCCCCTGTTTTGAAGGCAGGGACTTGGGGTGGAGAAGGCTCCACGACTCCATGACACTTGGCTTTGCCGCCCCACCACCTACCACAGTAACCTGGTGGCTTTCAGGGAGTGACTGACCCTTTCCAACTAAGTCTTGTTTGTCTCATCTGTCAAAGGGGAGCATAGCATTGTAGCTTCTGCAGGGGTCTGTCCCTGCAGAGGCTGCCAAGAGCCCAGGGTGCAGAGCGCTCAGCAGACTCTGCTCTATGGTGAGAACTCAGGGTAGGTGCTGCTAATGCAATCGGCAGGGCACTGACGGGTCTGTTGTCTTAGCTACTTTTCTCTTTTACGTAAAGGAGGATGGGATTATCTCAGCTCACAGCTTGGGTAAGGCTCAGTCCTTGGTCAGCTGGCTCCAAAGTAGGACGGCATTGGATGGGGGCAAGGAAGAGCAATAGCTGCTGGAGGCCTGGTGCGCAGGAAGCAGGGAGAGAGCACAAGAGAGAAGGCAGAACCAGGAGGCCATATAACCTCCAAAGTGTCACCCGCAGTGACCCTCCTCTTCCCACCTGGCTCCACCTCATCATAGCAACTCAGCTATAAGCTGCAGTGGTCCAATTGCCTTCAAGTCTGATCCAAAGGGCCCTTCTATGATTCAACGTGGCTTTCGGAGGACAGCCAGGTATAATCCCCAACTCTTACCATCTACTTTTATGACAGTATTAGTGAACTGGTGGACTCGTTTCTATTTTTACTTTGGCTCAGAAAACACAGACAACAGAGAGATAGGGCAGCTTTTTGAAAAACCAAAGCTAACCTTGCATTGCTGTCTGATTCCCTAAGGGTGTGTTATGTTTTTACTGCTTTGTCCCTGGGTCCCAGAGATCCCTACTCCTCAAGATCACGTCCACCCATTCTCTGTGGAAAAGAGAAATTATTCCAAAGCAAATGACTCCACTGGCCCTACTTCTTGCTTTGAAGTAGTTTTACTTCTGATCAATACTAGACATCCCCAAGATGCAAATCGTGTGTGCATCTGTTCATGGTCTGATTTCATGGTAATGAACAAATAACACAGCCTTCGATCCAAGTGGCGATGTCAGAAGTGGAAGAGGAAAAAACAACCTTGAAATACACGCTATTGAATCGTGCATCCACGTGACAGAGCCATAAGAAAGCTGAATTTCATAAAGGAAAAGATAATAAGAGGGTGTCACGCCACCCATGAGAAAGTAGATGATTTAAAATCTTTTCCTCCAGCCTCTTAATGATTCTAATTACCACGCTGCTCTGCTTTTTGGAGTCAATGTGCTCAGCTGGTTGCCAAGGAAGCAGAGAGGCTCAGACGGAGCCCTGAAGCCACCCTTTCACTTTACGCTGTTTTCAGCCGAGGCTGGGCTTCAGCATCTCTTGGGAACCAAGAGAGCAGAGGAGGACAGACTCCTAGCTGCTGGAGACCCCTCAATGTTCAGTGGCCTTGGGTGCTATTTTCATAATTTTTGTCATATCCTGCACTATTACTTAGTTAAGTTTATAAAAAAAAAATTATCCAGCTTGAAATTTGCAACATTTAGAAATACTATTCAATTAGCAAGGCAGAAGAAGCTTTACCACAGTAACAAATAAGCTGAGAAACTGGAGCTGTTCAATGCAGTGAAGGCTTATTCTTCGTTCTTATAAGATGTAATGGTGCTCAGACAGCTTTCTGTGGCACCTTTTCTTGAAGGTACACGGTGAAATTTCCCTGATTCCTCTGTCGTATCATGCCACTTTCTCAAAGGGTGGCTTCCTAGCCCAATATACACATGAAGAGTGGCCCGTGGGCTGCCCGCTGCTTGCCAGTGCTCTGCTGACCCACGTGGTTGCCTCTCACATTCCCCAGCCACGTGGGTTTTCCTGGCAGCAAAGGGCTGGAATCAGAAGTTGCACAGGGCTGAGCTCAACTGCCCTGCCACAGTGATGAAAAGTGGGAGACCTTACTGCTGGCTGGGAAGAAGAAACCTCAGCAGGGGCCTCTCAGGAGCAACGGATTTTAGGCAGGTATTTCCACCTCCTGAACATCCTAGTCTGAGATTTAGTTTGTCCAAAATATGTGGAAAACGCAAGAACGCGGGTTAGATCCCTGGTACCACAGGGCTAGCCGGTCCCAGAATCCCGGGTGTGCCATGCTGGCCCCGAAACTGGGTGTGGTGGCACACGCCTGTAATCTCAGCACTGGGCAGGCTGAGGCAGGAAGATCACTACAAGTCTGAACTATACCTGTATAGTTACTGTGTGGTTAGATGAGAGAAAGAAAAAGAAACAGACAGAAAGACAGAGAGACAGGGACAGAAAGACAGACTGAGACCTTTTCTCCAAAGAAATAAAAAAGATCAAAATATAATATTTTAAATGGGCTGGGGATATAACTCAATAGTAGAGTTTTTCTATCATTCACAAGGCTCTGGGCTCAATTCCTAATATTGCCAAAAATTTTAAAAATTAAATATTTTTAAAGTTAAATTTATTTTTAACTGCTGTAACACCCTAACCCCTGTACGTGTAATGCCTCTGTATCCTCGCTACTCAGAGCACTGTCACTGGTGTCCTCCCCAGATCATGTCCCCCTCCCCTGAGGTCCCCCGGGCAGCATCCTGCACAGACGTCTGCTCTGCGACCTCACAGAACTGTGTGCGGAGGCTGCTTTGCTCCAGCCACCGAGGACACACAACTGGCCATGACACACTTGTCTTCTAGATTTTGTAAACGTAGAGACAGAAGCCCAATGGCAACAGGGCAGGAGAAACTCACTCTGGCAACTGCACGGTGTCAGTGGGGTCAGCGTGTGGGGAGTCTGAGGGCCGCAGGGTTTTCAGGAGAAATTCTGGCATCTCTTGGTTGGGCGGCATTCACTGTCTAATCTCTTGTGCTGCAGTCTTTCTTTCGGGGCATGAAGGACCTTCTGCTCCAGGGAAACCCACGGGTAGGACACACACTAAGCCGGCCAGCGCGTCCCCGAGCTCCAAGTGGATGGCCTTGAGGCTGCGGCACTTCTCAGAGGACCAAATGCCAAGAAGAGAAGCGCTGTGGCCCCGGGGGGGTTGGAAGCCAAGCTGCCCGTCATGGAGAAGGTGAATGACATCACAGGCCAGCTGTGTGGTCACTGAGAGACGTTGCTGGACGTAGGTGAGAAGGCGGTGAAACCGGGTTTACACAAGGAGGTCCTGGCCCTACCGCTGTGTTGTGCATCTTTAACTCTGGGCCCAGCAGCCTCAGTGAAATTGGAGCTCTGGGCCAAGTGTAGAGCCCCTGCACTGAGTACTCCTGATTCAGAGGACGCGCTCCATTCCAATCCCCCACTTTGGACTGATGACTTTGGGGTTCTTGCTCTGCACATTCAATCTCTGCCCGTCTACCAGCCTCTATTATTCTAGTGCATTTAGGTGGCACTTAGAGCAGTGGGGGAAATGGTTAGTACCTACTGTGTACCAGGTAATGCTTCAGCTACTTAGCACCACTAATTAATGTTTATGATAATGGATAGGCCTTGTACCCATTTGAAAGATGGGAAAGCTGAGGCATGGGCAAGAAAACTAACTTGGTCGTGGTCCCTTACCTTGGGAAGTACAGAGCAGGATTCAGTCTCAGGCAGCGGGGATCTAGAGTTCATGATCACCATCCTGCCACTCTCTGGACAAAATATTCGAAAGCATAATAATTAGATGAATGATATAATCATGACACATGAAAAACCAGTCGTCTTTTTAAATTGAAAATTATAAGACAGCGATAGATATTGCAGGGTTCATGGGCTGAATCCTTCTTGAGAAGAACAAGGAGCTAATCATGCTTGGAGTGAGAGAGTCAGAGAGAGAGACAGAGAGAGATACCAAGAGAGACACAGAGACCAGAGATCGACTGTCTAATCCTTTGGACCTACCAGCCTCTACATGTGTCAGCTCACTTACTCCTCGTGGAACCCGCAGGACAACGAACCATGTAGCCTCCATTTGTAGGCGAGGCTGAGTGACACGTTTATGACCACACGGCAGGGGGTGGCAGAGTCCAAGTCTCAGATCTACTGCTGTGGGAGAGGCGCTGCTCCCACTCACAGCCTGGACCGTGTCCTCTCAGAACTTGGGGACCCACCCTGCAGGGCCCCGTTCATCCAGGCTTCAGTGAGCTGAGGTTAGGAGGGGACAAGTCTCATCTGCTCCAGGCATCTGAAAGATGGCCACACCCGCCTCAGCACTGAACAGCAGGGAGGCACCGAGACAGGAAGAGTGCCTGGGTTACAGCGCTGTGGAGCGGAACGGAATGACACTCCCTTGGTGGAAACACGCGGGAGTCATGTACTTTGTGGTGGACCAGGCTTCCCCCACTAAGGTCCTAGGGACGCTTGAGAGGACTAAGTCCTGCTGTCAGGGTGGGACGGGGCTTCCTGCTTACTGTACACTGTGGGGCAGAGCCCTGGTGTCTACTCAGGAGACCTCTGCACCCACAGCCCCCACAGCCAGCATCAAACACATCCCCAGACCTTGCTCAGTGTCCCTGGTATTGTCTCTCTTTCTTAAGACTCGCTATTGGTTGAGATCCACTGTCTGGATTTTATACTTTGGGCTTATAGGAAGTGAAGGTGCCTAGAAACGAGCCTGTTCTGAGGCTGGAGGGTTCATCTATCCTATTAAATAATTTCTTCTCTTAATAACTAAAGGCATAAATGGGGAGGGCAGTAGATTTCTTCTACAGTGCTGGCTCAGTTGATTTTTGATATGGGAAAATAGCCATGGAAGAGAGAGAGAGCAGGCGCCCTCAGGGAGCCCACCTAGCACCCTCCCTTGTCACCACTCTATTGCATTTCAGGTGTCTGTTTCCACCGGTGACTGAATTCTTAGTGTGCACCACATTGTCCCCTACTGGTCACCTTCTTTCATAGCACAGGAAGAAAACACTGACAAAAACAGCTTGTATACAGAAGGCAAGGAGGGTCCTGCCGGGGAGGACCGTGTGGCTGGTGAACCCTGGTGACTCCAACTGAGACTTTCTCCCGACCTCTGACACTTGCCTCCCTCTGTCTTCCAGCAAGGTCGACCTTCGCACCCCAGGAGCCCTGGCCTCCTCGCCAGGGACACAGGGCCTCTGCAGACAGAACCCAAAGCGGCCTGCATCTGCAGCACGAAGAGCGCGTTGCGGGCAGCGACACCTGCGCAGAAGCAGTTTACGCACCTGCAAAGAAAGCTGCTTATGCGGGACCTGGACTGACTCAGCTGAAGACAACACATGACTTGTGCCTGTTTCTAAGCGGGACTTTAGAAACTTCTCGATGCTTGGCTGTCTTCCCGCCCACTGGGGCTGCTGCTTTCTCAAGGACCCTGTGCGCTCTCCCACAAGCAGGCCTTTTAGTTAACCCCAACGGGACTGCAGTAGTGCTACAAATGCCCTACTTGTCACTGTAAGAGCTTTGAGGAGCCTTCTTAAATTTCAGCTAGCTAGAGACTGGCCTAATGGCTTTGCTCCTGTCAATAGGTGACGCTAATTAGTAATCCTATAAAGCCTCCAAGGACAGTGATTTTTTTTCTTTTAAGATGGAAACCGGGAAAATGGAGACAAAGAAAGCTGCTCCATTCAATCTTGTCTCCAGGGAAGAAATAATAAAATAATAATAATAATAAAGCCTATCAACTAACTTTCTACATGGGAGCTTATTTACACATTTAACTATCCCAAATAACAAACCAATTAAATAGTGAATTCACCAAAATAGTGAATTCATCAGCCATTAGCTACATTTTTTTTTTTTTTTGCAAAGGCTATTTTTCCAGGAAATAAAATTTTATTTACCAGTATCAGAGCTAGGATTCCTTTTTAGCAATGAACTAAAACAAGCAACATGTTTAATTCTATTCTAAGGCTATTAACGTAATTCTAAGCTTTCAAAGCTGGCCTGATTTTAGTCGCTATCGATGCCGGACCATAAACCAGAAGGTCAGTTACATCAGCGGTCAGTTGTACAAGGCAGCAGCCGAGTTTCCCTAAGATTTATAGACATCCTAAGATGAATGCATATTTTAAATTTTTTTTCTGCTTTACACAGGCCCACACCAGGTAAAGAAACCCCAGGACTCACCTGAACCTGCCTCATGTTGGAAAAAGCCCCCTTCTCTTCACTTCTCTCCCAAGTCATGGCATCAGTGCAGCCTGGATTTTGAAGTCATAAAACATGCGTGGATGTTTTCCGAAAAGAAACCAAAAGGACAGAACTACCCTGTGTGTACCGGCTTCTGTTTCTGAAGCTTGGCTAGCGTGTTTACCTCCTTACCTGACTAGCTCTGACTCTGAGACCCCAAGTGAACAGGAGGCTGAACCCTAACAGGAGATTTCTGGGACAGCCAGGCAGTCGTCACACAGGCGCCCAGGAGGCCAGCATGCAGGGCGCCTCAGCGTGGCCTTGGGCGTCCCTTCCTCTGGGACTCTCATGGCAGGGCCCTGGAGAGGGGAGATCCCAGGTGACCCAAACTCTGAGCTCTGCAGACAATGAGCCAAAAGGCCTGGGGAGCCACTGGGGGGTCAGAGGAGGCTGAGGGAGTGCTCCGCAGCAAGAGCCAGGCTGGGTTTATTCTTTTTTCTGTCTCTGTCTGACTCGGTCTTTCTGTCTGTGTCTGTCGATCTGTCTGTCTGTCTCTGGCTCTGTTTCTCTGTCTGTCTCCGTCTCTCTCTCTCTCTCTCTCTCTCTCTGTGTCTCTGTCTCTCTGTCTGTGTCTGTCTGTCTGTCTGTCTGTCTGTCTGTCTCTCTCTCTCTCTCTCTCTCTCTCTCTCTCTCCCTTTATTTCTCTCTCTTTCTCTCTTTCCTGTGTGTGATCCTATAAATTGAACTTAGGGCACTTAAGGCCTTCACTTTGATTACATAGCACAGTCCTATTTGTTCTTCTTCTTCTTTCTTAATTTTGAGACTACATTTCACTAAATTGCTGAATCGCCCAGGCTGGACTTAAATTTGGGTTTCTCCTGTACCAGTCTCCCAGGTTGCTGGGATTCTAGGCAAGTGCCACAATTTCTGGCTGAATTTAGGTTTTTCGTTTAAAAAAAAAAAATTGACACATAAAATTGTACCTATGGTGCTTCAATACGTGTGTCCTGGTGGTGGTGGTCACATCCGGGTCACCGCATCTACCTCCTCAAACACTTAGCATTTCTTTGCGGTAAAAACCACAGGCAATCATTTCTTCCAGTGATTTTCAGATACACAGCTCACTATCCTCATCTACCTCACTGCGCAAGAGCACGCCTGAGCTTCTCCTGCCTCTCTGGGGCTTAGGCTCACGGGCGACTTAGCCCATCACTCTCAGAACTCAGCACCCTCTACAGGTAATAGCAGGAAGGGGGCTACATCATGACAACTGCTCATCGCTGGATAAAGTAACTGGGTGACGTTGCTAATAAAATATCAAGCAGTGCAAGAAAACCACCTCGATCTTATTTCATGCACCACCCACGGCCCTGTGAACCCCCTATTTTATCATTGGTGACCTCCTGAAGCCATCCCATGTTCAGAAATGACCATGAGAGGAGATGTCTCTTTTCTAAAGAAGTGCTCTCCGCCTATGAATTCTTCCTATGGAGGGAACCTGCCACCAACTCGACTGAAAACTGTCCATTTCTCCCTCCCTTTTTTTCTCTTCTTTTCCAGTAGAGCCATGTTTCAGGCATTCCAC
This sequence comes from Octodon degus, assembly GCF_000260255.1. Classification (NCBI taxonomy): domain Eukaryota; kingdom Metazoa; phylum Chordata; class Mammalia; order Rodentia; family Octodontidae; genus Octodon; species Octodon degus. Next base: position 18,959,048 of record NW_004524591.1, on the reverse strand, counting down.
CCAGCAATAAAGGCTTCAATTTATGAGAAAAAAAATCAATCTTTTTGGACTTGAGAGGCCAAATAAAAATTAGAAAAGGCATAGGCAGGGGCACATCCCACTTTGGTGAAGCCTAAAGCTTACACAATTCAAAGAGCTGTCTATACATGTGTGTGCATATGTATTATGGTTAAAGATATTGCTAGTAATTCTTCTCAGAATAAGCCCCCTTATTTCAAACTCACCTATCCCATCATTTTTGTCACTTTGGGTTTTTTGTTTGTTTTGTTTTTGTTTGTGGTACCAGAGATTGAACTCAGGACCCTGCGCTTGCTGGGCAAGCACTTATTCTACTGAGCTGTCTCCCTGGCCCTTTTGTCACTTTGTGAAGCAGCTCTGGAAGTCCTCTCTGGTGAGAGCCTTTATGAAGTAGGATCAGAAATATGGTTAATGTGACTGCTGAGTACAGTCAATGAAAAGGTAGGCTTGTCTTTTTGTTTTTTGCTTTGTTTCATCTTGTTTTAAAGGTTATAGTGCGTCTCATCCACCTAACCCAGTTGATCTGTCTCCATGCAACTGTTGGCTCTTCCCAAAGCCACAGCAGCCGTGAAAGCTGAGTGTGCTGAACCCATGCAAGACCCTGAAGCAGTCTGGGCAGCGTGACTGAAGGCAGGAAAGAAGGCCAGTGTTGCTCCAGCAAGTGGAGGGCCGCAGGGATCAGCACGTTCACAGCGAGGGGGAGGACTCTGGGGACGATCGTGACAGCGGATCCTTTACTGCAATGAATGTTTCAGAATTTAAATATTCAAAGTAGATGAATGACTACCGACCATGACTAGCATCTAACTACAGATGCGAAATGGAATGTGAAAATGAATATTATTTGGAATGCAAAAAGATTTCACAGGAAGCCACCGGAGACTTGAAAGGTGTGTTTCTCCCGATGCCCTCTGGGAATTTAGCAAAGACGCTTCCTGAAGAATCCTTTCTGGGGTGGCAACCTGGCTCCCCCTCCTGCCTGGGGCACAGCGGCTCCCTCTAGCGCTCACAGAGATCTGTGCCTTGGGAGGGCTGAGGCTTGAGCTTCATTTGCTGCATAACATCCATCTGCTTGCAGTTTCCAGGGAGCCCACTCGGAGTGGCCAGGAGCAAAGCAGTCCGTGGCCGTCCAGGCAGCTCTGGACCACCATCAGAGTGCCGTTTCTGGAAGATTCTGGGCCGCAGGAACTCCTGCGCGAGAGACTATACGCGTGGGCAGGCTGGGGGCCTGGTCCAGATCCTGCTCAGTGCCCACCAGCTGTATTTCACTTCTAGGAACCACTTTTCATTTCTCTGCAAGGCAGGGGGATTTAACAAGAATCAGTGTATCAAGCACACAGCAAAGCGCCTGGCATAAAGCACACGCACAGCCTTTTCCTGAGAGACAAATTTATTTTAAAGTTTGGTAGGAACGTTATTGTGCGTCTCTTTGCATTTGTCTGACTTCCCCGTCTCCTTTCAGTCTGTCTGTCTGTCTGTCTTTATTTTAAAGTTTGGTAGGAACGTTATTGTGCGTCTCTTTGCATTTGTCTGACTTCCCCGTCTCCTTTCACTGTTCACTACAGAAACGCTGCACAGCGCTGAAAGCCCGTTCCCCGGCTAACGCTCCCCAGCTTGCCTTTCACACTGCCTGTCTGATCCAATCCATCACACCCGTAATCATATCATACATCGCCTTCCTCAGGAATAAGCAATGGGAGGGTGGCGTTCTGCTTTCTGCAGTTCCTTGTCATGATGGACTAGATGCAGATCTCAGCTCAGAGCTGGAAGGACAGACAGTAAATCACCTTCCATCCGGGTCAGTGTGGATGAAGGGAAACAGCAGGCGACAGCCGCAGCTGCCCGGCGAGGCGAGGCGAGGCGAGGCGAGGCGAGGTGCGGGGGAGACTCCAAAGCCACCGCGCCACAGTGGCGTAGGCCGAGCGCCGGCCACACTTACACTTTCTCTCAAGCATAGTAACGTGTTTAATGCAAATGGCATCCGAGGGCCGCAGAGGAGGCTGCAAGCTTGAGATGCCAGGGATGGCTTTACCTGCCCTGGCTGCAAAGTGGGTTTAAAATATCTTGACCTGCTTCATTGGATCACGTGGGGAATGAAATGTAATAAAAATACGCATAAGTGAAAACGCCCTGTGCACCCAGGGACAGTGCGCGACCCGCCAGGGAATCAACAGCAATAAGGAACGTCGCAGAGCCTGTGCGGATCATTTCTCGCACTTTTCTGCAATTCCTTGTCCACACTCCTCACTTTGCATTTTGGTGTTTCTTTATATCTAGACAGGCTGTGGTAGTCACTTCTCAGTGTTACCCTTTTTCTAATTGGAACAATACAAAGAAGACATCTCTTTCATACGGTTCTGGTCTTCCTCGTGTCCAGCGGAGCTGTGGTCCCGCACTAGGCCCAGGTGCTTCTCTAGACGATGAAATGGCGCCACCACGTGGTAGGAAGGCGTATCACCTCTCACTACTTACTCGGCTTTGAATTTTAACATTTATACAATACCTGTAAATAAATAAATGATAGAAAGTCTACTTTCTCTTTAAATAAAAATATACTTGTCTGTATCCATCTGTTTAAATCACACAGAATTTCCCTAAGCTTCATTTTTGGACAACTTACTTGAGAAAGTACCTTGGCGTGGACATACACTCTTGAACGCTTGCGAATGACAGAAAGCAGACTCGGGGCATAAAGTCTGCCTTTGTAATGGTGGTAAAAATGTATTTTCCCACGAATTCTTCCTCAGTCCCTGGACGAAATAGTTTACACAATGTGTATAGTCTACAAAATGCATTGTAGGGGGCACGCGGGGAGAGCGTGCCGTGTAATACGCGCTTAACAAAAAAGCAAGAATATTTTGTAGAGCACTCTGTTAGGACCGCTTACCTGTAGTGGAGTTAATCAAACAATTCAGGCCGAAGCTCTTTTGGAAGTGGTGTGCCAAGGCCCTGCACGGTGCCTTTGATCAGGGAAAGGCGTGAGAGGGAACGTGTAGGTTAGGAAGGCTGCAGGGCAAGGGCTGAGCGTTATTTTAAAGTAGGTTATGAATGACAGTGACAAACATATCTTAGAGCTTATTCAACAATGCACTGTGTAAAGCTCTGTTCTTGAATTTCATACTTAGGAAAGAGGTTCAGTAACAGCCACTGAAACTCAAAATGGAATTTTTAAAAATACTAACCAGGTTTTACCTAGGGGCTCAGCAGCCCTCAGGCTCGCTGGAAGGTCCAGGGTGGTCTCGCCCTCTGGTGGCCACGACGGGAATTTACAAACGTAACACATTTAACTCCATAAGGAACTCAAAGCTCCTGGAAACAAATTGGCGCCTGGGAAGTACGACCTAGGGCAAGTGCAGCCGCTGCAGCACGGTCACCTCTGTGCTCAGACACTCCTGCCTCCGCCGATGAAAGAGAAGGGGAATGCACGCCCCGCGGGCGGAAAGCATTGCGTTCTGTGCAGAACGTGGGGCTGGAGCTCAGAGGATGACAGCAACCAAGTTAACCAAGGGACAGACCCCGGTGGCCCGGCTCCCGCTCTAGCTTTTGAGTAAAAGGGGTGAAGAGAACTTGAAAAGGCATTAGTTGCGGAAGTAAACCGAGTCATATCCATTTGGCCTATTTAAACTGGAAGCTTCTCGCAGGCACGCTCCGCAGCCGCCCAAGTACACACGCGCCTGTGCGCATTTCTGCACATGGAAGCCCGAGAGCGCAGAGGACGGAACGTTACTCACCGCAGCAACTTCTGGGTGTTGGGACACAGGGCAAAACAGCGAAGAGCTTGCCCCCTAGAGGGTTAACAGGATCTTTGGTTTCTTTCACAATAAAGCAATCATAAAATAGAAGAAAAAGAAAATCAAATACGTGCCCCTCTAAAGCCTGTAACTATGAGGAACAAGTTAGGGAAATGTAATGCATTTTATTACTTCAAAATATGTACCTTTAAATATTAGCAGCCCTAGTGCCTGTCTGAAAAAGCATAGCGTAAAAGTTCTGGTAGGATTGTAGAACTGGTATTAATTTCTAGATACTTACCTCATCCCTGAACCAATGAAATAGAAACTCTTACCTGACTAGAGATCCGAGATGCCTTCATTTCCGGCTGAGGATTTTAACCTAGAAGAAAGAGCAAGAAATGTGTAATCCTCTTTCCAAGTTTCCGTTCAACTATTTGTTATTTTTATTATTTTTAATGTATTTGGTGCAGGGTCTACAGGGTCTCAGTAGGCAGCTCGGACTTGTGCTGATCCTATCATTTCAGCCTCCCCAGTTCTGGGATTACAGGCGTGCGCCACCACCACTGGTCTCTGTGGCCGGCTCGGCCTGCCCGGGGATGGGCCGGCGCAGCCTGAGGTGCTGGGATCGAACCCTGGTCCCTGCACTTGCCTAAGGAGGCACTTAGTCTGCTGAGCTAGCTTGTCGGCCCTTCAACTATTTGTAATTGTTCATCTCGTGTTTTTTAAAGTCCTTTTCTACAGAGCTGACGCGGCAAATGAAGTAATATTTCGTCCACCACAATTATTAGAGGCCACAACGGAGCCAGTTACTGATACAACGCCTTTGTATCCAACAATTTAAGGTGATATTTGAACTCGGCAGAGAAGACAGCATCATATACGAGGCGAACAGAGGAGAGGGATGGGAAGAGGAAGCAGTGCGTAAAACGGGGCCAGATGTGAGGTGAGTTCACCCAGGCGCCTAGTGAGAATGAAGTCCCCGAAATCTTTTGGTAAAGGTGAAGCATAAGTGTGGTTTGAGGTTTATTATCCATCGAAACAAAGAAGCAGCAGCACGAATTCTGGAAGTTAGCGGTTGACGAGGCACAAATGAATCAGTTGATAGCGCCCCCAGCTAAAGGCTATGAAGGCAAGAAAAAATGGTTTCTCCTTTGACTAGTTTAAGGTTAAAAATAGGATGCTCGCTGGTGGCAGGGGAGGGCATGAGAGGCAGGTGGGGTCCAGGCCTGGGGGGTGGAGGGAAGGTGGCCCATCAGTCCCTAATCCTCCGGAAGGTTTTAATCCCCCGCTTGTAGTGACCCCCTGTTTTGGCTGCCACAACCCCCACCCCAGGGCCAGCCACCCTTCCTCAGACGGCCTCTAATGGGTCTCTCTCAGGGGAGTCAATGGCCGGAACCTGTCACTCTTAGCATTTCTGTGCAAGCAACTGCGAATGCTGCTTGCCCCTCCCCCACTTAAGGTAGCTGAGAATTTGGATTACCTTTTCGTTCTATTATAATTCCTTTAATGATTCAATGAGGTAAAAATGAATTGCTATTGGTGCCTTAATTTACATGAGATTTAATGCCAGCTGGATTGAAGTTCTTTGCATATACTGATCAGATATTTTCTCATTTTATCAAACTATGCATACTTGTCTGTTTGCTGAGATGATAAGATTGCTAAATTCTATAAAAACATATACATGTATATAACATAGTATAAGAACTAAGTAACATAAGAACTAAAGTACATCTGAACACCACAACTAAAGAACAATAAAAAGAATGAAGTATTGCCAAGGGTTTGAAACCATCTGGTATGAAACATGTACTGTATAAATCAACATAATTTTTGCAAACATTTTAAAGTTTTGTTACAAAGTCTGATAGATATTTGTTTAAATGTTAAGCAGACAAAATAGATATTGATCATGTTCGCAAATGAATTTCCAATTAGCTTACATTAATAAAAATTCATCTTTGTGTAATTTGAACTCTATCATCCAAAAACATCTTTGCACTTATTTTAGTCTTCTATAACATCTTTCAATAAAGTTTCATTTTTAAAAAAATTAAAAGGGGCTGGGAGATAGCTCAGTAGAATAAGCTTTTGCCTGGCAAGTACAAGAGCCTGAGTTCAATCCCCAGTTCTGCCAAAAAATAAAAATTTAAAAAAAGAATGACAACTGGGTGCAGTGTCCAATATACTTGTTTTCTTTATTTTTTTTATGAGCATGCAGTGTGGGATTGAACTCAGGTCCTCACATAAACATGGGCTCTCCCATTGAGTGGCACCCACAACCCTGCATCCATTTTTTTCCTAACAATGTTTCCTTTTCATTTGGAAACATCCTGTAGCACCTCCTCTGACTCTTCCCTGTATTTAAAAATTTCCTTCCAGCTGAAAGATCCCAAGTGAGCCCTGGTTGATTAAGTTGTATCTTTTTATTTCCTGCACGCAGGTTGCTGTGTCCATACGTTTTATTCTAGTGTTGCTTTTCCCCAGCATTGCCCACTGTGCTCAGGGTAGGTCTCCATGATCCCTTTAAATCAGTCCTCAAACAAGACCATTCATTCCCATGGCTGGCAGTGTCATCTCCCTCCACCACTTCTTTCCAGCGTTCTCCACTTAGCGTCCAAGCTCACACACAAAAAACATTGCGCAATGACAGACTGTGATGTCCTAATCCAGGGTAATAAATGGACCATTCATCTCTGCAACAGCTTGGCCTCAGAAGGAGACTTGAAACGAAAGTAAACAAAGTTGTGAATTTGTGTGGGTGGGTGGAACCTTCCAGATTTCCTTTCCCAGGCAGCACAAGAAGTTTAGGCCAAGTGCCCATAAAAATGTAGGCAAGTTTTCCTAGACGTGAGGCAGGAGAGGAGTTGGCCCCTCTGGCTTCATGACGGGGTGATGGGTGGGCCAAGTCAGAGACTAGAGTCTCTCAGGACTGAGCTGGGGGTGGGGTTCCCGTGAGTTACTTTCAGTCTGGAGCATATTGTAAGGAAAAGCAACAGACCCTACCAGTGGGACCAGGTGAACCAAAGGCAGGACTGCCTTGGAGGACTGGTGCTGCCAGGAGCTCAGAAATCTCATCCCACTCTGGCTGTATAATGTAGCCAACCTCTGCGGTATCACCTGCCATTCCCCGTGTACCATCTACAGTGAGGACAGATTGTCACTTCTCTTCTTGAATGAGTCTGTATTGCACCTGCCGTGAAGCTGCAGGTTGACCTTAGGAGGGAAGGCCAAAACTTGGCTACAGTGCTGCTGACAACGGAGGTGGCGCTAGCGCGGTTTGCCTGGGTGAGAGGACAGAGGCTCGTAACCCAGTTGGGTCTGCCTCTGCTCTCAAGAATTATTGTCTGTATTCAGAGTTGGGCAACTGTGAGGTCATGTTCACTAAATACCTCAAAAGTAGGATTTGAGTACACTGCTTGATATCATTTGATACTAAAGTTCCTAGTGAGGAATAGAAATTTGCAACTGGTTACCCTTCAGGTGGATTGACCTGTTACCAACGGGAGAAAAAAAAAAATTCTTTGGTTCATGTAGTTCTTCAGGCTATGAAATTGCCTTTTTTGATGTTATCATTTTATCCCTTTCTTGTTAGCTTGCATTTATTTGAAAATACTGCCTATAATTGTTTTAAATTAAAAATTGCTGGTGCGGTGTAACACACTGTTGTCGTATCTAGCTGTTCCCCCCAACGCCTCATGCACTTACACATGGGGCTTTTCATAGATGTCTGCGTCTAGGGTGTGTGGGTGAGGGTTAAGGGCGTGGGCACGAACCTGGTCCACTGACTGGCTCAGCATTGTTCTGGGCGTGGGTGATGGAAAGGCCCACCCTGGGTGTGGGCGTCCCAGCCAATGTGCTTGCAACCTGAACGGAATAAAAGGCAAAGGGAGGCTCCCCACTGCTGCTTTGCTGCTGGCTGCCTGACGTGCCGTGGGCTATCTCTCCCCTGCCATTCCACCCTACCTTGGAGCCAGGCAACTCTGGGTTGAGAACTCTATAAACTGAACTAAAAATAAAGCTTTCCTCTTTCAATTTGTGGGTGTCAGGTGTTATGTCCCAGCAACAAGAAGTAATTAAGACACACACGACAATGAAACTGTAGTGGTCCATCAGCTTTCCGCAGTGAGCCCTCCCAGGTAAGCAGTCCCCAGATCCAGAAGAAGAAATTCGTCAGCCCAGAGGTGCCATTGCGCCCCTCCAGACACAGCCCACCCAAGTGAGCACTGACATGACTTCTAGTGCCAAGGCTTCGTTTTGCCCAGTTAGATACTTTATTTTTTTTAATTTTTATTTATTTATTTGAGAGAGAGAGAGAGAGAGAGAGAGAGAGAGAGAGAGAGAGAGAGAGAGAGAGAGAGAGGCCAGCTCAGCCCACCAGGGGGCAGGGCTGGCTGGCATGTGGTGCTGGGGGATTGAACCGCGGTCCCTGATGCTTTTGCTAAGCTTGTTCTAAGTAGGTGCTTTAGACCACTGAGCCATCTCTCCAGCCCCTAGATACTTTATAAAAAATTAAATTATATGGCTTCTACTATTTTTTCTGACTTCTTTCCTTCATCATCAAGCTTGTGATATTCCTTCACATGTGCGTATGTAGAGGCAGTCCAGTCAGTCCTGAAGAGAAATCCATTTTTATTGACCATGTCACAGTTTATCAATTTGGCTAGTAATGTACATCAGGGCTTTTTAGTTTATGGCAAGTGCATAGTGCTCTTATGATCGTTCTTATGCTTAGCTTTTATATACACACATACACATGCATGCATACACATATACACACGTACATACTTGCATACACACATGCATACATATACACACACATATAGACATGCCTGCACACATGTTGGTTTGGTATAAAACTGAATCAGAATTGTTGGGTAATTTGATGTTTTGTTCTAGTGTTGTTATTTGCTAGTAGTGTAGATAATGCCACATAATTCTTTAAAGGACCTATAAAATTTTACTCCAAGCAGCAGTGGATTGGAGGTTTAGTAGCCCACTTTGTGCAGATTTTTTTTAATATATACTTTTAGCCCTTCTAGTATATAGCTAGCGGTATCTCTTTGTGGTTTCAGTTTGAATTTTCCTGCTGTATAGTGACATTAACGCTAATTTTGCTCAGTTGCCAACTGAATGCTCTTTTCTATGAAGAAGTACCTGTTTAATGCACTCCTATTTTGCTTTTCATTTGTCTGCCTTTTTCTTTTTAATTTGTAGAAATTCTTTATATATTCTCCATAAGTCAATAAATACACTACAAATATCTTTTCCACCTCTGTGATCTGCCTTTTCACTGTCTTAGTGGTGTCTCATGATGAACAGAGGTTCTTAATTTTAAAGGTAGTCAATCATTTTCCCCCGGATAATCAGTGCTTTTTTTGCAACCTGCTTAAGAAATCTTTGCATACACAAGCTTATGAAATAGTTTCTTAAACTTTTGTGTTCTGGTAGCTTTATTGTTTTGTCTTCCTTATTTAGACTTCTTATTCATCTGGAACTACTTCTGTGTGTAGAATGGAGTAAGGGATGAAGAAATTAATCCAGAGCGATCTCCTGCAGCAATTATACCTCCACCTTTGCATTGCAGTTGCTGCCTTTGACAAAAATCACACACGCATATATCTGTGTTGCTAAAATTCTCTACTTTGTTTTTTGGTCCTTTTATTTAATGTTGTGCTACTACTGCACTTATTTTATTGCTTAAAATTTATCTTCAATTTTTTTAAACCTTTTAAGGCCTACCCCTTATTAGTAACATATAACTTGAATTAAGTTTTACAAACCCACTTTGAAACTAATGTCTTTTAAAAAGGTTTCATTTTTCTAAGCTAATACATTCACATTTATTGTTATAGTTGATGGCTTTGGCCCAGCTTTCTGTTTTCTATTTAAAATTGCTTTGTGCTTCCTTGCTTTTCAATGTTTTATGTTACTTTAAAATATATAAAACCAACATAATCTTAGCTATTAAAACTGGCAAGTTTACAAGTGTCAATCTGTGTCTTCTCATCCATGTCATTAGTATCAACTCTGTTGCAGTTGCCGGTGTTCTTTCCTCAGAATTCTTGTTGTCAGTGCCTTGCATGACACCAAAAAGTTCATGTATTGGAGATTTAACCTCCAAGCTCATATGTTGTTGGTGTTTGATGATTGTATTGGCCAGGGTTTTACTTAGAGGAACAGATATAATATAAGGAACAGATATTAACACAAGATATATAAACGTATAAGGAATTACAAGATTGGCTTACAACAGTCAGCCGCAGAGTCAGATGAGGGACTGTGCAGAAGGCGTCTGCACACCCCAGACTGAGGGGTTCAGTCCCAAGGTCTGAAGCTCACTGCTGCGTTCCGTGCAAGTCTCTATTCATCAGCTGATGGGTCTGCGAGGGAAGACTGAAGAGTCTGCAACCCAAGCCAGAGGCTGAAGAGTGTGCTGCAAGCCAGGCAATGACGTCCAAGCCAAATGGGAAGATGAAGCTCCTCCGACGAAGTGGAACATTGACTACTTCCTCGACCCCTTTATATGGTCTCTTTGTGCTGAGTCACTCTGGGGGCAGAACCAATTGTGCCCCAGGGCGGGACTTCCACCAGCTGGAAGAGCACAGCATAGTCATCCCGGCCAAGTTGACACAATGTATGGACCACTACAATGATGGAGTCTTTGGAGGTGATTCAGGTAAGATGAAGGCGTGAGGCTAGGGCCTCACGCTGGCACTGGCGGCTTGATAAGAGAAGAGAAAGAGGCCCGCTCCAGTATGCTTGGTGAGACCCGCCCTTTGATGTCCTCTGCCATGCCACGAACACAGCAGCAAGGTCCACTTGAGAGGTTTCAGTCCACACTCAGCTGGCCACATTGCTTTTGGGCCTGTGGTCAGCAGCACCATGGTGCACCTGGCCGTGGAAGCCACTCACCTTGTGGCGGCTGGGAACTGAGAGACACTGGATGTGGCCATGGTCCCAATGTCTCTTTCAAGGGACACAACCTCCTTCCACTGGGTGCTGCCTCTTACAACTGGTAGAGGAAATGGCAGAGCTTGGACTGATGGCCCAGCCATCTGCACAGGGACTTCTTCACGGGACATTCCAGGCCCAAGCTATAGTGAAGCCTCCACCAGACACTATTAGATGCCAGCACTGTGCTCTTGGACAGCCCAGACTTCACAATCATGAGCCAAGTAAACTTTTCTTCTTTATAAATTATTCAGGCTCAGGTAGTTGCAGCTACAGAAAATGAGCAGGCGCTGTGTTGTATAGGCTAAAACTTTGTAATGCCTCTGTAACTAATAGATCTCTGTAACTCTTGGTTTGATCATGCTGTCCTTTTCCCATTCCTCTAAGAGATTCCTAACCTCACAGGTTGTTGTCCTAAAGCATCATTTTTGTTCTTAACCATTTTACTGAATTTTATTCTTTGGCTAGGAAAATTTTATTTTTCTATTATTTTGCTCTCAGCCTCTGAACCAAGAGACAGAAAATAAGAGAACACAAGGGAAGTGTACAGGTTGTCACCACTTTTTGTTTTGCTTTGGTAGATTTGTGTTGCTAACAGACTGCCTGGGTTTCACTGGTCCTGTTTTCAGCTCAGCTCCTTGATTTTCATAAATTAATGGAAAACTTTCCCTGACTGGGTGGTCAATTCATTATTAGTCCTGGGTGGGTTTTTTTTTTTAGGGGGGAGGGCTTTGTTTTGTTTTGCAGTACCTAAGATTGAATTTAGGACCCTGTGCTTGCCAGGCAGACGCTTGTGCTGCTGAGCTATCTCCCTGGTCCCTAGTCCTAGTTTTTATGCAGTAAGATTCACAGTTCTTTCTCTGAAGGAAGATAGCTTTTAGTGAAGCATCGAAAGAGTTTCCTGCTGAGATTACCAATAGCCAGGGCACTGGAATCTCTTCCTTCACAATGGAACAAATTACTATTTCTCATGTGCTTCTCCAAAACCACATTTTTTTGAGTGCTATTTTCTTTATTTTTTTCCTCCAAGTGGTCGGATTCATTCTTAAGGAAGGCCTAAAGCAGTAAGAGGATGCATTTTGGAAACCTCTAACACAAGTTTGTGAAGTGTAAACTAAAGACACTACCTCTGGTGTGGACAGCTTCATTCAACCCATGTCCTACCAACTTCACATCTTCTAGGTCATCTGTTATAATGCTATTCAAGTGGCTAAGGCCTTTCTGTTGTTTTAAATGCTGCTTGATTTCTCATAACAGATCTACATTTACGTAGTATCTTCAGATCTGACTGGTCCAAAATGGTTCTGCATCCTGATTTGGGACATCAGTTCATTTAGTCCCAAAACCACATTTTAAATTGCATATCAGTCATGTTTCGGTTGTTGGGGCAAAATGTCTGATACAGACAATTTATTTAGCTTCATGATTTCAGGGGCTTCCAATCACGCTCTGGGTTTTTGTTTGTTTGTTTCCAGGTCTGTGGTGAGAAAGAAGAAATATCATGGTGGTAGGCTGTGGAGAAGAAAGCTGTTCACATCACCTCCGCTGAGAAACAGAGAGCTGGAGCCGAGATGCCAGAGAGAGAAGACGAGGACAGGAATAGGCTACATGCTTCCAGGTTACCCGCTCACTGTCTTACTTTTCTCTCATTGCTGAGCCAAAATGCTGACACACAAAGTTAAAGGGGGAAAGGTTTATTTAGCTCACTGTTTGTAGAGGTTTTAGGCCACAGTCAGCTGGCTCCAAGGCAGGGAGGAATGGCACACAGGCGCTGCAGAGGAGGGACAGCTCATGGTGGGTACAAGGCAGCAAAGCAACTAGGGACAACCACAACTCTTTCTCTCCTACATCTTATCCGGCCTACTGAAGGCAAGTGCCACTTGCTAATCCTAATGCCCTCAATCCTAGCAGTGAGCCAAGAATCTATTCCAGCATCACATGCTCTAGATCCAACCACCTTTTAAAAAGCCACACTTGTGGCCACATGAGGCTTTGGGGGTCACGTAAACACAAGCCAAAACATTCCACCACTGCCTCCCCAAAGACCCCACTTCTCTGGTACCAGTTTTTTCCTTAGCAATGAAAGAAAAGTAGCTAAAACAGCAGATGTGTTGGGAGTGGGGCTGTTGCTATGGATATACCTGACTTGTGGCTTACGAGTCTTTGGAGCTTAGGGGAAAGGGAAGAGTTAGGAAAGGTTTGGAGACGGTAGCTCAAAAAGTAGAGCTAGGGCCAGCCAAATAGCTCAGCGGATTAAAGCGCCTACAAACAGGTGCAAGGGCTGGAGGTTCGAGCCCCTGGCCTATGGTGACAGCCCCACCCTCTGGGGCATGCTGAGACTGCAATTGAGACTGGGCATGGTGGCACACGCCTGTAATCCCAGCTCTTGGGAGGCTGTAAACAGGCAGATCACTAGGAGTCTGATCTAGTAGTGAGACCCTGAACACCCTGTAGACCCTTCCCTAAAAGTACAAAAAAAAAGTAGAACTAGGACACCTGAGGCTGTGCTTCATAGGAGATTCTTGTCAGATCTCAGATAACCAGAATGCTGATAGAAATTCTGCCGGTAAAGCCCGGGCTTAGCAGGTTTCCGCTGGGAAGCAGGACTTCTTTGGTTATTGCACTCCAGATGATAGGTGTTATGTTTTTGGCAGAAACTTTGCATTTTTCTTATGTCCAGAGACTTTGCCTGAGATTGAAAGTAAGAGTAATTGACTAATTAATCTGGCAGAAGAAATTTCAAGGCAGGCTAATGTGGAAACAGTGGCATGCCTACTGTTGAGGGCTTTTGTGTGTGTGTGTATGTGTGTGTGTGTGTGTGTGTGTGTGTGTGTGTGTGTGTGTGTTTAGTACAGGGTCTACAGGGTCTCACTACATAGATCTGACTCGTAGTGATTGTCTTATTTTCAGCCTCCCAAGTGCTGGGATTATAGGTGCACACCACCATGCCCAGTCTTATTGGGGTCTTTTAGCCAGATTTATATTGACAACCAAGAGTGAAGAGCCCAGAAGAATGATTTAAAATGTTTTGAGTTTGGCCAAAAAGGAAGCTCCAGTAAAGTTGTGGCCAGTAAAGACGAAATAGAGGAGCGGTTGGCCACCAAAAAGAGACTAGCAAGAGGATGCTGATTATTTCAGAAGAAGACTTTAGCCTCTGCAGCCTCTCAGTTGCAAAGGTGAAAGATTTTGCTTTGAGAAGAAAGCCCCATAGCACCATGTTTCACAATGGTGGCAGAATAGGGATGTTGTCCTTTGAGATTTAGTTCATAGGCATGGGGTCCCTACAGCCAAGAGAGAAGAAAGCCTGGCTACCACTGCAGCTGGCAGCAGGCCCTGCCATCATCCATGTGGTGCTGGTTTTAGGTGAATGCAGAACACAAGAGTTGTGCGGTCAAAATGGCTTCCACATTGCCTGGGAGGCCAGGCAGAGTGCCCCTGAGATCCCTGGGAGGGGAGTGTGTGAAACTGTGGGTGTGAAGCCAAACATGAAGTAGTGTGGTGGATGGTCAGCTTGTACCACCCAGCTGAACTGAATCAACATGGTGCTGGGTGTGGATGGCCCACCTGAGGGTTGTTGCCAACAGCATTAAAAGAGAACTGAGAACTGGAAGGGAAGATGCTGTGCCGTCGACTCTCCTGGAGAAGCTTGTCACAAGGGCTTTCCTGTTATGGACTCAGTTGTTCTCATCAGCTGAGGTTTTCTAGCTCTCACTGAGGATGGCTGCAGTTCTCTCTGGGGTAGCTTTTGCCCTCACCTGGGGCACCTCTTTCTGGCTCCAGTGCAGATCCATCAGCCTGCGGGCACAGAATCTTCATCCCGCTGCTGCAGACTTTCTAGCTTCCATGACTGACCTTTGGGCCTTCCCAGCTCATATCCTTGATACAGATTTGATGAGACATGGTTATGGAATCCAGGCCTACAGCTGGATTCTTTGAATCTCTAGTGCATGAACAGATCTCTTGCATTCTTTTATATTTGATTCTTTGGGTGCATATTATAGAATAATCTTATAAACTATGAGTGCTATATTAAATCTATTCCCTTGTAGATCTGGCTACAATAGTAGAGACCCCAGAAGTTTGGAGAAGCCAGAAATGTGGATTGTTTGGGGAAAACTACAAGGATGGAGCAGAGCTGCTTAGTCCACTGGCATTCACAACTTGACACAGAATGCCAGGGATGCTGTGGGATTAGTGAAACTGTGGGATTTCATGTTTACCCCACTGGATTGCAGTCTTGCCTTGTTCCCATTCCTTGTTGTTCTTCTGTTTGTAACACTTGGAATGGAAATGTCTGTCTTGTGCTATTGAATGTTGGAACTGTTTAAAATCCTTTTCATTTGTACACAGGCTTGCAATTAAGCATGTTGCTTAAATCTGAGAGAAGACTTTGGACTTGCACTTTTCAACAACGCTACAACTGTTAGGAATTTGACAGCTCTTGGACATGCACTAAATTTGCACCCCTTTACCACTTCTTCCAAATAGATAACACATCTAAACTTTCCTGCTTTGGTGACCAACCTTCAGTACGTGAATCCCTGGATGAAACTTCATATTTAAACTACAACAAATAGTAAGAGAGTGACACACATCAAAGTCGCATGGCTTAGCAACGCTTCTACCTTGGATTCTCTGTCAACTAATTAATGTGATTCCCCCCCCAACCTTGTCATGGTCTCCTTTGTGAGCCAGTGTCTTCCACCAGCTCCTTCTGTAAGCCACTTATCAACTCGTGATCTTAGTTTACTCAATCTGGACAATGAGGTGATTACAATAAACTCATCCCTGGGATTCCTTACAAGTAAAACTCTCATGCTTCCAGGACATGCTGTGTTTTTTTTTTTAATATTACTCTAAGAATAGTCACAAAACAAATGAGCCTGTAGAAACCACAGCTCTTGGCACGACTCTCCTGTCCTCCTAAGCAACTTCTTTTCATTGACTTTGGCCCAGGGTACGCTGGCGCGGTGGTAGTGAAGTGCTTGTTCTTAATAGGAACATACCTGTTTTACTTCTTTCACTGGTTGGAATGTCAAGTTAATATATCAGCACCAGATACGCTTGTTTATAAAACCTCTAAAACTGTCATTTTGCAGGCCTTTGCTGTGACCAGTACATGACTAACATATTAATTCTTAGGCAAGAACAAGGATGATCCTGCACTTGGGGTGAATCAGTCAGGGTTCAGCGGAGCAGATATAATATAAGGAACAATATAACACAAGACATACAAATGTATAAGAAATTGCAAGATTGGCTTAAGACAGTCAGCCACAGAGTTGGATGAGGAAGCGTGCAGAGGGTGTCTGCACACCAGAGACTGAAGGATTCAGTTCAAAGTCGGGAGCTCACCGCAGTGTT
Source organism: Octodon degus (assembly GCF_000260255.1). NCBI lineage: Eukaryota > Metazoa > Chordata > Mammalia > Rodentia > Octodontidae > Octodon > Octodon degus. The sequence goes on along the minus strand of NW_004524591.1, from coordinate 18,942,978 downwards.
CCATGCAAGTCTGTATCAGTTGGCCCATGGGTCTTCCACAGGATGGAAGGCTGAAGAGTCTGCCACGGAAAGCTGAAGGATCCAAGGCAGAGGCCAAAGAGTCTACACTGGAAGCCAGGAGATGTTGTCCAAGCTGACTATGAAGACTGAAGTTCCTCTGAGGAAGTGGAACAAACCAGCCTTCCTCAGCCCCTTTATATATCCTCTAAGTGCCGAGTCACTCTAGAACGGGCCCTCCCACCCCACAGTGTGGAATCACCCAGGGGATCCAGCCAAGCCTTCAACTTCCCAAGTTGGCACAAAGTATCAACCACTACATGGAGTAAGAAGAAGCTTTCAAATTCCCTGATGTGATAGAAGGTAAGAATGATACCCGGATGATGTCAGAAAAGCTCGATGTTAGGATCATACCCTCTTTCGTGTATCTAAATGTTACCACCGTTTTTCCTACTGTTCTAACCAAGAAGGGAGATGTTTCTATTTAGTATTTCTATATTTATTTAAACCCAAATCAGCCCCCTTTGTAGAATACCCAGATAAGGATAATCTAATGGATCAATGAACCATCACATGAAGACAAAACAGTGAAATACAAGTAAAAGAAAGAGCAACCCAACCTCGAATATTTTATCTCTGCCAACTGCTTCAGGGCTCCTTCCTACAGCTGTCGAAGTGGCCATTTTTCTTCCTCTGTTTGACTGTCCAGGGAAGCTTGGAGGTAACTCATGACCCAGCTAAGTGCAGGGTAGCCCTGGTGGCAGAGGGTTTCTTTCTCTGTTTAAATGACCACCTATAAAATGAAATAATTGTTTTGTATGTTAAAAGGAGTTTTGGTAAAAAAAAAAATGTGTAAGATGTCACTCCAAAACGTTTTTTCAGAATCCATCATGGGAATGAATTTTAGCATCAAAGACATTGTTTCCAGCTTGTGAAACCCCAGTTTTACCCACAGTGGAGCAAAATTTAATCCTCAGCAAAGCAGGGTTAGCACAGACCTGTGGTATTTTAGTACCAGGGCTTCTTGGAAATGACCTGCAAGATATATAAAAAGATTTCACCAGTGAATTCAGAGGGAGATGAAATGAAATGTGTCCAAAACTAGGCCCAGGCTGAATTTGTCCAGCATTTTAAATGAAAGGCAGGTGTTGCTCTGGAGCCAGGTGAGACAGTGATCATAAAATACACACTTACTCAAAGGTCGCAGAGCACATGAGCATTTACATCAAAGGCAGCACTGGGGTACATGGTGGCCCTCAGCTGGGGCTCACAGATACCACAGACCAGAGTAAGCTTAAAACAAGAAAACTTGATAAGGAAAAGTTCCAAATGAGGGGTGTCTGTTTTGAGGTGGCTCTTTTTTTCCCTCTTAAAAAACAAATTAAATTTAAAAATGAGAAAAACAAACGGGGGTGGAGAGAGTAGCAAACAAAGAAAATGTAATAAATTCAGTCAACGTCTAATAAATGAGCTTGGAAACCAACCCAGCCTCGGCCACCTTTCACTGCAGACCCAGTTCTCATTGACACCCAGGCTGTAGCCTCAGGAGGAAGCCCTGGAGCAAACCAGCTGCGTCGGGATTTCTGGGCCGAGGAAGCTTCGGGGAGCAGGTGTGCACATTTTCAGGCTTCTGGGTTCCAGGAGCCACTTGTTACCTATGTGGATAATTATTAGGTCCTGTGCCATGCTGGACGGACCTCTTTCCTCCCAGGCTTTCCCTTCTGCCTGGAGTACAGTAGGGCTCAGTAAATATTTGTGGCCTAGATGGTGCTAACAGGTTCGGCGAAATAATGCCTAAGATCAGACTCAACACACTTTGTCTGCAAAGCTGTTTCTCTTGATATAGATTAGAAATCCTACTTCTGAGCCACAAGATCTGAATCCTACTTCAGATCTGCAGATCTGAAGCCACGTAACTCTGCTCTTGCATATGAGTCAGCTTCTCTGGGCACCTTTACACAAAGCCAAGTACTTCTGGAAGCCCTACACATGTCTAATGTTCTTGTATCATCTCCCTGTAGTCATTTCTCAGTTTTCCTTCTGTTGATTTTGTGAACATATCGGGATGCACCATGCTTCATTCACGGCTTTGTGATAGTGCTGTGGTTCTTGACAACTTTTATTTCATTTTTAATACTCCCAAATACAGTTGTACACAATAGAGGGCCATGTTTGGACAAATGAGTCATTTCTTTCTACAACGCTGGCTCCACATTTGCAGTGAAAAACATTATTGTAGCATTTCATGAGATGCTTACTTAAAAATGAAAGTTGGAAACACCGCAGTCTATTCATTGTTAGTTACGCATTCTCTTTTAACACTCATGCCATGTACTCACAAGCTAAGTACATAGCAGGCATTCACGGGACTGCTTGTTGATAATTGAAGGCAGTAAGCATTTGAAAATATTTGTCGAAGCTCAGGGAAATACTAACTGACTACAAAGAAAGTATTTCTTTGGTAACAGTGTCTGCTGAAATGAATATTTTCATTGAGAAACAAAAGCTGGTAAAGCGTTTACTTTGAATCCATGCACTTATTACTGTAAAGCAGAATTCAAAACATGGAAGTCATTTCTGAATGCATATGGCATCGATTAAGACTGAGGTCTAGGAAAATTTTCTCCTAGGAAAGACTCTCCAAGAGTCAAGTACATGCGTGGCTGAGCTTGTCTTCCCTTGTCGCTTAGAGACAGCAGCAAACCCTCCATATCTCAGCTGTCTGCCGGACATCTCTTGAACATCTCCAGCCACTCAAATGCAAGAACCACAGTAACCTTTACAATGCTAGCTACATAATCACCTGGCAAAGTTTTGCACTTTTTTGTTGATTAAAAAAATATATATGTGCTAGGTATTTCAAACTTTCCAAAAAGGTGCACAACGAAATGCATGTGATGCTTGCATTCTCAGAGGTAAGTATTGTGAATAATTTCTTATGTGTCCTTCCCCAATTTTTTTATGTGTAGACACACCACATGTAATGTAGTGGGTCCTCAATGTTTAGGTTGTTTTCTGTTATTAAAGACTTGCTGTGAACTTTCTTGTCCTTGGGCATGTGTATAGGTTTCCTCATTTGCAAACTCTTGGAAGTTGGAATTTGCTAGGCCAAATGGTAGAAGCATTTTTTAAAAAAATCTGATGAGTATTACTAGATTGATTGAATCTCTTTGCATCCAAAATACCTTGATATACATGCAACTTACATGTCTACAGAGCAGATGTACCTATGTCCCAACTTAACTTGGGTGTCACCAGACTAGCTCACCAAATGAACAACTTTCTTTTGTTTTAAATTTGATTTTCTTGACTTAGTTATAGCCAAGTGTCTTTCATAAGCTTGTCTTCCATTTATACTCATTTCTGTGAGCTGTATGCTTCTATCCCTCATTCTTATTTTTCTATCAGATTTTTGGCCACCTCCCCTGATCCTAACAGTTTGAAAATTTCCAGTACTCTGAGCAGAGCTGTGCATTTATATTGATATATACCAAATCCTGGATCAAGGGTTCTTAGAACAATGTAACCACCATAACATTCTCATATATGATTTTTATTGCTCTTTAGCTGCCATAGCTCTGGGCTTTAAAAAATACACAAGGTCTGTCTTTTACAAAATGGATTTCAATTTTTAATGTCAGCTCTTAAGGTCTCCGTTTCCCTTCCATCTTCCCCTTAATGATGTGCTGGGGCTCAGCCTTGGCCTCCAGGATCCTGCTTCTACGAGGGCATTAACTTAGGTCCTGGTTTTCATTGGCTTTCTCTGGATTGCTCTCAAATGCCATGCTGATAATAAAAATAACTGTGTGCTTCACTTTGAAGTGTGAAAGCTAGGGGTCACTTGGAGAAGTTGGCTTTATCTAGTCAATGTAGGAAGGGTTTATGAGTCTGGGACATGGATTGGTCTAGATCTAGCTACTGGGACACTTCAGAGAGGCTATGCCAATAAAATATATTTATTCATTCTTTTGGTTTTTTCATTTTTTCTTAAAGGTCACCATTTATATTCTGGTTCTCTATCCTTCCTATCTTGCTTTCTGAGAAACGCACAACCTGTGGGGAAAATGAACCGTATTCCAGGGTCTGGCTTTGGTGAGAGTTTTAAAAGCCACTCTTCTTAGTATCATCAGAGGTGGCGTTCCCCAGTGCTTCCGAGCCCAGCTGAGTGCCTGGAGGGAGCTAGATTATCCTCCTCTCAGTGGACTCCACGGGAGATAGTCTCGATGGTTTATGCGTTCTGGCAGGAAAACACTCCCTGCAGACACAGGGAAAATTCTTCCTGTGTTCTCCTGCAGAGGTCTGCAGGGACTCACCCTGGCTCCGGGAGTGTAAACCCCGTGGACTGCAAAGAGAAGATCAAGGACAGCCTTGGCACTAAGTGCTTGTTCAAAAGTTTCCAACTGTTCTAAGTTTTTGAAAACAGAGTTAGTTCTTGCTGCTTTAGCCTTAGGGGATACTTAAAGAAAGTGTCTCTAAACATTCCCTCAAAATATCCAGATTTTAGCAGGAGGAAAGAAAACTTTAATAGGAACAAAGCTGTTGGATTCATTCACTTAAGGGTAAGAAAATAGAATGACAGGAAAAAAAAATAAAATGCAGCACCTTCCATGGCAGACATTCATGCTTATCTGTAAAGAAGACATTTTCAGATGTAAAACCAAACCACAGCTGAGCAAAAATGATTCAGTAGCTCAAAAAGACTTCCTTGACATGCAGTGGTATTGCATAGATGAGTTTGGTGAGGGAATAATGTGCTTGGAAAATTAACAACAACTTTAAGTGTAATTCAAACAAACTAAAAAGAGCTTTCAGGAAAAGAAAAGAAAAATGGAAGGAAAGAAGGAAGGAAGGGAGGGAGGGAGGAAGGAAGGAAGGAAGGAAGGAAGGAAGGATGGAAGGAAGGAAGGAAGGAAGGAAAGAAAGAAGGAATGGAGGGAGGGAGGGTAGGAGGGGAAGGAAGGCAAAAAAGGAGAAGTCTTTGGGATGCAGTTGTGTCTGCAGCTAAGATCTAGGATGGGGTTGTTGACACAGTTGCCAAGAGCGCAGTCAATCAAATGCAACTCCATCACAAACTGCTTTCCTGGTTGCTCTGCAGGGCTGGAAGGACAAGAGGTGAGCGGGCACTTACCATTGCCGGGCATTGAAGCTTTGTTTTGTCGTCTGCAGTCCTCAGGGAGGTCTACAGCTTGGGGCCTCAATTGACAAAAGGCAGATTCAGGGAATTATTTATTTTGGGCATTTCCATCTGGGCTTCTCCATTAATTGAATGGATTCATTTGGTGCCATTTTTTGTTCCCGTTAGAATTTTGGTCCTGAAAATTAAGAATCATAATTCTAATATTTCACACAGTCTGTGAGTAATGGCAGGATATTTTATTACACTGACCTTTCCAGTTTTCTAAGTTTTGATTTGCTGAGTTCTTTCCTCCCCTTGCAGTTTACTTATTATGATTATTAATGAGGAAGCAGAAAAATGGCCATTCAGTCAAATTTTAGGGAACGGGACATGATAAATGTTCTCTGTCTAAGATCTAACATTTGCCCCTAAATACAGTAATTATTAGGTTGCTTGATGATACGCTGAATTTTACAAGGCTCTTATTAGGGAAAGAAAAAGAACATAATAAATCCACTAATGTGGGTAATGACTGGTATGGAAATTGAAAATGGTTCAAAATTAACCCACTCCTTTTTTCCATCTTCTAAATGCCCCCTGGGTCCTAATATTATTCATCACAGAAATATACTTGCTTTTCTCTCATTTCAACTAGTTTGGCACTGTCAAGAGGCTCCAGAAGTGTTTGCAATTAAGGGCTGTCGGGCCTTACCCAGGCACTGCCAACAAGCAAAACCAAAACTGAAGGAGAATGCCTGATAGTCTGCATTAGCAGACCGATTCACAGACGGTCCTGTGAGGTCCTCACATTGGGCACGGTGCCAGGGCCCCGGCACTGCAAGGGGAGCGGGACTGGTAGGTGCTGTGGGAGTGGAAACTCATCCTGCCCCTCAGGTGCTCTGGGGGGCCGCTCAAGTTGCCCCGCAGCCTTCCCTATTTGCGCTTTCCCACTTCTGTGTAATAAACAGCAATTGTGTAGTTATGTGTGGGGTTCTCTGTGTTCCCTTTAAAGATGTCACGAGACAGTGCGTGTAGATTGAGGTGGGGATTGCGTATGGGCTGCTGACACGAGCTTGAGGCGGGGACTGTACATTGGGGTGTTTTCTGCTTCATAGCTTAATGAACATTGGCGGTCCAAATCCTCATTTTTTGGTAATGCTATTGTTTAGCTTTCAGGTTATATAAAATACTATTTCCATACAGGATAGCTGAGATGATTGTACTAATAATTTCTGTCAATTTTTTAAAAATAGCAGCTAACATTTAAAATTTTTACTTTGACTAACTCTGAATGCTACCATCTGCAATCTAAGCAACTACGCCAAAGACAGCAATGTGCAGTACAAAACTATGGTTGAATACCTCTCAGCTTGATGTTCTAAGTGTGTACATTTCTAATGTCTTACCAATTAGAATTAAACTCTCTTTAAACTAAATTAAAAAATAATCAAGTAAAAAGGTCAAGAATAAATTATCAAGTTTTATTGAAAGCAAGTATTAATATTCAATTACTTTTTCCAATCTTACAAACCTATATCTGTTAATTTGAGCAACAGATTTGATGATAAAAATACATAATATAGCAACCATTATTAATTTGCCATTCTTGGATTTCTTTTTTTCTTCTCT
>NW_004524591.1:18928868-18935750 GCF_000260255.1 Octodon degus | reverse complement strand
AAAATACAAAGAATCTACTAAGTAATTTTTGAAAAATTAGAAGAGTAGAATTTCCCTTTTACTAATCAATATGCCATTAAGAAGCCATAATTAAATCAATGAACATTTGTTTAGGTCTAAATTAAAGGTGCAAAATGGAAAGTATGCCTCTATATGTAGGAACTTTTAATTGATAGTATAAGCATTTAAGATGCTCAGCAGTATAAGCATCTGCCTGGAAAGTACAAGTTTCTGAGTTTGAGTCCAGATACAAAAAAAAAAGAAAAAAAAATTGGTTGAAAACACTGTCTATTCATTAAATAATATTGGGGTAATTGATTCATGGCTTAGGAAACAAGTTAGGCTTCCAGTTCAAGTTATGAAGATAATAGATTTCTAGTGATTTAAGACATTAACCTTGTAAACAAATCCAAAGAATTCCCAGGAGAAAATAGATTTTACTTTTTCACTGTAATTTTAAGACAGGGAAGACCTCATTTAGCATGATACAAAACAAAAATTTTACTTTTTCACTGTAATTTTAAGACTAAGAAGACCTCATTTAGCATGATACAAAACAAAATTTAAAAACTTTGTGATGTCATAAATTAAAATTTCGAAATAGTGGAACAAAGTTGGAAAGAAGTTATATAGTACATAACAGAGAAAAAGTTCAAAGTATATAAAGCAGACTTCTAATCAATTAGAAATGATCAAGAAACCATCAGCATAACACATTCAGAAAAAAAATAAACAGGTTCCCACCAGAAACATTTTGAATGGCCAAAAGCCTTAAGAATTCTCAGTCTCATTTCATTAGTAATCAAATAAACCAATGAAATATCAAATTGTGTGCACTGCTAGTAAAAATTTAAATGATTCGTTTGTCAAGGTCTGGCAAATATGGAGACGTGGATACTGATGAGACCTTTTTGGAAAACAAATATAACAAAATTCATCAAAATAAAAGTCCCTTATAGGCTTTCCCTTGTGACTTCTCTTCTAACAGTGTAGCTTAGGGAAATACATGTGCACACAGAGATGTATACACACCACTACCCACCAGAGTTCAGTCATGTGAGTGGGCTGTGTGGGTGCAGCATGCTGGGGTGCTGCCTGGCTCAGGCTTCCACAGCAAACTCCACAGACTGAGTGATTTCCTCAGCAGGAGTTGATTTCTTCATGTGTCTGGGGCCTGGAGGCCCAAGGCCAAGGGGCCTGTAGGGCTGATGTGTTTGCTCTGAGGTCTTTCTTGTGGCTTGTGAGTGGCTGCCTGTACTCTGTCCTCACTTCTGCTTTCCTCTAGGTGTGTCTGTGTCCTCCTCAGCCTTTCCTACAAGGACACCAGTTATATTAGATTAGGGTTCAGCTCAAGAACCTTGTTTAATCTTAGTTATCTATTTAAAAGACACCTTTTCCAAATAAGGTCACATTCTTAAGCACTAGGTTAGGGCACAAGTCAGCCTGCAACTGTTGGAAACACCCTGAATGGAAGATCAGAAAGTGGTTGTGATCCATTCAGTCTATCCAAGGTCATTAGTAATAATACAAATCAGTGAAAGCTTTTCAAAATATCATTGTTAAAAAAATGTGTTGTGCAATTCCACTAAATGTAGATGGCAGAATAAAAAGAAGTTGATATGGGTACATAAATAGCAATATGTAATTTGAAAGAAGTAGGCAGAAAGAGAAAGAAAATTGGAAGATTATATACTTGTATTTCTTACAGTATCTTTGGGTATCCTCCTCCTATAGATACGAGGATGATCATTTTTTAAAGATAAAACAGCACAGTATTCTTATATAATCTATGCATATCCTCTTATTTACCTTAAAATTATCTCTAGATTGCTTTTTACACCTAATACATTATCTACACATTACTTCATTTGCGTAGATTTAGTGTGGCAATCAGCACACGACACATTCAAGTTTGCTGTCTGAACCTTTCTGGAACTTTACAAACCGTATTTTGGATATATAGTTGCTTGAATCTGCAGAGGTAGAGGGTGAGCAGTATAGCAAAGTAGTGGGGATGGTTGCTTTGGGGAGGGAGATGGAAATGGGAAGGGAGAGAGAAGGGTGACAAATAAAAGGCGGCTTGGGTACTTTGCTGTGTAGACTTCAATTTGGTTAAATATTCTAGAATGGGAATGAAACATTAAGTTCCTTAACCATGAAAATAACATGGACACTACACCAAAGGAAGTTTTGGGTTTAGGCATGAATGGACCAAAAATTTCTAGCTATTTAACATTTCTGGATTGCCAGTTCTATGGATAACCCACTACTATTATGGACTACTGGACTGTACTGGATTATTTTGCTGATTTCATGCACCTACAATATTTAAATGGCAATGGAATACCCATCTCTGACAAAACTAAACAAAAAAAGGTGATACAAATGAAGGACCATTTTGTATCTGTATATACAAAATAGGATAGATATACAACTACTTTGTCTTAATTCAATGAGAAGAAAGATTTGTACTAATAGTGTTTGGACAGGATGTCATGTGCATCTTGTACTATGAATAACTACTATGAAGATAACAATATGCAATGTATTAATTATTGTAACTGTCCTACTAACCTGTTTTGAAACTGTCTCATTGCTATTTGTTTTTCAATAAAACTTATTTATTTATTTATTTATTTATTTATTTTTTGCGGGACCGGGGATTGAACTCAGGCCTTCGTTCTTGCCAGGGAAGCGCTTATTCCACTGAGCCATCTCCCCGGCCCCTTCTCAATAAAATTTAGAAAAAACCAAAAAACATTGTCTGGTGTCTCAAAAATTTCTCTTCAGAATTGGGAGCAGCCCTGAGTCAGGTTTTATCTCACTTCTGTTTGTTTTCTTTGAGGAACATGGAGTAAGCCTGGGATCCACTGGCAGAACCATACTATAGCTGAAAGAACAAAGGAGGTGCCATGTGATACGAAGCGGAAGCCAGAAGGCTTTCCAAGGGAGGCTTTGCCCTGGGGAGCAGGCCATGCCCTGAGGAGCAGGCCTCACTGCTGCTTTCCTCGCTTCCATCCCATTCCTCTGGCCTAAGACCCCTAGTTTGTTAATGAGGGCTCTTCCTGCAGTGGCCAGCCCTGAGCAAAATCTTCAGAACTGTTGAGAGACTAAACCCACCTGATGGGGAACTCCAAGGGGAGCTAAATTCATCAGAAAAGGACACTAGTGAACAGAGACCTAGGATGGCAGAACATCAGGCTGTTCTCTACAGTGTAAATACATGCATCTTCCTCAAAAAACATAGATTCAAATGCAGCACTTGGTCACTGTCACCTTCAACATAGTTTATTTTATTTATCTATTTATTTATTATTTTTTATTTTCATTTATGTATTTGATATAGGGTCTTACTACACAGTTTGGACTTGTAGTGATCCTCCAGTTTTCAGCCTTCTCAGCACTGGGATTATAGGCATTCACCACCACATCTGGACTCAGTCGCTGGCTCAGTGTGCCCTGGGGGCGAGGCCGGCATGGTGTGTGGGACCAAGGATAGCATCCTGGTCTCTGTGCTTGCCAAAGTACTGGCTCAGTCTGCTGAGCTATCTCACCAACTCATCACTATAGTTTAAATAAGAGCAGGCTTAGTGTAAAAGAGCAGCTTTTTCAGTGGGGCATGGCTTGGAAGACCACCATCTATTCAGCTGGGGTTGTACTTCCTAACTTTCGAGAATTTTCTTCCCACTGAAACTGCCACAGTGAGGCGTTCAATTGGGAGGGAGTACTAGGAGGGGCCACCCAATGTGTGGGTTCTTATAGGACAGTTTATAACCTAATAATTAAAAAATATTCTATGGGGATAAATGTGTCAATAATGTGGAGTATCTAGAAAAGGTGGCTTTGTTCTATGATTCTGGGGAATGGTGGGGGGCAGCATGGTGGTGTTGTAGGCAGCCAAGTTATATAGAAATAGTATAGGCAATCAGACAGGGCCAGGCCCTCGAAGGAGACAGCACAGAAGATGAGATGCCTTACAACTGTGGAGGGGCGAATGCTCCTGCTGTGAACCAGACCTAAATTTTAGACCTAAAGGCCAAACAAATGCTAAGAGTAGCACCTGCGATTGATATTCTAAATAGGTATCAATCACCTGGAAAGACCCAAGTGAGTCACCAGCCCCACCCCCAACAGAAAGAGACTCTGTCCCGCATTCCAACCCCCAACAGGAAAAGACCCTGTTCCATACTCATGCCTGCTTGCTACGTGACTCGCTTTCCCATTTGACACTGGATTTAATCAGTTTTACCTGAGCAATGGTGCTTGTCATCCCATTGGTTGACCATAGTTTTGTCCCACCTCCTGCCCACCTAAGCGAGTTCCCATTCTCTCCACCTTAGCCCCGCATGGTTTTACGCTATAAAAATCCCTGGAAGAGACAGCTTCCTGGGGAACTACCCGCTCTGGCCCACCTCCTGTCCCTCTCTTGGACAGGAGCTTTCTTTCTCTCAATAAATATATTCTGCTCATAACCTCCTTTTGTTCCTAAAATTCATTCTTCGGTTTTAGAGAGCACGAACTCGTGCAGGTCAGGTCCAGAGACCGTTCTTCCCTATGTCATTTGGAGGTTCCCTATATTGTTTGGAGGTCACCCACCCAAGACCAGTTTTTCTCCCTGTATCAGTGGGGTCGGCAGGAGCTGCCCTGAACTAATGGGGAAGAGGTTGTGCATCAGGGAGGCCAATGCAGGAACTTGAAGAGGGGCTTTGGGGAACAGCACAGGGGTCCTTGGAGAGGAGCATGACTGCTAATAGAAAGTTGTTCAGTCTTTCTTATGACTTTGGCTGACTCGTCTTTGTGCACAAGTGCCGCACATAACATAACATGCCACCTTAGAAGAAGAATCATGAGGATTAGTGAGCTCAGCCTCTAATCTCCTCATGAAATAAAATTACCACTGTACTCATTTTATGACTATGTGAACTATTCCTCATTTCATGGCACAGCACAGCCGCCAACTCCTCTCCAGAACTGCAGGAAGTAAAATATGCTTTCTCAGTTGTCCATGGAGTCTGGCTTGGCTAAGAGGCCACAGCCCAAGAAGAGGCACTTTCAGAAATGGATGAAGTGAAAAAATAATCTTAAATCTCCGCTCCCCGCTTCAACTCCTTTTGAAATAATGAAAAATAGAAATCTACTAATGTGCTAAAAGTAAGTATCTCCATGGTAAATTATATGATATATAAATTCCAAAGCCCGATTGGATTCTGTGAGAAAAAATCCTTTGCTTTACTCTGGATATAAACACTGTGCCTTGTTAGTCACACCTGTTCAGAGCAATATTGATGTGGAGTACAGCATTAATTGGAATAGATCCTACTTATCTACTAAACAAACACCATCAGGATATTAATAAGATGTGTCTGGTACTGGGCCATCCTGCTTTTTTTTAAAAAAAAAAGTATGACTGCAAAATAGCTCAGTGGTTGTGTCTGCACAGCCCACTCAGGCCCTGGGCTCTACCCCCAGTGTCATACAGTGAGAGCCCGAAGCTAAAAGTTTTTGAAGTATCCACGTACCAATCAGTGAACAAACTCAATGGAATTTTAAGAAAGCAAATATGTCCATGTAACTGCCACCCATATCAAAGTGCAAACTATTCCTATCATTAATTATCCCACATCTGTTAAAGGTAACCGTGCTGCTGATTTCTAGCACCATGGTTAATATCACTCAATTCCAGAGGTCCTATAAGTTGTATCATACAACAATAAGCTTTTTCATCTGGCTTCATCGTTGAGCGATGTGTCTGTGGTAGTCACCCATATTGCTATTTAAGACAACTCTTCATTCTTTTTTATTATTCTATAGCATTCCATTGTAGGTGAACAAATACATTTATCTATCCTACTGTTGGTACACAATTAAATTTTTCCCTTCTCTTGGAATTAAACAGTTAAAACTTGTTGTATATATGTTTCATGGATGGATATATGCACACATTTCTGTTGGATATAACCTTAGGCGTGGAAGGGCTGGGTCACATGCTCTGTGTGTATGTATCTGCATGTGCACACGTGTGTAAGATTTGGTAGACACTACCAAAGGGCTTCCTAAGTAGAGGTACTAATTTATACTCCCATCAAGAGTATATAAGAGTTCTACATCCTTGACAATACGAGGCACTACCAATTTATTGTATTAAAGCTAGTAGGTGTGCATCATCTTGTTGTAGATTTAATTTGTATTTTTTTCCCATGGATAATTATGTTGAGCACCTTCTCAAGGGCCTATTAGCCATTTGGATATTCTCTTGTGAAGTTCCTACACAAAAGCTCCTGCATGTTTTTGTGTTATTAATCTTTCTCTTTTAATATGTTTTATTTTTTTTCTATTTGTAATACATAGTGATGACATTCATTATGGGAACTTGGTACATATGCATAACACATGCTAATTATTTTTGATCTCTTAGTTCTCTTCTTTATTGCAAAAGATCTATCTCCCAGCCACAGAGACAGCTCAGCAGTCTAAGTGCATGCCTAAGCAAGCCCAAGGACCCAGGTTCAATCCCTGGTACCACACGCCATGCTAGCCCTGCCCCAGGCATGCCTAGCTGGCCACCCAGGCCAGGCATGGTGGCACACACCCATAATCCCAGCACTGGGGAGGCTGAAATAGGAGAATCACTATGAGCCTGAGCTGTATAGTAAGACCCTATATCAAATACATAAAATTAAAAAAAAATTCTATCTCCCTATTTCTCTTGTGTCTTTATTTTGCTTTTTATTTGTACTTTGTGTTTTCCATATAAGACAAGCCATGTGATATTCAAGGTTGTGCTTCTGGTTTGCCGCACTTAACCTTATAATCTCAAGGTACATCCATTTTCCAACAAATGACCGCAGTTTATCCCTCTTAATAGCAGAATAATGCTCCATT
>NW_004524591.1:18923342-18927384 GCF_000260255.1 Octodon degus | reverse complement strand
AAGATACAATCTTCATTTTATTTAGTGCTGCTTTAATTTCTCTCAGCAATATTTTATGGTTTCTGTATAGAAATGTGAAAGATATTGATAGATTTACTTCTGAGTATCCACTATTTTTGATGTTGTTGCAGATTCTAATGTAATTTTTGGTAGTACATAGATATAAAATTGATTATTATAATTTTTACAACTAGAATACTATGTTAAATTGATTATTGATCCCAATAGTTTGTCTGGGGGTTGCTTTCCACTTTTTACCTGTGTTTTCTTTGAATAATGTTAGACTTACTTATTTCCAATCTTCATACCTTGTGTTTCTTTCTTGATTTCCAATATGTTGTTAAATAAAATTGGTGAAAATTTACATCTATAGGTTCATTTTAATTGTTTTTTTCTCAATTATGTGTTTGAGGAATTTTTGCCACATACCTATTGTCATATTAAGTAAATTTCCTCCTATCTCCACTGTGTTTGTAATAGCTCTGTTTTTGGTACACATTCACAGTATAGAATGATCACCTCCCTTGAACTGCATTTGATACAAGCACGTAGCACAGCTTGAGTCTTTTTTCATTCCCTCTCCCTCTCCCTTTCCTTCTCTGGTTTTGGGTTAGAAAAGAGCTAACAGAGAAGTTAGTTGCTTAGGCCTTCACATTTAGGTTCATAAAGAGATTGGCCTGTCACTCTTTTTTTCTCAGGATTCTGCAAAGATTCTGCTAGCAGCATCTTACCTTGCTCTGTTTTCTTGAACCAGTTGCATGTGATCAGTGTGATGTCTCCCTTACAGATAAGGAAAATTCACCAGGGAAGTCACCTAGGTCTGCATGATTTTGGGGTTGTGGTTTATATTGAAATGATCAGGGCCGGCGAGATACCTCAGTGAATTAAACGCTTGCTTAGGCAAGCACAAGGACTGGGGTTTGATTCCTGGTGGCACATGCCCCACCGGCCCCAACCCTGGGCACTCTGAGCTGGAGACAGAATCCAGGCATGGTGGCATGTGCCTGTAATCCTAGTGCTAGGGAGGCTGAAAACGGGAGGATCATTATGAGTTCAACCTGCATAGTGAGACCCTGCATACACACACACACACACACACACACACACACACACACACACAAAACAAATTTACAAGCCAAAAAAACCAAAATGGGCATAAAAGCCTCACTTCTTTGGAAGGTGTCATGGGTGAGAATCCAGTTCTATCAGTATTTACATAGTCACTCAGTTCTAAGGGCTTTGTACTGATTGTGCAGGGGTGCTGTTAGGAGGTGGGCCTTGGTTAGGGACAGGTCTCTCTCTGGAAGGGCATTTCTCCATTCCCGCTTCTCCATTCTATGTCTGTGCCTAGTCTCCGTGGCAGGAGTACCCCTCCTCCCCAGTAAGCCCTGTTACCACACTGTTTCTGTCTTGAGTTCACAGGCCACATGTCATGGATGGAAGCATCTGAAACTGAGCAGGAATAAATTTCTTCTCCTTCAAGTAATGGGCATCAGATTTCATGCGTCAATAATGACTAACAACTCTGGGACATTTTACATTTGATCTTAGCCAAAATGGTGGAGAAGCAATGTGTGGAACATTTTAAAACAGATTCAATTTCTTTAATTCTCATAACTGTTTAGATTTTTTCTATTTCATCTTTTCCTAAAGCTTTTTAAAAATTATTTATTTGCTACAGGGTGTCACTTAGCATCTCAGACTCATAATGGTTCTCCTGTCTCAGCCTCCCCAGCACCGGAATTGCAGGTATGTGCCACCGTGCCCAGATTCAGTGGCTGGCATGGTACATCTGGGGTTGCAGGACTGGCACGGCATGTGGTACCAGAGACTGAATCCACTCCTTGTGCTTGCCAGGCAGGACTTAGATGACCCAGCCCTCTATTTTTTTTCATAGAACAGTTCTTAAAATTCTTTTCAATAATTTTCATTTACATCTTCAAATTTATTGCCATAAAGTTGTCCTTACTTCTGCCAGCTATCTCTCGCCACGATGGTTCTGCAGATCAAACTATCATAAAATTTAGTGGTTTAAAACACGAGGGGTTTGCATAACTTACAAATTGGTGGGTCAGTGATGCAGACAGGGCTCAGCTGGGCATTTTTTCTCTCCTGGGTTTGACTCAGTCACAAGACTGAGAATCTTCTCATGTTTCTTGTAAGTTTAAAATTTTCAAAAGACAGCGGTCACTTATTTATAGGACATCTGTCAGTCTAAATTTGTCTAAAATTTTCTTGTTTGGGGCAAGTTTTTTCAAGTTTGGGGCAGGAATATCTTGGCCTTGTCAGTATATCTTATCAAGGAGTTCATGATGTTAGTATGATTTATTGCCATTGATGCTGTCATTGACCACTTCATTGGTGTGATGTCTTCCAGTTGTATTTACTGTAAAGCTATTCTTTTCCCCTTTGCAATCCATAAATACCTTCAAGGAGATACTTTGATACTATATGAATAATCTATCTCCTCAAATTTTTGCCTAGAAATCCCTGAGTTGTATGATTAATAGTAGGTTTCTATTGTCACCAGTATTAATGGCAATTACTCTATATTGAATTAGCTATTCCTTCTCCCTGAAGTATTTACACAGTCATTATTTATAATACTATTGATTCACAGATATTTGTTGTATCTCATGGGTGATAATCCAATTCTATCCGTATTTACTTAGTCACTCAGTGCATTCCAATTCTGGTCAAGAGAGGGTCCTTCAAGTTGATTCTGGTTTCTTTTTTGACAGATCCTATACTTCTCAGCAATTCCTATTTCTATAACTACAAATGTTCGAGGTTGACCTGTCTTTTCCCTCATCTACCTCTGAAATCAACCACTTCTTTAGGGAAACCAAGATCTGAGTACTGGGCTGGCTTCCTACTTCTAGGTTCTCTCAGGAAATTAGATAGGAAAGACATCTATATATTCTTATACACACACAAACATCCATTGTGTTTTTCCATCTTATGCTTATACCCTAAAAACTTAAATTCCTACTAAAACTTTAGATCGCAGTCTGCACCACAGGGCTCATTTTAACTTTCTAATTTCTTTGTTTCTTTCTTCTCTTTAAAATAGTGAAAAATCTGCTTATTTAGTCTGCTTATTTATTATTTTCTTATTTAGTCAGTACTAATATATACATACACAAGTTTTGAAAATGTTGAAATGTAACCCTTGGAGAAACAAGTTACTAGCTTGGGTGTAGTATTTGCATAGACTTCTGTTTATCTTTAATTTTACCAGATCTAGACAAAATTTTTGTTTGCAAGAGCTGTTTAGGTTAGCTCTTTCCAGTTGCCATTATGAGATTGTTGTTCACTTGTAATAGGCAAGTCATATTGTTTTCTATACCTTCTATTTTCTCTTTCCCTTTCTCAAGAATTTAAAACCAAGCAAAACAATAACTCAACTTTTGCTATTTAAGTAAATAGAATAGTTTAGGGATGGCATACAGTAGAGACAAGATGAAATGAATATGTTTCTCAATGGCTTCTGTGACGCAGAGATTTCCCACTACCTTTCATATAAAGGCAAAATACAACTAAACCTTTTTCAAACCATAGCATTTGATTGGGGTGAGAGGGGTGGCCTTTCATTACAACAGCTTAGCTTTTATTAACCTAATATATCATCTAATTCAAACTAATGCTATGCATGCTTTTGTGAGGATACCAGGAGCTTCTCAGTATCAGATTCGCAGAGTAGAGATAGATATGGAGGAGGCAGCTACTCACACACTCATGAATAACAAACTAAGAATCAATGAATGAATTGTAATAACAATAACACCGATAAAATGTTCTCTTATCATGCTTTATGATCTCTGATTAGAATATTTTTCCACTGTAAACTTCATTTGCATAACCAATATACTGTAATTTGGAAAAGCTTGCAACCCAGCAATGGAATTTTGGTATTTTTCTTTAGTGAATATAAAGTAAGCATTGAGAATTTAATAAAATAACCAGCTGGATGACATCGAATATATTTTCCTCAGTTCTCAGGATGCACACAGAGGGAAGAAAACTGCCCAATCAGGGACAT
>NW_004524591.1:18920849-18923057 GCF_000260255.1 Octodon degus | reverse complement strand
AGAAAGAAAGAAAGAAAGAAAGAAAGAAAGAAAGAAAGAAAGAAAGAGAATATACAGAGAAAAATAGAAAACAAAATACATAAGCTACATGCAAAGGTTAGTTCATCCTCTCCCTTAGGGGTCATAAAACTTTCCCGGCTGACCCCCTTCTGCAGATGTGCAACACACCCATGCAGGCGCTCAGTGACAGGAGACTTGCACCTCATCTGAAAGCCCATCAAACTTTTGACGAAGTTTTTGTGAACTTTACACTTACGCAAACTTTCGTCTCTTAGGCAGGCACCTCCCTCATATGTGTAGGAAAGGTGCCAGAGGAAACAGAGGAACAATTTTTTTCTAAGGTTTAACTTACAGGACTCTATATTTTTCAGTGTTCTCTTTGTCATATGAGAGCCCCTGGGAGTTAAACCATGGGAAAGCTAAGGGCTCCTTCAGTAAGTTTTCTCCTTATTCTATCAACCAGAGCAGATAATAGATCAGAATACCTATTCATTTCTCCAGGAAATGAACATGAGTTTCCCCCAACTAAGCAAGAATAACAGGGACCAGATTTTCCTGCACAGCAAACCTTTGTGGATGGGATGTGGGTCATGCTTTCATGGATTCAATCAAATGTGGATCAAAAATGTTTATAAAAATGCAATGAGCATGTACATCTACATAAACATGTACATTTTTATGTCAATGTTTCCTAAAGAATACAGGATAACAAGTATTTGCATAGTCTTTACATTGCTAGGTATTGTAAATAATCTTGAGTTGATTTAAAGAATATGAGAGGTGTTTGTAGATTATATGTAAAAATATGAATTTTCTAGAAGGGACCTCAACATCTATTGATTTTGGTATAGGGAGATGGCCTAGAATCAATCCATCACAGATATCAGGGAATGACTGTTTATTCTTCAGTGGTCTCCATACATTTTCTAGTTGTTTGTAAACTCTATCTTTACAGTTGCTCCTCCTTCCTAGAACTTTAGGAAATTTAGCCTTTTCACCTTTTGCAATGTGCAAAAGGGATAACCCTTCATAGCCATTATGAGTTTTGTCTAGGAATACAAGGCTGGTTCAGTATTTGAATCTCCATGTAGTTCATGCTGTTAAAAGAAAGGAGAAGGCCGGCCAAATAGCTCAGTGGATTAAAGTGCCCACAAGCAGGCTCAGGGGCCAGGGTTCGATCTTGGGGCCTGCTGTGCCAGCCTCACCCCCCAGGGCCCTCTGAGATGGCGATTGAGACTAGGCATGGTGGCATGCCCCTGTAATCCTAGCTGTTGGGAGGCTGTAAACAGGTGAATCACTACAAGTCCGATCTAGTAGTGAGACCCTGAACACCCTGTAGACCCTTCCCTAAAATACAAAACATAGATCCTTTGTCAGTGTCAGCCATGTAGATGAGTCATGGCATTGCTTGACCAATTTTCTCTCTGTGAAAACCTGAGAGAATGCTTTCTCTCTAGGTGACTCTCCTAAGGCGCATTATACATCGTCGATCACTTTCCTCTGTGGCCCCATAATCTCCTTGATCAGAAAATTTGGGACACCACTGAGTTATAGGATGTCACAGCACAGGTTCTCTTATGTCCTGAGTCCTCACTGATCTTGAAGGACTAGGGCCAAAATGTTGGCTATCTTTGTAGCCCTTCTTTTTCTCTAATTTTTGGTCTGCAAGCTTAAGTTGGTAACCCTCCAGAAGAGAAGCTTATTATTACTCTACAACATATGCAGTTGTGTTTAATCTAACTATCTGTCTGAATATCAAACATCTTAGACGTAACATGGAACAAGTATTTTCCATAAAGCATTAGTATGTTAAACTTTAAATCTCTACAGAATGTGAAGGAAAAAAATTAAAACATTTGAGAAATTAAAAAACAAATAAACATTTACATATTTTTACACAGAAATTTAGAAATCTAACCTTATATAAGCATTGTAGCAGGACAGTTCTATGACCTTTTTTTTTTTTCTTGTCTCTTGTTTTCATTTATTACAGGTTAAATCCTGATGGGATTTGACTGACCTTGTCAGATACAAAAGTTACATTTCTTATCATTTCTTATTATATAAGTCTTGCTTTATCTTGGTCTTAACCATCCAGCAGAAAAGTATAAAAATGAGGTATAAAAAGTAAAGCCATATTAATATGCTGAGCTGTAAAAGGCTCAAGTCAACAACTTCTGACATTGCCAATCCTACGGATAACCCACT
>NW_004524591.1:18917816-18919649 GCF_000260255.1 Octodon degus | reverse complement strand
AGAGACAGAGACAGAGACAGAGAGAGCGCCCAGAGGGCTGGTGTTGCTGGTCAGAAGTAAGGAGGGATTTGGCAAGCAGCCACCGTGAGTAGAATACGCAGGTGAAGGATGAGTGGTGGGAATCTTACAGAACTCTGGTGAAAGTGACACTTTCTGAGGATTTCCAAAACATTTCATTTTTGAATGCCCAGATTGATCCAAGCTATGTATAGAAGATTATCTAACTTGGTTTTCTGTCATTCACTTGAGCATCCTGTAGTCTTCTCTGGTAAATCTTAAAACTCTAATAATATAAGAATTATGTATGATGCTGAAGAATTTGATTATAGAGTCACCATTATTTACCCATTCTGGTGCTCATTTGAATTTTGATATATATGTAGATATAAAGTTTAAAAAATGATACTTATTTTCTCCCGATAAACCTTCTTTTTAATTCATTGTGGTTGGTGGTGGCCTAAATGGAGATTTTGTGGTGCCGGTAGCTTGTCAAATGAAGAGATTTTCCTGGGTTGCAGGGCACGAAGAGGGGCGTGCCGTGAGAGGAGGTTTTAAGGGGCAGGAAGGGGAGAGCTCGCAAAAGCCCAAGAAGCTGGGTGGCTGGGGGTACCGAGCACAGGAGGAGGGATGGTGAGCTGCTCTTCACCTGCAATGAGAGCAAAACTTAATACTCTGTTTCAGGATTTTCTCACCAAATGGACGCACTGCTCCACTCTAGAACATGCCGGGAACCCCATGGAGACGCCGCTTCCTTGCTCCAGCCAGTGCTACTGAGAAATCGTCCCCTATCATTTTCTCACTTCTTGATTATTGATTTCCATTCTGCTTTCTTTTTCTTATGTGATCTCTCATACCTGTACTTCATTTTTCTTGTTTTTGTTCATTTTCTCCTTAGTAAAGTATTGATTCTTTCTTTGGAAGTCTGATCATGTTTTCTCCACTAAGTGACCTTTAAATACATGTTGCAGGGGCCGGGGAGATGGCTCAGTAGGATAAGCAATTGACTGGCAAATGCAAGGATCTGAGTTCAATCCCTGGTTCCTCAAAAAAAAAAAAAAAAAAAAAAAAACCATGTTGGAAATGCTCTGAAACTTCCATATTTCTTGGAGAACTGATTTTCAAAGCTCTGTAAAATGTCCCTTTATGTAAGATCCTATTTACCATGTCCAGGGCTACTTTTGTGCACTGGATCATGTACTACACTCAGTTGTGAGTCTTGTGTGTACTATATATTCTCTCTTTCTGCACCTTCAGAGAAAATATAAAACTCCATTCATAAACATGGCGTAATGCATCCTAGGCACTGTACTTGAAAGACTGTTTGATTTGTATGCGCCTATCTCCACTGAAGCCCTAAGAAATAGCCTAAGGCATCAGTGTCGCCACTGAATAGAATTTATTCAACATTCACTGCACGGAGAATGCTCAAAGGATTTGTGCTGCTTATACATAGTGAGTTGTGAAATGGGCAGCCCATTGAGTACCTGGAGCCTATAGAAGAGTGGCTAAGACACCCCCTCCCCCCCGCCGAGAAAGCTTCCAGGTCATCCAGGCTCCTTGTTATACTTCGTATATGTGAAGGCCCAGAGAGACGGTGCTGAAGAGATGCACAGGCGTGTCTGCCAAGGAGCTAACTCAGCACAGGCACACAAGCAGCGCTGAGGTGCAGCTTCATTTCCTCATGTTTCCATTGCTTTTGTAGGATGCCTCAGTGGATGTCCTGAAGCGAAAACAAAAGTTGAATTTTGCCAAAATTGCATTTGAATCACTGGGAAGTCTGAATTATTTGTGTTTAAGGAAACAACTCCATTACTTGACAATGGAATATATATA
>NW_004524591.1:18903558-18916996 GCF_000260255.1 Octodon degus | reverse complement strand
TTGTACTTGCACAATTAGCAAGACATTAGTATCCAGTGTTTATAATGCACTATCATGAATTAATAACAAAGTGCTAGAAATATGAAAATAGACAAAAGAAATAAATATGTCACTGAAGGGTAAACATACATGTTGAATTACACTGGGAAAACATACTCAATGTCATCAGTCTTAAGGGAAATACAAATTAAAACCATAATAATGGGCTTTGTTTTGTGGTAACTTGCTTGATAGGAAACTGCTAATATACAGTATTGATGAAAATGTGGTTCACTAAGAACTTTCATGGCTTGCTAGTGGCTTTATAAACTGATCTACCTACTATGGAGTAAAAGTTCAGATACCATTTGAAAATCTTACAATGCTTTTTGCTGAAATATTTCCTGGACTTTTAGCCCAGACAGTCTGCACAGGCTCAGGACCCTCACGCCCTCTCAAGCTGGCCCTACCCAGACTCCTAAGATTTTTGGCTTTGCTTTCAGCCTGCTGGCCTGGCAGGGATGGCTGAACAAACAGACCCAGAGTGTGGCAGCCAGAGATCCAGTGCAGAGAGGCCAGGTAAACACTCTGATGTTTGGACAAAAGAGAATTCAAGGAAACTTGCCAACTATTTACTAATTTATTTAGTAAACTCTTAATGTAATTTTAAGAATATCTACTTTAGCTACTTAATCTAGCTCACACCTAGGCAGCTTCTTAATGGGAAGGTGTAAGACACACACTGCACTGACTGAACTGGAATTTATAATGCCAAGGTTCTTCGGCTTACTTAGAAGACACTAACTTCTCTTTTACATACTCCTACACTGAATTTTATACATGGGTCATGATCAATTGGATAACTGGTTCCACTTCTTCCCCCTTTCCCATGACACAAGCTTTGCCATGTGACAGTGCAGTTCTTGAGTAGAAGTGGAGGGGACATCTCCGCCCTCCTTGACCTGAGGGCAGGCAGGTGGCTTGCTTTGGTCAGTGGATATTGCCAGGTATGATGCACGCGAAGACATCTTGTGTCCACTATGTGAGGACTCTGCTGGGGTTGGCTGTTGGTCTTAGAGAGACAAGAGCTCTGTACAGCAAACCTGATATGAACTTGCAGCTTGGATCCAGACCCAATATGATCAGCAAAGCTACACTGGCCAATATGCAGACGAACCCAACAGTGAAAGTGCTTATTATGGACAACAGCTGAGTTTCTGGCAGCTGACACAGTGTTATTCTGACACCAGGTGACTGATACACTGGACTAAGAATGACTATAGCCTTTCAAGGGACATTAAGTACCAAGGGGTTGCTTGTCAATAATGACAGCTTTTAGCACAAAATATCATCACCCCTTATCATCATCCTTAGGAGCCTGCAATTGCTGTGAGCTCTGAAGCAGAGCCTCCAAATCTGGCTCCCAGCTATGCTTCATAATAGCTGTTTAACTCTCATCCAGTCACTGCTTTAAGCTTTAGTTTACTTATCTACTTACTGTGTTTATTTCTTGGGGATTCCTAGTACTTATTAACATATCAAAGTCACTGAGAATTTCTATATTAAAAAGCTTGAAGTTTCTTGAGTCTGATTTTCTCCAAGGTCATTTAACTTTCAAATCCTTTTATTTGTAGAAAACGATTTAATATCTCAGAAGACCCACATCACTTGGGACATCTGCTGTAGGCCCGTTGACTACTGGTTTTCAAAGCTTGCACTGCAGTCAGCAATCTGTCAAATGCCTTCCTTTGCAGGGTTCTTTGCCAGATCCTAAAATATGTCCTCTGTAGAAACAATAAACTTTACAGCTTTTATCTCATTTTCTGCTTAACATGATACTAGTCAACAAAGCCTTGCTCACTCCTCCAACTTTAAGCATTAAATCTATGAATAATTCTGTAAGAGAACTTGACCCATTTAGAAGTGGGTTAATATAAAAACTGCACAGTACTGCCCACACAATTGCCAAGTTTCTTTAACTTTTTCAGCATTTTTCACTGCTTAAAAAAATCAAAACTTCATCATTAACTCTCACCACAGTGTCAGTTTTACATTTTCAGTCTCTTGCTGGACCTTTCTTACCAGCACTTGAGATTCAAATTGTCCAAAATTAAACCAACCACTGTGTGAAAGGATTCTTTCTAATTTCTTCAGGGCAGTTAAGGACACCACTGTTTTCACTGGGATCTCAGCCAGAAGTCTGAGGGTTATTGTTCCTTTCTCTTGGATAGTTGTCCTCCTTGGCCTAAGTGGTCATTGGTTCTCATCCATGCTACTCCTGTCCTGTTCTTTACATTAGTCACATTTATTGTGATGTTCAAGATCAGCAATGGCAAACTTTTCATATGAAGTTTAGGAGGATAGATGTTTTAGGTTTGGTGGGGAGGGCCAAATGATCTCTTTTATAACCCTCATTTTCTCTGCCTTTATTGCTTGAAAATAACTATAGGTGGGCTGGCAAGATAGTTCAGTGGGCTAAATGCCTGCTTAGGCAAGTACAGGGACCAGGGTTCCACCCCTGGTCCCATATGCCACCCTGGCCCTGCCCCTGGGGCTCAATGAGCTGGCCACTGAGACTGGGCATGGTGGCACATGCCTATAATACCAGCGCTGGGGAGGCTGAAAACAGAGGATCATGAAAAGTCCAAGCTGGATAGTAAAGAGACCCTGTATCAAATATATGAAGAAGAAGAAGAAGAAGAAGAAGAAGAAGAAGAAGAAGAAGAAGAAGAAGAAGAAGAAGAAGAAGAAGAAGAAGAAGAAGAAGAAGAAGAAGAAGAAGAAGAAGAAGAAGAAGAAGGAGGAGGAGAATTATAGGCAATATCTAAATGAAAGGCTATGGCTGTGTTCCAATAAAACTTTATTTACAAAAGACAGACTAACAGATTTTGGACAAAGACTGTAGTTTATTAAACCCTACTTCTTTATCTCTGCACCTAAATTCTCTATTTGCAGGTGCTTGGATATGTGTGTGTGTGTGTGTGTGTGTGTGTGTGTGTGTGTGTGTGTGTGTGTATTTCCTTGCTTTGTAAACTCCAAGATATTCCACACTAACAATATTATTTTACTTCACAGAGGAAGTTGAGAGGGAAAAAGTGATAAAGTGACTCCTGAAATACCTCCTTTTGCCATGAAATTCCGCACTCTGTTCTCAGAAGTAATCTGAATCACCAGCTCCTCAGTTACTCCAGTGATTGACATCTGTCTTCACACTCAGCCCCATAATATGATCATACTGTTTTCCTTGGGAACAGCCTGTGGCCTGCACCATCTCTGCTCAGATCCAGTGGGTCACTATTACTCAGCAGGGTAATCTTCTGATCAAGTCTTTATGACCTTTCCCAGCAGAGACCTAGTTCTCTTTCCAATAAAAACTACCTGGCCATCTTGAATTTCTACTTGTCACTTAAAACCTACTGAGCTTACATATGAAGAATTTTAAGATCTCCCCAGCTATCCTGGACCATACTTTCTCCTGGAAAAAGTATCTGTGCCATGCACAGTGATTGTTAGAGAGCTTTGATCAAAGCCCGTGGAAGGGAGGGAACAGGAACAGGGTGGGCAATAAACAATAACTTCAGGCCGGATATGTGAGCTGGACAGCCACTGTGGTCCCTGTAAGCTTTTCTGAATGAACCAATGGATAAAACTTTTACTGTGGTATCA
Organism: Octodon degus; assembly: GCF_000260255.1. Classification (NCBI taxonomy): domain Eukaryota; kingdom Metazoa; phylum Chordata; class Mammalia; order Rodentia; family Octodontidae; genus Octodon; species Octodon degus. The sequence continues at coordinate 18,913,351 of NW_004524591.1, read as the reverse complement.
GTCAGCCAGTGGATTTTGGCTTCTATGAAGGGATAGAACATTGGACAAGGTGAGTCCTTGTAGATGGGACTACAGTTCTAAGTTCTTAGAGGAGCTGACTGCTAAAGGTCACATGTCACCAGTGCTCCTGGACAGCTGGAACAACTTCTCCATGGAAGGGAGATACAAAAGTTACATATCTTGTTATATAGGTCTTGCTTTATCTTGGTCTTAACCCTCCAGCGGAAAAGTATAAAAACAAGGTATGAAAAGTAAAGGCATATTAATATGTTGAGCTATAAAAGGCTGAAGTCAACAACCTCTGGCATTGTCAATCTTACAGAAAACCCACTACTGTTATGGACTACTGAACTATATTGGAATATTTTGCTGAATTCACGCACCTACAATATTTAGATGAAATGGAATATCCTTCTCTGACAAAACTAAACAAAAAAAGGGATACAAATGAAAGACCATTTTGTATCTGTATATTCACAATAATTAGGATAAATATACAGCTACTTTCTCTTAATTCATTGAACAGAAAGATTTGTTCTAATAGTGTTTGTGAACAGGATATCATGTGTGCATCTTATACTATTAATAACCACGAAGAAGAAAACAATAGGCAATGTATTAATTATTGAAACTGTCCTACTAATCGGTTTTGAAACTGTTTCATTGCTACTTGTTTCTCAATAAAATTATTTTAAAAAATAAATAAAAAGTTTTTGCACATCAAAAAAAAAGAAAGGAGACAGCCACAGTGATGTCTGCTGCATTGACTGTATTTTCTTATAATCCTTCAATTCAACATTTCTTATTCAGTTTATTAAAATTCACATTGTGTTACAGTTTTGTGGATACTTATGTTTTGTATTTCAATGGTTCTATTATATTTTCTTGTGAGATCTTTAAAGGAGATGGGGGTGGAAAGAACATGGATTTCAGACTTAGCTGTACCTGGAATGATTGCTGCCTTTATATCTTATTGGCTAAGTGAACCTGGGTCAACCCTTTAACCTGACTGGGCTTCTCTTCCCTAACATAGAAAATCATAGTACCTACTTCACACAGTAATCATGATAATAGCAGGAAATTACACATACTTGGCTCACAGAAGTCCTAGATAAATATTAGTTTCCTTCTTTTTAAGGGAAGAGACTCCCTGTGATATCCCCTGAAGCAGTTGTGGTAGTGCTATAAACATATAAAGCAGTTGACACATGCTTGCTGAATTAAATCTGCAAGCTTTCAAAAATTTATTCTTACTACTGATGTGAATTCCTCATATGTAGAAGACCTATCCATGTTGGATCCAACCTAGAGACTTCTGAAAAAGAAATACAAAAGCAGAGAGCGAGAGGTGGGGGTTGGGAGAAGGAAGGAAGTACAAGATCTTTCACAGTTTCTTTGCATGCATTAGAGTGTTTGTATGTGCACGAGGCCATGGGGACTGCTGGGTAAACACTTCATGAATGTCTCGTTGAAAGTCTGTCCCTTAAAAGCCATCTGTCTTAAGAGCCATAGGACAGCATCAGAGTCACAGAAAAATTAACCAAGGCCTTTGTTCTCATAGTTGGCAGTGCTAGTGACAGTTCTGGCCCTCTCCTTGAAGCTGTAATCTCTTTTGCAGCAAATAGCAGTAAATGTCAACTCTGAAAACCACCCAGTTTGACAACAAATGATTTAAGCACTAAGGGTGACAAGAAGACCATATTTTATTGAGCCAGTGGGTTGGCTTTGAGGACTTATTTGCTGGCATTTTGTATCAGATGGGCAAAAGTGCCTGCAGTAGCGGATGGGATGGGAGTTTATATATTTTGAAAAATCTCAGCTTGTAATAAAAGATAGGAAACTAGAGTTGAATTATTTCTTAAAAAAATAATTCTGGACCTTCTCTTGGTCTGCACTTAGCTAAGCCTAAACCTGATAACTTTACGGAACAATTTCATTCAAGTCCCTATTAGTAGATGACCAGGATTTTAGGTGCCATCAATAACTTTCCAAGAAAATGTTCTCCTTGATATTGGAGGCAACTTCTTGGTATGGCTGAAAAATCATAATTCTAATGGAATAGCATTAACTTAATTTTCCAATAAATAAAGGTGCAATGGCTCTTTTCTTATCTCTGTTGTTGCCTTGACGGCAGGTCACTCATTTAGGATCTGTGATTGTGATCTGCCCAGCTAGGTAGGTAGGAGGTGACTGAAATCTCATCCATGCTTAGAAATTTGGCTCTGTCTTCATCCACCACAGGGGGAGAGCCTTTTCTAAATCATTGAGGACAAATATTTTTTATAACACTGTTTCTCTTGCTTATTCATCAGAATACAGAAAAACTTGAAGAAAAATAGACACCCGAAGGGAGAGGGAGAGGATGGATGTAGTTATCATTTAAAAAGGTTAACAAGTGGCTGGGGAGATAGCTTAGTAGAATAAGTGCCTGCCTGGCAAGTGCAAGGTCCTGAGTTCAATCCCTGGTTGTGAAATAAGTAAGTAAGTAAGTAAATAAATAAATAGGCTAACATACTGCTGGGCCAGCCCCGCCCCCAGGGCACTCCGAGATGGGGATTGAGACTGCGAGTGGTGCGTGCGTCTGTAATCCCAGCACTTAGGAGGCTGAAAAACAGGAGGATCACTAGGAGTCTGATCTGTGTAGTGAGTCCTTGTAGACCCTGTACTAAATACATTAAGAAATAAAAATAAAATAAAAAGGCTAACATAACACAGACACACACACACACACACACACACACACACACACACACACAAATGAGTACAAGTAAAATGGAAAATCTAAACAGGAGTAATGTATCAGTGGCAGTAGTCTTGTTGAGATATTGCCATCCAAGATTTTACAAAATGCTACCCATTCTCAGGGTAGCTGAGCACAGGACAAGGGGGATCTCCATTTGTATTTCCCACAACTTCATGTGACTCTACAGTTATCTCAAAATATCAAAATATCAAAAAAAAAATATCCCCAACTTTACAGGCTCTGTCTTTTACAGGGTGGTCCACTTCTTGCTTATGGCAAAGCTTCAGCTCTCTGGCCTAGTGGGAAAAGATGAATGGCTCAGTCTATTTCATGAATGATAACAGGACTTGGCCAGGAGAGGAGAGAAATGATTCCCGATCACTGTGTGCTTTACAACAACCTTATCACAGAGATTTCTTCCAATGGCATTTAAGAGAGAATATAAATATGGGTGTGTGTGTGTTTTAAGTGAGTCCCAGGAGGCAGGAGCCTGAGCTTACAAATCTTCAGAAGTGTTTTAACAGTCTGTCAGATTCAGTTGACAATGTTTTATCCATTATGGAAGCTATTTCCATAATGATAAAATTAATGGTTTAGAAGGAGATGGAGAAATTCTTTGACATCTAAGCACAAAAGTCATCCCAGGGGCTTCACCAATAAATCAAACCCAGCGTTCCCTCTGTTAATGATGAAAAGCCATGCAAGATCATGCCTCTGCCCCAAAAACATCATTAGCGGGGAAGGAAATAATAATGAAAATACAGGGAAATGTTCCAAGATGTCAGATAAAAGGCTGTGCAGCTTAAAAATTTTAAATACTAAGTAAAATGCAGGCAAACATCACAGGAAACACAGACCGCACTGTGGGTATGGTAGGCATTTTCCTTTCTTCAGTTTGAACAAATGACTTCAGGGGCAGAGAAAGACACCTCTAGATGGGGACAACGCAGAAGACAGTTGTCTTGTTCTATTTCTTCACTCCTTCACAGCTCAGCACTCAGCCTCCCTTTTGTATTCAAGGAGAAATAGTCAAAAGATGTACATCACGTGCATTTTATAGTACTTTAAGGTACCAGTTTCTAGATGCTGTTACCACCATCTTATTCCTTTTTCACTTCTTAATTCTTCCTTTCTGCCAGGACTGCCATTTTTTGCAGATTTATTTAGTAATTTTTCATCAGTGCTGCAGAAAACTTAAGGATGAATGCTTTTATGTCCTGCATAGCTTTAAAATCAAATAATAAATATGATTTGAATGAGGTCTGATACAAAATATCATGTTTAAAAATTTTTCTGGGGACTGGGAGATGGCTCAGTGGAATAAGCGCTTCCCTGGCAAGCACAAGGGCCTGAGTTCAAGCCCAGGTTCCACCAAAAAAAAAAAAAAAAAAAAAAAAAATCTCAAGCTATTTCAGAAAGAGACGACATGCCTCACAGGGACAGTGTTAAGTGCCCTTGTGCTTTTGTAGTAAAATGGACAATTTCACTTATTATTGTCAGTGCTTCAGTGAACATAGCCAGTGGCTTGTCTGAGAGCTCTTCAGTGTAAAACCTCATGAGGCTGAGCTGACACGTGTAAGATGCAAAAGGCAGGTAAGTTCCTTCCCCACCAGCAGGGTTAGAACTACAGAAGACAGAAATTCTAATTCAGCTGGTTGCTTCAGGATCATCTAGGGATCTGCTCATCTTTGGCAGAACGAGACCAGTGAGGCTATTTTTATGAAAGGATTCTATTCTTTTGGAGCTGTTGGTCAGTAATCATTTGTATTTGTGCCATATAATTTTTCATTTGTGTTGAAAACCGGACATTCTGGAACAAGGTTTTGAAGACAGAGACCCTTCACCTCCTCCTGTAAGAGCTTCTCCTAGCATCTACCCTGAGCCTGTCTGCATCTCCCCAACATGGTTGTGCCTCTCTCCCCTGCTCTGCTCTCCTGCCCCACATATTCACCCTGAGCCCCTCCACCACAGTGGACTCTGGTGGCTCTTTGGGTCTCGGCTTAGTGTCTATAGTCACCAGCCTTGCTTCCACGGCTCTTCCTGCCTGCTCCTGTGTATCTCCATGGTCACCCTAGCCTCTGGCCTTTCTAGACCTCATCAGCTCTTCATGATAGCCCTTGTCACATCCTCAAGAAAGACTGTTTAGCTCCTCAACCCACTCACCTGCCCAGGCACGGTGCTCATAGCCCTGGCATCTCTCCTGGTGGCTCTCTTAGGTGGTAACTTTACATCTATTTGTGAGCTATCAAAAATTAGCTCCTACCTCTTACTGAAGCACAGTTTTTGTGGTAGCAGGAAGTATTCCTTTTTTATTGCTTTTCCATTTAATTTTCAGAACCTGTCATTGTACCTGGTACATAGCGGCTATCCAGCAAATGTTCATTGAGTGGATATATAAACTCATAATGCACAAATATCTATTGATGGTCAGGCTTAGAGTGAGGATTACGGGAAAGAATGACTGGAAGGCTGTGCTGGAACAGTGGAGTGATGCAGTGACTACAGGGCAGACCTAAACAGCTTGCAAAAGCAAAGAAGGATGCTATAGTTCTTTGTAACACATAAAAATTGTGCAACGTAAACTGAGGTATGCAAGGGTTAGGGCTAGATGCAGTGACAACCTCTCAGTTCATTCATTAAAAAAATTCTGCCAGGACCTGTGGTAGAGATGACAAAAGTTGGAGTCATTGTCCCTTATTAGTATCCTAACATGCATGTAAAGTATACCTAGCCATTATAACAAAGAGAAACAACATTGCCTTCCTTTCAGCTTGAACTGGACTGAAAAAATTTATTTTAAACTTCTAAGGGTTGTTATAAGATCTTGTTAATAAGCACTAACTGTTAAATTATAGATAAGAACTTAGATTCTAGATACATATAGGATGCAAGAGCATCCTCCTAGTGCCTTCTGCTAGCACTGGTCTGTATCCCTTGGCTAACGATAATTATTAAGTTAGTGGTAGAAAGTGCCTCTTTGACATTTATTTGTTCAATCTAATAGTTGGTTATTTTAAAAATAGTTTCTGTTACACAAATAGCCAAATCATCAAATCAATATTGGTTATTTCTAGGCAAGTGATACCTTACACTACCACCTGTCTCTTTGTCCATGAACTTTTGACAATATAGAGTTAGGAAAGTAAGGGCCTTTACTAGGATCTTTGTCACTGTTCAACTCAAGGCAATGATGAATATCAATTTTTACATGCACTCTTTCTCACAAAGAACAAATACACAGAAAAAGGGTACGCTGATTTAAAAAATAAAGGTTCTACTTCTACGCATTCAGATTTGAATACTTGCCTTAATCAGTTTTCCACTGTTGGGACAAAATACCTAAGGAGGTCAGCTTATGAGAAAGGTTTATTTGGGTTCATCGTTTCAGAAGCTTCAGTCCATGTTGTTCGTTCCTGTTGTTTTAGTACTCCTGTGGCACAGTAGGTCATGGTGGGAGAATGTGGGAGACAGAAAATGAAGGGAGAAAGGGAGGGAGGGAGGGAGGGAGAGAGGGAGGGAGGGAGGAGGAGAGAGAGAGGGAGGAAGAGCAAGGTTCCAGAACCCCCTTCAAGGGTATGTGTATCATTCAATGACCTAACTTGATTAAAAGCATCTTGCCTCCTACCAGTTCCTCCTCAATTTCCTCCTCAAATTGTGGGCTGGGGATATAGCTCAGAAGTCTGAGTGCTTGCCTGGCAAATGCGAGGACCCAGGTTCGATCCCCAGTACCTCATGCCTTGCTGGCTCCAGAACCCGGAGTGCACCGTGACTGCTGTCAAAACTGAACATGGTGGCACATGTCTATAATTCCATCACTGAGGAGGCTGAGACAGGAGGATCACTATGAGTCTGAGCTGTGTGGCTAGACCCTGTACCAAATTAATTAATTAATTAATTGAAAAAGATTCCAAATAGCATTGCTTTACTAAATTGATGAGTATGCATTCAAATCAAGACATGGATGGGTGACCTTTGGGAAGAACATTTCCTCCTCCCTTCCTATTGGTGTCTTGGTTTCCTCTGGGGGAATTACAACACTCAAGGGAAGCCTCCTACCAAATCTGCGATATAGGAATCCCTTTGGCTTAAGTTTGCCAGATGAGGTTTCTTTAGCTTTTAACCAAGAATTCCAACTGATGTATATTTTAGGAAGAATGAAGAAAATAATTAAATAAACAGCAAGTGGCCAGAATTTCAGATATGCTCAATGATAATTAACCTGAGGAAAAAGTTAAAAGTCAATTCTGGTCTATATTTCAAATTGACTCAGTGAAAAAAAGACTTTTCATGTTGACAAAAATCTTTCTTCAAATTATCTTCCTCCCCACAAAGACATATTCCTCAGGGTTTTTTCACCTCTAAGTAGCAATCATTTTTTTAAAGTGCATAGAAATGTCAACAAAGATGCTGGAAATGAATGGGTTAATGTTTGTCCTTTGTCCTAAACGTCTAGGATAGAAAGTGCTTCTTAGGACAGCAGACAATTATTAGTGACTGTTCACTGGGGCATGAAAGAGGAAAAAAGAGAAATCAATAGTCACTAACTTCTCCAATCAATTGAGTTTTCTAAATCTTTGTGTAGCCTGAGTGATTTTCCTTTTTAAAACTAGGATTTGAGAACAAAGGACTAGCATAATACAAGATGCTCCTAATGTTTACAAAGACCGCCTCCTGCTTCTTCTTCTCCACTCTTTGCTCATTAGGATCCTGCACTGCAGCCTCTCACTGACAAGGAGGCTGTGTCTGTGGCTCTTTCTTGCAGCATCAAATCCCATACTGGTGCCAAATGACCAGGAACCAGGCAGGTCGAGGAGCTGCTGCTTCCCCTGTGCCACCTCACACACATTCATTTTTCTGCATCCTTGCTATGAGCTTCTGAGATGGTGAATCATTTCACCCTTATTTTATCCTCTCTGGGCCCATAGGGTCTTAGCTAGAAATGCTTACCTTCCAAGTCATTTGGTTTAGCACTGCTGTCACATTTTGACAGGCCTAGAAAGATGGAAATCTTGCCTACAAGAGGTGGCAGCAAGAGTTAAACAAGACAGCTAGCTAGGCCAGGGGGAGCAGACTGGGTTTTTATTTCTAGACATGACTTTGCACCTTTCTTTGAAGCTGATGAATTTCTCATATGGAAATAATTTTGAGGCATTGTGCAGCACTTTATGTAGTAAAACTATTCAGGTGTTTAAACTGTGGCCAGTGCTGTCCAACAGAACTTTCTATGGTGGAGCAGTCCATATCGGCATTGTCCATGTAACTAATGGGCCCTTGAAAGGTAGCCAGGGACTGAGAAACTGAATTGTTTATTTTATTTTATTTTTTTTGTTTTTGTTTTTTTTTTTTTTTTTTTTGCTTTTTTACTGTGCAAGTACAGAGAACACCCATCTACCCATCACCAGGCTCCCTAAAGAGAATACCTTCGACAATAGTTTTGTTCATCAGGACAAATTAAAGAAGAAATCAACTTTGGCACAGTATTATTAACCAACCTGCAGACTTTATTTAGATCTCTCCAGTTTTTGCGCTGCTACTGCTTTCTGTTTTAAGGTCCAATCCAGGATCCCCATTGCATGACACCATCAGGTTTCCTGAGGCATCAAGACCTGAATTAATTGTGTTCTTCAGGCATACCGACTGTTGAAGCCGGAACCTTTGCACAGAGCTAATCCCCAGCCTTATTTATTTATTTTTCTTTGTTTATTTAACTTTTGAAACAGGGTATTTCTAAGTCACTAAATTGCCCAAGGCTGGGCAGTAACTTAATCCTCCTGCCTCAGCCTCCCAGAGCACTGAGATCACAGGCTTGTGCCATCATGCCCAGCTAAGACCTGAGTATTTAACTGGGTTTAATTTGAATTTCAATAGCTGCATGCAGCTAGCGGCTCCCATGCGAACCAAGAGGCTGTGCAGAGCACAAGCGTGTCTGCTTGGCTGGCCGCCTTTAACTCCAACAACAGCAGGGTGAAGAGGCAGTGCTACTTTCGAGTCACAGAGCAGGAAAGTGCGTCCCAGCCAGGCGGTGGCTTCCATTCTTCCCACCACTAGAGAGAGGCAGAGCGCCTGAAAGCTTCCAGGGTTTTCTGACCCCGGGCTGTATGCATTTTCTACCCTCCCCGTGACACATGTGACTTAAAACTCACAGGAGATTCTGCTGTAACATTTATTACTAAGATATGTGGAAAAATCTATAAGTCTGAAGACATCTTTTAAATAGCTAACAGCCCTTTGAAGTGGAAAAGGTCTCCCTGTCCGGGAGGGAAGGGTGGCTCCTCCTCTTGCAGACCTCTGGATCAATGCCGGAGCCATGGCCCCGGCCACTGGACCTCTTCTGTATTTACACTCTCTGCCCAAGTGATCTCATTCGGTTCTGGGCTTTAAATAACATTTATGCACTTAGGGGACCCAAATTTATATCTCGAGGCCTCGCCCTGCCCTGTAGCTCCACCTGCTTCCCTCCTGCAGTCATGTGAGTGCCCACTATGTACCTCGAATGCGCAGCTCTCCTGCTTTTCATGGCATACTGCTATGATTATATATACATATATAATATATTGATTATATTAAGGTGATTAGCATGTCTTTGTGCTGGAAACTTTTAAGGGCGTCTCTTTTCATTGTGTTGGAAATACGATAAATTTTCCAACTTTGATTCTTGATATTGTTACCTCACTGAATGAAGCAATTGCTGTCCAGTTACTCAAGCTGAACACTGAGAAGTTATTTTCCTTTTTTTTTCTTCCTTGCAACATCAAACTACATCTGCAAATGCTGCTTCTCCAAGATGCTCATGTAGGGGGCCTAAAAGAAAAAAAGAACAAGAACAAGATGCTCATGTAGCTCTGGTCACCATCGCCTTCAGGAGCCAAGCTCCTTTCTCTCCTGAGCTGCTGCTACAGCTCCCAATTAAGTAGTCACCAAACAAAGCTCATAGTTGGATAGAGTGACACATACCTATAATCTCAGCTACTCAAGAGGTAGTATGACTAGGAGAAGTAAGAGAGAGAGAGAGAGAGAGAGAGAGAGAGAGAGAGAGAGAGAGAGAGAGAA
>NW_004524591.1:18878223-18903236 GCF_000260255.1 Octodon degus | reverse complement strand
GGGATGAGCTCAATTGTAGAGTGCTTGCCTCACATGTCCTGAGTTCAATCCACAATAACCCCTTCCCTGAAAACCAGAAAAAGAAGAAAAACATCTTATAACTCCCTCTCCTAAAATCATTCATTGTTTCCTACTGTCTTTAAAATAAAAGCCAAGCGCTCTGTGACGTTTCTAGAAGAGGCCCCGAGCTATCTGCATTTACTTCTCTGGCTTCATTCCCTTCTTGCTTTGCTCTGGGGTATTCAGCCGCATTCTGAGAGCTATGGAATGGAAGACACACACACACACACACCCAAAATGAAAACCTACCCACTCTCTTCTCTTGCAACTGAGATTCCTACTGTCTGGCAGATTTTGCCTCTTGATTTTTACATGGCTGTTTTCTGTCATTAAGGTCCCAACTATGAAGGTCCCAACTTAACTCTCACTCATCCTAGAAGCCTCCCCTGACTGCCCACACACCTTCTTTCATAGCACCTGATTACTCTCTTTGTGGCATCCACCCATCTCTGAAAGGATCTTATTCATTCTTGTTTTCCTCAGTTGCTCCACCCAAATGTTAGTTCTATGAGAACTGGGTCTTTGTCTCAGTTGGGCTCAATGCCTCTAGTGCCTGTGAACACACGGCCCATGGTAGACACTTAATAAGTACTGTAGAGTACATGAATGAAAGAGGGGTCACCTACTAGTGCTTGCATGTTGGCCACAGAAATTCATTCCTATTGTCTGATGGCTTTCTTAGTGGCACTCCAGGGTGCCACTGGGAGATCCACTGGATCTACCTCTCTGCTGAGATTAAAAAGTGGTCATCAACAGTTCTCTGGGCTTTGCAGTCACAGAGATAACATTACACTCTGGAAGTCAAAGGCCCAGTCAGAGATAGATGAGGCTAGGTGAAGCTGCAGGGACAAATACCCTCAGAACTTTCGTGGTTTAATATGAAGAAGGGTTTCAGTCATAAAACTCCATGGCAACTTGGGTCACCCTGTAAGACAACTCTTTTTCCGTGCAGCACCTCAACAGTCAAGACTGTTTCTAATGCTGTCACAAAACTGGTGGTACAGCCTGGGAGGAGGGAGCTGGCAGGTCTCAGCTTGCAACACCAAATGCGTGGGTCCAGCAATGACCCTGTGCAGGCAGCTTTTGCCATTGGTGCACAATGCCTGGCACTCAGGCCTTAAAGGGAAAGCACTTGAATTTGCCTCTCAGTTTCAAGGCCTCTGGCAGTGGCTGCCTGGCTCCAAGGCCGGAGGAAGTCGCTCACCTCATGACAGCCTGTGAGCAAAGAGCGGAACAGCATCACAGGAGAATGGGCCAGGAACAGCTCATGGTCAAGCCTCTGTGACCCAACTCAATTTGACATATTTAAGTGTAGCCACCACACAACCCACAAATCAGAACTAGCCACAGGCCCTGATGGGTTACAAGGTGTTTTGCATATGTGGAAATAAGTGAATATTTGGTGAGCAGAAAATGTCTCTGCAACAATATATCTTTGTGCAAACATAAGACAACTAACACCTCTCCAAAGTTAGAATCCCAAATTCCATCCAGTCATTGCTTCCAGCTCAGGGCGCAGGATGTCTTTATGCAGGATCTCTATCAGGATAGGACAAAGCTCATGGTGGTCCAGGGACAGATGACCTGAAGGGACAAGTCAGTTTCTGCTCCATTCATACCCCAGACCTATCAGCAGGACAGGAGAAGGGCAACCACAGGCACCTTCCAAGTAAGAGAAGGCTGTGAAAGACACAGCGATGTCTGGTCACTAACCAAGTCCAGGTTTGTCCAGGGCCTTTAGCCTGATGGCTCCTCTTTCATTATTTCCCTTGCTCAAATATGAAGGGAGTGTTAGGAAACATGTCTTCCAGAGAGTACCATAGCTTTCTTAGTCCATCTTCTTTCTACATGTAAAATACTGGGGCTCAGGGTAATTTTCATCTCAAATCGCTTTCTTGAACCAAAAACAGTTTGATTACCTGTGTGTCTGTTCCAGTCAACTCTATGAGCCAGCACTGCCACCCAGCACAGTTATTACATAGAAATGGTCTGACATCTGTGTCCTTGCTTTCTTACCCCATCGTCTGCAATGACACAGCTTAATGGTACTGTCTGCCCTGGCGGTGATTACTCCTTTCACAGGATCTGCCATGAATCTTTTCATCCAGTAGGCAAGCTTCACTGAGTGCTGCATTATCAGTCTGATTTTTGTCCTGAGTTGTTTTTGGCCTTTAATATTCAAATGTTTTCTCACCATTAGGTGTCCAAAAGTGGTCCTTTAGCCCAGTCTCTCAAGGCTCAGAATGTATTTTCCTTCATAAAAATTTTATTCGATACAGGGTCTCACTGTGCATAGTGATCCTTCTGTCTCAGCCTCCTCAGTGCTGGGATTACAGGTGTGCGTCACCACACCTGGTCTTGGTGGCTGTCTCAGCATGCCCAGCCCAGTTTGAACCTGGGTTCTTGAGCTGGCCAGGCAAGTGCTTAGATCACTGAGCTACCTACCAGCCCTCTTTCATGTATTCTTGCAGAACAGCTGTGCCACTCTTAAGCTATTGTTCTACTAACACCACATCCTATACAGTCTGTATCAACCTTTCAGAAAGCAGTGGCCCACTGCTCCTGTGGTCTGCTAGAACAATGGTCTCAATATTATAGAAGGAAATAGACAGAATATCATGGTACCATTTTTACAAAAGTCAACAAAAGTTGCCTCTCTGCCTACTGCCTACCTGCCGAGACAGTATCACACATTTCAATTGTTAGGTCTTCTGTTACGGCAGCACCCTTGTGGTAGGGAAGCCGTAAGATCCTGTCAGATTGCTGTGTTCTGTGATTCCAACATGGTGTTTCTTGATACCTTCTGCAAAATCCTGTGGTCAACACTGTTGCTGAAAGCACTGGATGATGTATACAAGGAGACAAAAATACTGGTGTGTAGTAGTGTGGAATGTATGAGTTAAATCCCACCCAGTGTTACCACTTAGAGATAATCCTTGTTATATCTGAGGTGTGCTCTTGAGACTTTGTGCTAAGCAGAGCTATGAGAACGTCTATACCTGTATTTTAACTAAAGTGGAACTAAAGTGTTCACAATATAAAGAACATATAGCTGTGTTCAGGCTGGCTATGCTTGCAAGCTGAAAGTCTTCCCCACTTTTGGTGCAATGAAGGCACTGCAATCTGGCAAAAGAACGGAGAGCAAGAGAAAAAGCAATCAGCATGAGAAAGCAGGAGCTAAGAAATGTAATTCCTGTCATCCTGGGTGTATGGTGGGCAATGGCAAGAATGAACTTCCTGTAAGATTATCTGGCAACCACTCAGAGGAGTTGGCGGCAAGCTTCAGCAGAGGACTCCAAAGCGGAAGAGGGCTGGGAAAGCAATGGAATGCCAGGCTTCAGCCCTTTCGTTAGTGGGGTGTGGGTTTCTATTTACCCCAGGCTTTGAAAGAGCTGCAGTCAAGGTTGATGATGAGAACATGACCACAGGATCACAGTGGGACAGGGTCCCAGCCCCACCCTGAAGCAGTGAGGCCTTTGGAGCCACCATCCTGGGAGCTGTACTAGCTAAGGAGGGCGTCCAGTTCTCTAGGGGAAGTCTAGGTGTTTTAAGTCTGCTGGCTTTGCAGGAGGAAAAAGAGAGAGAGAGGGAGAGAGAGTCCTCCCACTACCACTTAATTAGGTATTTGACTTTGAGCAAGTTATTTAAGTCGTCATTTTCTTTGTCTGTAAAATGGGAATAACAACATTATTTTGAGAGGTTTTTTTGGGGGGGAGGAACCGGGGATTGAACTCAGGTCCTTGCACTTGCCAAGGAAGCACTTATTCCACTGAACCATCTCCAGCTGCTGGTACTGGTCCTGCTGGTCATGATGGTGAGGATGACAGGAGGAGGTGATGGAGCTGCTCGGCCTTGGTTGTGCAGGCAAGCACTGGGGAAGCTCAAAATACTGCAAGGTGTGGGAAACACCTCACCACTTACGCCATAGTTTCCTCAAGGTGGCACCTAAATACCAGCAATCTAATATGTCCCCAGTTAATTCCAATGTGCATTTAAAGCGAAGAGCCACTTGTTAAAGGGGACACATCTGGAGAGCAGGGGTAAAAACTACTTAGAGTCAAATACCTCCAAAAGCATGTTACATTAATCAAGCAGCTTGGAAGAGATTGTACTCTATTGTCCTGAAGGATGATACAGAGGAGTCAGGATGTGAATTAATTCATTCACACATTTATTCAATCAATGTTTACTCTTTAGGTGTTAGCACTTGGCAGCCCTGAGTTGTACAACGTGAACAAGAAAGCAGAGCTACTCTTGAGAAGCTGATGGTCAAGTGCTAGAGCTAGCTATGCAGGGAGACCTACTGCGAACTGAAGAAGCAGTAATTCTGATGAAAGCAGAATCCCAGGGAGGTCGCCACAACATTTATTCTGGTGAATTTCTCTTAGAAAGAAGTATTGAAATCAAAAATTGATTCAGTTTTAGGAATGAGTATGCAAGTGCTTGTTATGTTGGATTTTTTGCCCCTTTCTGTATATTTGAAATATTTCATTAAAGAGCTAAATGTGATGCTTTGTGCTAAGTGTTTTGGTGGGTGTGTGCTTAGGATACAAGGAGAACACAGAAGCCACCTGTCAACCACCCTTGTGCGGGAAGGTGAGGAGGGGTCAAAGAAATATTTCATGAAATCATTGATATTTAATTTTTTTTTAATTTAGTGGGGGTTTTTGTTATTGTTTTTTTTTTTTTTTTTGACAGAGTCTTGCTTTGTAGCCCAGGCTGGTCTGGAATTCACTAGATAGCCCAGGGTGGCCTTGAACTTGTGGGATACCCTGCCTCAGTCTGCTGAGTGCTGGGATTATAGGTGTGCACCACCATATCCTGCTAAAAAAATTTTAGATTTAGTTTTAATTGGCAAATTAAAGTGATATATATATATATATATATGTATATGGCATAATGTGATGCTATCATATATGTGTGATAATACTGTGGAATGATTAAATTAGGCTAATTAACATATCCATCACCTCACATACTTAGCATTTCTCTGGAATGAGAAAATGAAGAACCTATTTTTTAAATAATTTTGAAACATAGATTATTAATATTATTAACAATTTTCCCAAATGAGTTTTGTAAGACTTTTTTTTTTTTCTTTTTTCCAGAACAGGGACTGAACTCAGGCCCTTGCACTTGCCAGGCAAGTGCTTATTCCACTGAGCCGTCTCCCCGGCCCAACTGAGCTTTGTCACCTTCAACCGCACTTCCCCTTCTTCATCAGCCCCACCTTCAGCCTCCACAAGCCACCATTGTATTCCCTGCTTCTATGAGTTCCACTTTATTAGATTTCACATATGAGTGAGATCCTTCTGTTTTTTGTTGTTTGGTACTTGGCTTATTTCATTTAATAGCTTGTCTTCCAGATTCATCTGTGTTGTTTCAAATGACAGGAAATGTGCAATATATGACAAGCAAGAAAATTCTGCTACTGGCCCTTTTAAAGCAGGAAGGTATTACAGAGGGATCTCCACTCTAGGAAGGTAAAGTGGAGAGAGGGGAGATAATGCAGGGAGGAATATCAGTAGGAAGCCAGTTGACTCTGAGATGAGATTTGTGAAAGTCTAAGTCTAGGAAGTACTCGGGAAAGAGCAGACACTAGAATTACTGTATGGTGAACCCGAAACTTCAGACACCAGCTGGGTGTGGAGGTGAGGAAGAGCAAAGGGGAGGCACCTCTTGAGTTCCTGGGGAAAACGTGGCTTCTGGTATTGTTAATCTAGCCAGTTAGAAGAAAGAGAGAAGAGATGTGAGCGCTTTTGGTGACATGTTGTGTTGGTGGTGCTCATGTACCTTCAGTGACGACTAGGGGAATCCATGGCATCAGGAAAGGGGATCAAACCAGACATACGTACAGGCAGGGCTCATCAGAGCACTGTCCTTTTTGCAAGGAGGAGGTGGAATCAGTGGGAAGGTGGCCAGGACAGAACTTCTGGACATGCCTACTTCACTGCTGCCAAGACTGGAGTAAGGAGATAACTGCTGCAAGGGGGCTGAAAAGAAATAGAGCAACAGAGGTAAAATCAGGAAAGACTTGCAAATGAGTTCAAAGGAAGCGGTGAATTTCAAAGAGAAAAGAGCCAGAAAGGCAAAACTGCCCCGGAAAAGTCGTGCAACCATCCATAGAAGTTCTTAATGAATATAGTAATTTATTGCCAAATCAAGTAGTTGCAGGAATAATTATGGACACCCAGATGTAGAAGATAGACTTGCAGCATAGTGAGTATTTGTGGGATTGAATTGAGCTGGGCTGCTGTGGTAATGGAACTGGCCTGCATTGTTAGCGTGCAGGTAAGAGAAGTTAGAGAAGAGAAGAGGTCTTTTATTGAATGCCACAGTCTGGGCTGGGACCAGTGGGCTGCTGATCCACCTAGAAAGGAGGCTCCCTTTTTTTAACCTGGCTAGTTCGCTTTTGCCAACTGTACAGCTCTGATACACTGTCAGCAAGCACCACTCCTTTCCCATATATAGAAAGAGTAAAGGCAGAGAACACTCGCCATGGGGTGGATGATTCAGGAGCTTTAGCAGTGGAGTAAACAAGCATTTTACTCCCAGTGACGATGGATTGAGGCCTTTAGGCAGTGACTGCTTTAAAATATTAAGAATATATATATATATATATATATATATATATATATATGTTTTGTTTGTTTGGTTTTGGTGCCAAGGACCGAACCTAGGACTTCCAGCTTGCTAGGCAAGCATTCTACCACTGAGCCAAATCCCCTAGCCCCTGAGACTGCTTTCTGCACCTCTGCATTGGTATCCTCCTCCAATAGCTTTTGCATAGCTTCAAGCAGACCACCAGTACTCAACACCAACCATTCATTAAAGCTGGCTTCCGGGCCAGGTTTGAAAACTGCTACATATGCATGACTATGCACTGCATGCACCATGACAGTCAGGCTGTCTCACTATGCACCTAATTTTTAGTCTTTAAGGTAGCAGAAAGTGCTAAAGCCCCAAACAAGGCATGTAATTGCATGGGGTCGGTCCTTCCTGGCATCTCCAGAGTGCCGTGCCTGATGTCTTCCACCAGCAGACATTTGGGAAATCAACAAACTGATGATTGGAGAGGGATGGGATGGAATTGTTTGGCGTCCTGAATGTTCTTAATGTTTTTCCTGATTTGGGCTGTGTGAGTTGCATCCGCTAGAGTTGAACCAGAGACACAGAACCAATATATAGATTAATTGGCTGCTTGCATTATTGCGAATCTGGCTAAACAGGTCCAAAATGCATTGCAGGAAGGGAAGATGGTGAGCTAATGGGAGCGCTTGGGGGCGTGGCTGAAGGTGCCCACCTGTGCAAATCTCTGCCTCTCGGAGACCCCAGCCCCTAGTGTGTAAGGGCCCACCCACATGACCCACTTTAATCTCCCTTACTTAAAGCCAACTGACCAGTGACTTCAGTAACATTTGCAAACCCTTCTTAGCGCCATCTAGATTAGTGTCTGATGGAATAGTGGGGACATCAGCTAAGTCACATTGACATATTAAAGTGTCATGTGGGGTTAAGAATGTTAGAGACTGGCTGGGTAAAGAAAAGCATGCGTGGGGGAGGGGTACTAACAAGCCTCAACCAAGTCAATCTTGGGGTGGGAATGGTGTGACATATTGTCCTGGGAATACTTAGACCTGCGGCTCTGCTTTCTCGCACACTGAGGTGAGAATCAGCCTTTCCTGGCGGGGCGCAGGCGGGTGTTTTGCGGAAGCCACAGCCCAGCCTGCTTGCTGCAGGACCAAAGCTCGGCTGGACAGGGCCGCAGGTTCCGGTGGTGGATTCCTGCGCGGGGTACGTTTCGCCATCTCGGCGCCAGAGGGCGCGCTGGCTGAGGAAACGGCCGCGGGCACAGGAGAAGCCCAGCAGGTGCCGAAGGCAGGTACCCCCGCACGGCGACCCCCTCCTTCCGGGGACCCCGGCCAAGGCTGCTGTCCTTCCGCGAGCTCCCGGACCGCTGCCGGACTCCCGGAGCAGCGCGGCCCGGTCGCTCTCCTTTGGAGGAGTGGGAGGGGGCGGCCACAGGGCTTAGGCGAGACCCGGGCACTTGTTCCTCGCTGGCTGTCCACGCTCGCTGCCCAGCCTCCCCTCCCCCTGACTCTTGAAGCCCAGAAGTCACCTCTTCCCGTGCTCGGGTTTCCAGAGGCCCGCGGGGACCGCCCGGGGCTTCTGCTGGGCGACCTGGGGTCGGCCTGCTCCCTGACACCGCGGGCGCCCGTGCTGCGCCGCCCACCCCGGTGCAGAGTAGAGCTGCGCTTCCCTTACCGTCACTGCCGCTTCCCTAAGACAGGCCCAAGGCAAAAAGAACTTTTTTCTATCACTTTTTGCTTCTAAGTCGTGGTATTTAAAGGGGCATTTACTGTAGTTAACTAATGTCACCCATCTCTGCTTTCCCGTTTCACCTTTAAACGTGCGGAATTTCATGGAGTGGTTTGTAAAGTATTATAAATTTGGAGGGAAAGAAAAATTACTGGAGGACTTCTGCTAAGGTTTTAATGCAGTGGGATCAGACCCAAAACTTGGCTGGCTTTATGCAATTCTCAAAGGTGGATGGGGAACAAGAACAAACGATAGATCAAACAGTTGGAGATGATAAAGAGGGGCCTCTGCACTCCTAATTTGCACAAGAGGGTCGTTTAAGCTCCGACTGAGACGGAGCCATAAACACATTTCTTTCTCAAACACAGCAAAGGTGGGGGAGGAGAGCTGCGTTTTCTCCTCCGCTGTCCACACCTCCGTGGCCTCTGCTTATGTGTGGTTTTGGAAAATTCTGACAGGAACGAGTGCCTGGGAGACCTCTCAGTTGTCAAGAGGCTTCTTATATTTCCTAAAGAAACTCAACCTAGATTCATGACGCCATGTCACAGAGCAAAGAGAATTAAATATTTTTCTAAGGCTGCAACTAATCCCAAAACTTGAATATGGGGGTGGGGGTGTCCTTATATATAAAAGGTTTGTAAAACTTTTACTGGAAATGTGCAAAGATGTTGTGTTTAAATGTCCTCAGATGAGGAAAACGCTCTCCTTTAAAAAAAAAAATCCCAAATGATTTTCAGCCATCTATTCCTAGACTTTTCCTCATAGACTTCAATTAAATAACGTAATATCTCTTTTGAGTCATTTAGGAAAATATTTATGTATCAGCAAGAGCAAGAAGAATCTTTGAAGGATCCTAATAATGTACATTAGAGTAAGGCCAAACCTTGTATTTATGATGGTTTTCCCCTCATTGAAATCATAGGCCCACATCGAGGCTTTTCCTGCCCTTCATAAACACTGCACACGGCTGTAACTTCCTCTCTTCGCAATCAGCATGTCCCGTGGTTAACAAAGAACTTTTTAGAGAAAAATGCGCCCTAATGAAATTCAGTAATTCTTTATAAAAAGAAAAAAGGATCTTTTATATGCATTTTATATGCATTAAATATATAAGCATGGTGTGTACCTGGTAAAGTTGATTTCTGCTGACGGTGTAACGCAGGTAAATCAACAGAGTTCGAGGCACATTATAGGGTAGACTTTATTGGGTTTTACCTTCAGGTAAAGACTTCTATTAAGAATATACAAGTGCCTGCATACCCAACCTGCCTTGTTTTCCACAGGGCTGTATACATAATCTCTCTTTTTAAATTTGTTTAATCAAAGCTTGCTATATTAAATACATTTAATTGGAATCCAGTGGTTGAAAAATATAAAAATTTACTGCTGTAGAAAAGTTTTGATTAGCACTTTCCATTAGTGAATGTTGTTGGTAAATCCTTCTAACAGCATATTTGCATTGAGACAAGCACTGACTTAGCAAATAGTGATGTTTTCAACTGTACAAATATATTATTTCTCATAAATATGCCTAATGAAAGAGGAGGTCTGTTCCAGAGGAAGTAACTGCAATGAAGGCCTTTAAATAATCAGAGGAAGAAAAGGTCCCAATCTGATAAATAAGTGCAAGGGGAGTAGAAGGGTGAATTATTGGGTGTGGAAAGCTAGGGCCTAGCAAACTTCTCTCACACGAGGAATGAAGGAAACCTTGTGAGTGTGGCAGACGGCATCTGGACAGCAACGCTGTTCTGTTAAGTCCAGGTCTCATCCTTTCTTTTAAGAAAAGTGACCTCAAATAAACAGCAGTCTTTTATCCTAATGAAATGTTTTTAGGAAGGTTATAGTGCAAGCAGGAATTTGCCAAAGTCAAATCAAATCTATCAATAACTCAAAGAAAATGTTAACACTTTAAAACAAAATTAAAATGTAAGAATTTTTATTTCTCGCAGTTTTTTTGATTAATCAACACTCAGTATTTCGGGTTTCTTTGGACAGTATTGTATAATAACAAAAGCAAAAATAAGATGTGTTGAAAAGAACTTTCATACCATTTCCCATTTGTGATTCTCCAACTCAAAAAAGGATCCCTTTCTCAGTTGTGTGCTTAAGTCTGGAATAAAGCTAGAAGTGGTTCTACCTTTCTCTCCTTCATTTGTCAGGGCTGTGTCCCACCGATGCCTGGCTTCACAGGCTGCATGGAAGAGTTTCCTGCAGTGGACTCACAGGGCTGAGCTTAGATTTTTCCAGCACATAATCTCAATACTTTCTTAGAATGAATTAAGTGCAATGACTAGCTTCGTGTTTATTAATGCTGTTGTGCTTTGGTAAACTAACAATTGTAAGGCGCTCTGTGTGTGTGTGTGTGTGTGTGTGTGTGTGTGCATAACAGAGCAAGAGAGACAGACAGGTGGAGAGAGACAGACAGAAAAAGAGGGAGGAGAAGGGAGGGGAGAGGAGGGGAATAGAGAGAAAAGAATACAAATAGAGCAGCAGGCCAAGAGAGAGGCCGTGCTTTGGAATAGCATGTGTTCTCCATTTCTACTATTTTATTCACAGTAAATTCAAAGAAGAATATTATATAGAGAAATAATTCCCCCTTTCTTTTCCAAATTGTTGACAGTTGTAGGAGGCTATTCTGTTTTACTATTGCTCGGAGATGGGAGGTAAAATATATAATGACGAGCTTACTCTGTGTGTTTGAGGCTCGTTCACAGCTTGAAAACTCTTAGAAACTCCAGAGAGACTTGTGTCTACACGCTTGTTCTCTTGTTCTTGTTTGCAATCCACGATGTTCGGCTGACAGTGGAAATGTGAAGAACATCTCTTTCTTTGTTGCAGCTCAGTATTCTTTCTTTGCAAAACTAATTCCTCTATTTAATTAATGTAATTCAATGACAGTGGCAAATTATATTAGTTACAAGGCTATGTTTGAATATTATATCTATCATGAAGAATACTTTGCAGAAAAATGACATTTTATGTTAAAAATGTTTGACTTGATTGAGGTGGAAAGAAGACTTCAATGTATTCACATTGCATAGAAAGTAGTCAAAGAAAATATGTGAGAAGATTTCAAGTTCCAGATGCAATGTATTTGATTACTGTTCACTTAATTCTCTGACGTTAGTTTAAATTTGATTAATTAAATCTAAAGTTATAAAACACATTAATCTTGTGGGTCAGTCAAGGAAAATGATAACAATAGCTCCAAGTCTGGGTTGAATATAGTTGTATTGCTTTTAGGTATAAAGAAAATGATGCTGTCCATGTTATTTCCAAGCAAGCATGGCTGACTATTGATAATTTACATTTGTAAGAAGTACCTTCTCTGGGCTTGGCGTGTGGTGCTCCTGTTACCCCACATTCTGGGGAGGTGAGGTGGTAAGGTCCCAAGTTCATGTATAGCCTGGGCCATTTAGCAACAACCTCAAAAATGAATAAATAAAAAGAGGCAGGAATGTACATCAGTGCAAAGGCCCGGGGTTCAATCCTTAGTGCACTAAAACCAAAAGCAGAAAAATCAAAAACAGAAAAAGAAGACCGCATATAAGCCATGCATGTGTCATTCAATAACAATAAACCCTTTTCAGCAAGTTCCTGGGAGGCGCCTGGCACTGCAGAGTGGCACCAAAGAGAATAAGAAGAATACAGCTCGATCCAGAGGAGGCACAGCTCTGTAGTTCTTAAAAAATTAGACAGCGTGCGGTAGCATTCAGATCGCTTGGTGGTATTCAGTTATAAAATGCTTCTATAAAATTTCCAAAATCTGCTTGGATCAAGAAATTTAAGACATCCTGGAAATGTGGCCTATCCATGCTTCATGGCTGCTGCATGGTGTGAGGCCGTCCTCATCGACTACCAATTTTGTTTTGCACACTCTTCCCCTGTAAAGGTATCTTTGAGGACAGAGGCTTTTGGGGGGCATTTCCCAGAATTTACAGTGTTGAAGAATAAACGAGCCAACACAATTTAATCATGTGCAAACAAATTCAAATTTGAAGGAAAAATATTTTCATTAAAAATACATTTCTTTGTACCACAAAATAATGGGTGTTCTTAGAGAACAAATTGGTCAAGTAATGTCCGTGACTCATCCACATAGTTGACACTGACAAAGGATCTACAAACTGCGGTACAGGGTTTCAGGCTAAATCCTGAGGGGATTTGACTGACCTTGTCAATACAAAAATTACATTTCTTTTTAAATAGGTCTTGCTTTATCTTGGTCTTAACCATCCAGCAGAAAAGTATAAAAATGAGGTATAAAAAGTAAAGTCATGTTAATATGCTGAGCTGTAAAAGGCTCAAGTCAACAATTTCTGACATTGCCAGTCCTACGGATAGCCCACTACTATTATGGGCTACTGGACTATATTGGATTATTTTGCTGAATTCACACACCTACAATATTTAAATGATAATGAAATATCCATCTGTGACAAAACTAAATAAAAAGGGGATATAAATGAAGGACCATTTTGTAGTGAAGTGTATATATATATATATATATATATGAATATACAAAATAGTTAGAATAAATATACAGCTACTTTCTCTTAATCCAATGAGAAGAAAGATTTAGTAATAGTGTTTGGACAGGATATCATGTCTGCATCTGGTACTATGAATACCACGAAGACAACAATATGCAATGTATTAATTATTGTAACTGTCCTACTAACCTGTTTTGAAACTGTCTTATTGCTATTTGTTTCTCAATAAAATTAATAAAAAATAGGTGTTCTAACTTAAAGTCAATATAAAGAATAAAATAACTAATCTTCACAGTTCCAGCGCACAAGGACAGTCACTGGTAGCATTTTAGACACATACTTGCCTAGACATTTTCCTATGGACATCCATACTTTTAAAAACTAAAGTGTGCATTTATAACATTGAGTGTAAATCACATTTTTATCAGTATATCAAAAGTATATTTTAACACCAGTAAGTATAGATCTTCATCACTATTTAAAAAGCTTTAGAAGACTGCTCTTTGTATATGTGGAATATATATTGAATATGTATGTTAATCAAAGTTCTATAATTAACCATTTATGTTACTTTCTGGGAGTATTTTACTTTGCTTTATTTTAGTGTGAAATTATAATTTGAAAACAGTTCTGAATATAGCTGGGGATGTAGCTCAGTGATAAAGTGCTTCCCCCTATGCACACCACTATAATACAAACAAACAGTGATGACGAAGGCATCCTCTCCAGCAAGGATCATTTAAAAAAAAAAATCCTAATTCAAACAACTCAGAGTCCATTTATTATGACATCATTATTCTGCTTCACTAGATCATTTCTCACAGGTTTTCTACTGAGGACATATACATAATTATAAAATAAATTTGGTTTCTTTGGCTAATGTTGGAGTGTCAGGAAAAGAAATTGTGAATCCACACATGGATTCTTCTTGCATTCCTGATGACTTTAGAAATAAGTTCTACAAGAAGAGAAAGCATATCACCCTTCAAACTTGAGCCAAATGGTCAGAAAGTATTGCCTGCAGTTAAGGTTTCGAGGAAGTCTCATATTGTCTCATGATAAGAAAGAGAGAGAGAGAGAGAGAGAGAGAGAGAGAGAGAGAGAGAGAGAGAGAGAGAGAAGTTTCCAGAATGGAAAAATCTATGAAGACAGAAAGTAGCTCAGAAAGTATTTGCCTATCTTTAGGGGAGAAGGCTTGGGAGATTATAGACAGTAGAGTGTTTTGATTTAGGATAACAAAAATGACCCAAGTTTGGTTGTGATTAGAGTTGTACAACTCTGTCATTGTGCTAAAATCTACTGAATCCTGCAATTTAAGTTTGTAAATTGTGTGGTGTGTAAAGTTTAGTTTAATAAAGTTGTTTTCAAGAATAAAAATGTCTTTTTATACAGACAGCACTGATGATATTTAACAAAAATCTATTTGTAAAAAAACTTTAGTTCCTTGTGTGGAATAATAGGCACTCAAATTAAAGTACTTTAATAAATAGCTATTTATAGATGTTAGATTCATAAAATGGCTTTAAAAAGTCATAAAAAGCAAACCATGGTCAGAATATTTCACTAATTGCTTTATCTCATCAGTGTCCTAAAGGAACAACAAAACTACTTGCATTAGTGTTACTATTTCTGCTCATTTTCTGTCATATGAGGCTTCATTTTTCAACAGTATTTACAGTCATTTACTTATGGCTGTTACATCAAGTGACTGGCATTTTCTAATGTCCTGAAAGTAAGGACCACCAAGACTCCCTCCTCAGGAAGCGAAAGGAGGCAGAAATTTAGCTAAAATTTGTTCAGAAAGTTCTAGAAAGAACATTAGTGTTTCTGACTAAGTGCAGACAGATCTGGGGTAATTCTAATGCCTCTATGGAGTTTTCTTCTTTCTTTGAAATCTCGAGTTTTAGGACTAAAAGTCTTGGTCCTAAATGAAAATCCAGATTTGTTGTGGTGTGGGAGAGGAGGTCACACACTTTGCTTTCCCTTTTCTATCTCCCATCATTTCCCACCATCACCCCGCCTGGTAAGCAAGGCCTTCCTCAGGTTGCTCTCTGGAGACAGAGGACTGTATCCTCAGTTGCTAAACCATGTCTTCCTCTGTCCTATTTTGATAGTGCCCTACTGTTTTTCTAACAGATGAGGAAGGGTGAGCCTCTTAGGGGAAGTTACTGTCTCTTTCCCGAGATGCTCAGTCAAGACGATTAATGCAGGCCAGGGTGGGGAGCAGGGAGGACCTTGCTGAAATCTTGGCGAGGGACGGAGAGTGGGCCCCACCTAGAGCTGACAGAACACAGGGTCCTGGTCCAAGCTGTTCCACAGATGTGAGCCGGGTGCCTCCCAGCTCCAGTTGATGAGGCTTAATGGACAAAATGGTATCTATCCCTTAGGAGTCCTGCTTCTGACTTTTCACTCAGGAGATTCTCTGCTTGAGATAACGGTGCATTAATGGCCACAGCCTCCCACCACCTTGGATGACCTCAGACATGGGCGGCACGCAGACAGCCCAAGGAGACCTTTGCAGAGCCTGGCTTCCTAGGCCAGCAACTCCCTCTCTGGCGAGCCAGGGGCCCCATGGGGAAGAGCTAAGGCCCGAGGCTGGGGCTGCTGATGCAGATATTTATTATTTCACCAAATGACTGTTGAGTGACACAGGCTCCTTGTGTCCTAGCAGGCTGGCATCCATGGAACATATTTTTAACGTGAATTGCAAAAGAAATAACAAGAATATGAAATGGCTAATTAGCCACTTCAGGAAAGTCCCGCCTGATGACAAGTTTCTTGGTCAGTCTCGCCATTTGCTAGTTTCTGAGTGGAATGAAGTCAGAGCCCATGAATTCTGGACTCTGCTGAGGCTGGGGATGGAGAAGGCAGGATAAGAAAGAATAAGGCTGAATTATTTCATGGACCTTAGTATTTTTATAAGGTTTGGTGAATTTATTACCTTCAAGAAAGTTTGGAGCTAGGAAACATGACAGGGGCAAAGTCATACATTTATGCGTATAAGATGGGTAAGGAAATGATCCTGAGAACTATCAGCAGGTTGTTGAATCTAGCAGTTACTGGGTGGGATTCTCACCGTGACTAACTATATATGCTGATACATGTGAACTTGAGCGACTGCACCGAAGACAGCAATGAGTAATAGTGGGGTCATGCTTGGAATGCCTGTCATTCTGGTCTTCCAAATACGTACTGCTTGTCATGACATACCAGTTATGGACAGATTGTATCTTAAGTAGATTTTTTTAAAAGATGTTCCATCTTATGCCTAAGATGTTTGATATTCAGACAGATAGTGAGGTTAAACCCACCTGCATATGTTGTAGGGCAATAATAAGCTTCTCTTCTAGAAGGTTAACAACCTAAGTTTGCAGACCAAATATTAGAGAAAAAGAAGGGCTGCAAGGACAGCCAACATTTTGGCCCTAGCCTTTCAAGTTCAGTGAAGACTCAGGACATAGGAGATCCTATATTATACCACCATGTAACTCAGTTGTGTCCCAAAATTTCTGATCAAGGAGATTATGGGACCACAAAGGAATCTGATTGATGATGTAGTGTGTGCCTAAAGAGAGTCACATGGAGAGAAAACATTCTCTCATGCTTTCACAGAAAGCAAATTGATCAAGCAATGGCCATGACTCATCCACATGGCTGACACTGACAAAGGATCTACAAAGTGCGGTACACGGTTTTGGGATAAGTCCTGAGAGGACTTGACTGACTGTGTCAGATACCAAAGTTACATTTTTTGCTATATAGGTCTTGCTTTATCTTGGTCTTAACCATCCTGCAGAAAAGTGTAGAAACGAGGTATAAAAAGTGAAGCCATGTTAATATGCTGAGCTGTGGAAGACTCAAGTCATCAGATTTGGACATTCCCAATCATGTGCATAACCCACTACTATTGTGGAGTACTGGACTATATTGGAATATTTTGCTGAATTCATGTACCTACAATATTTGGGTGGCAATAGAATACCCATCTCTGACAAAATTGAACAAAGAAAGGTGATATAAATGGAGGACAATTTTGTATCTGCATATACAAAATAGTTAGGATAGCTATATATAGTTACTTTCTCCTAATTCAATAAGAAGAAAGATCTGTACTAATAGTGTTCAGACAGGATATCATGTCTGCATCTTGTGCTATGAATGACTGCTACAGAGACAACAATATGCAATGTTTTAATTGTTGTAACTCTCCTGCCAACTTGTTTTGAAGCTGTCACATTGCAATTTTTTCTCAATAAAATTAATAAAAGAAAGGAAGAAAGAAAGTTTAGAAATCCCTCACAGATAGGATGACCCTCGGGGTGACCTGTAGTCATGGAGCAAGTGATCCTAACCAAGCTTGCTCTAAAACAACTACTTATTTGGACATAAGAACATAGAGAAGACAGTCCCCTGGTAGGAGGAAAGATCTTTTCAGCATTAGGAAAGCATATTGTGAATTGCTGTTGTGTTTGCTGTCGACCTACACCAGGGGAGAAGACCCATCCCAAAATTGGTGTGGAAATATGAACAAAATAGAAAACCAGAGAAAGATTTTTAGTTTTCTCTTTGTCTCAGTATTGTGAGCTAACCAGCTAAGTCCCAGTAGGAATCGATTTCCTCGTGCATTATATGCTCACTGTAGGAACTCTGGATTTTGGTGTTTTGCTGCACAAGTTATCCCAAGACTTAGTGGCTTGAACCAATTATTTGTGTGGTTCCCAACTTTATGGGTTCAGGCATTCAGCAGAGGCTTGGGCAGGCAGTTCTTCTCTGAGCTATTTCTTATTTATTGCTATAACTTAAATTTTTTTAGTCCAAGGGATTCAACTAAAGCACTAGGACATGTTAAGCAATTGTTCTACCATGGAGATCCATCCCCAGCTCCTAAATTTTTCTGACTTTTAACTGAGTTCTCTGCTCTTTTTTTCCTCTCTCTCTTCTGGTGCTGAAGGTCAAACTCAGGACCTCATATATGCAGAGCAGGTGCTTTGCCATGGAACTACATTCCAGTTCTAATCTTGAACAACTTTGAATGAGTTTTTTTATCCTTCCTTCCTTTCTTCCTTTCTTCCTTTCTTCATTCCTTTCTTCTTCCCTTCCTCCCTCTCTCCCTCTCTCTCTTTCTCTCTCTCCATCCCTCATTCCTTCTTTCTTTCTCTCTCTCACTTCTTCTTTCTGTCCTTCTCTTCCTTCCTCAATGCTAGGGATTGAATCTAAGGGCTTACACTCCTACTTTGCCACTGAGATATGCCTCTGGCCTCATCTTAAAGTTGTGCTAAATTATGTTAATAGACTTATTAAGTGAATAAATGCACTCTTATTCCAGGATCTTGGTGCTATATGTTCATTCATGTTGGTTCCAGCAGGAATGTGAACTGCAACCACAATGCTGGTTTGCTGGGGGAGCGTTTCATTCTGTAGTTTAGGTGTAAAGAACTAGTACTTTCACATGTAGAGTGGGGACAAAGAAGCTATGGAATCAAGGAGAATTAATTTTAACTGCTCTTTCTTTGTCCTACCACTCTGACACTCTGGTGAAAGATCCTACTTGACGTAGCTGTAGGTCAAGATGGATCTGGATATTATATAGATTTTTAATATATACAGATACATACCTACCCCTATCTCTCTCTCTCTCTCTCTCTCTCTCTCTCTCTCTCTCTCTCTCTCTCTCTCTCAGAAAAGGGAGGGAGAAAAAGATAAGCTGCTTGAAACATGACCTTGATAGGATTGTTAGTCCTAGGACACAGTAAGCTTTGTTGTAGAGAAGTTTAATGATGAATTACTATCTCCAAGTACAGTAGCTGTGGTGGATTGGCAACCGGTGGTCAACTTGTAACACCCAGCTGAACAGAATCAGTGTGGTGCTAGGTATAGCTGGCCCACCTGAGCATTGTTGCCAAGAATATAAAAAGCAGAAATGGAGAGGAAGAGGTGGGGTGCTGTTGGTTCTCCTGGAGGAGCTTATCATGCTGGGTTTCCTGATATAAACCCAGCTGGTCTCATTGTTAAAGGAGCTCAGGACATTGCTATTACTGGGAATGGCTGAGTTTCACTCTGGGAGACCTCTGGTCCTCACTTTGAGCATTACTTCCCAGCTCCAGAGGGGAAGATGATATGCTGTTCAGCCTCCTGGACAAGCTTATCATGTTGACTTCCTGTCTCAGCTGTTCATATCATTGGAGGAGCTTGGGACGTCACTGTTGCTGAGGATGGCCACAGCACTTTTCAAGTGAGCTCCGGTTCTTACCTTGAGCGTTGCTTCCTGGCTCTGGTTCAGATCACTCAGCTTGCTATCACAGATCCTTTCTCCCACTGGCACAGACTTTCTAGCTTCCGCCACTGACCTTTGGGCCTTCCTGGCACAGACCTGTGATACAGACTTGCACAAGACATTGTAATGGGCTCTTGACCTCTAGTTTGACTTCTGGGGGCATTATCATGGGCTCAAAGTTTTCAGATGGACTCATGCAAGACATTGCCATGGGATCCATGCCCTTAGCTTGATTTGTTGGATCTTTAGTGTATGGACAGATTTCCTGCACTTTTTTACACTTGACTATCTAGGTGACTGCTATGAAATAATCCTATTAGTTATGTGTCTGTATTAAATTATTTTCCTTGCAAACCCTGACTACAATCGTGGCTCACCCCTGTATTATCAGTACTCTGGGAGGCTGAGGCACAAGTATCAAAAGTTAGAGCCCAGCGTGGGCAACTTAATGACATAGTTGAGACCTTGTCTCAAAATAAAATGGAAACTAGAACAGGGGATGTAGCTCGATGCTAAGGCCCTAGATTTAATCTTTAGTACTGAGGGGAAAAATAAACTACAGTCCTTCTCTTCTAATTTAAATCTAGGGCATTTTACTTACATAATTATCCTCCAATACATGTTACCAATCAAGGAAAAAATTGAGGCTAAGGATAGGAAGATTTTCTTTTCCTTGGATTAGGGATGAAATGAAACCCTACCATCCTTAAGAGGGAAATTGAAAAGCCATGAATAGGAGCTAACTTGCTTATTCTCAAAGAATAAGATTTTGTTTTAATTTTATGTGTTTGATACAGGGTCTCACTATGCAGCTCGGACTTGTAATGATCCCCCGTCCCAGCCTCCCCAGCACACCCGGTCTTGGTGGCTGGCTTGGCACACTGCAGGCGTGCCCCATACAGCATATGGTACTGGGGATTGAACCCGGTCCCTGCACTTGCCTGTGCAGGCACTTAGTCCACTGAACCATTTCCGCAGCCTGAGTACAGGATTCTATTAAACATTCTCTTCAACAGCTCTTACAAGAGGATGTGAACTGCGGTGACTGCCAAATCCAGTCTCTTAGGAGACTGGAAGAAAGATAATTTTCTACACCTTGAAATAAGAGTAGGGAAAATACAGAAACAAATAGTTTTGCTCTTAGGATTAGCAATTTTAAAATTCCATGTTCAGCTTTCAAGTGGCTATTTTGTCCTTTGTTCTAAATATCATTTTTGCTCAGATTTTAAATGCGATCTTGGACTTTGATCACATTTCTGTAGTTTAACACCTTTGAGCTTTGCCTACTGTCTAGAATGAAGACAGTAGTTGCTATACTCAAGAAAATGCTGACAAAAGTTCACACTTGCCTGATTGCAGGACAGGCTGGAGGCCCTGACTGAAAGAGGAAGTTGCTAGTTTCTGAGTAAAAGGCTCTGAAGCCAGAGACGAGGCTTTTCAGGGCAGGTACAAGTTATCATATTGACCACACCACTGGCCAACTGCCCAGTGGACTTTCATGGGGAAAGTAAAGGCCCTTATTTGTGGGTCACTAGACAAAATACTGTTACAGATAGCTCTCAAGGCTCCTATGTAGGATTTTTATTTTGTGTTGGGCTACTGTGCTCACATAGGTGCACGCACCAGATAGATAGATGGTGCGAACAGATGGTGATCATATCCAGATAGGAAACATGTGCCTCTAGAGGTTAATGCCATATACTCAAACACATTTCCAAGCCAGTGCCATGCTCTGTGCTAGGCACCATATGGGACAACAGAAATGAGTGAGCTATAACGCTGGTCCCACAAATGTTATAGTCCAGTGATAAATGCACATAAATATTAGTATGAAACATATTGTGCTAGTGCACTGTTAAAGGGAAGATTAAATTGTGGGAGTAGATGGATAGATATACTCTAATTGGAGATATCTCAGGAAGGTTTTGTGGAAGGAGGAGCAGGGACGCTGGGCTTGAAGCAGGAGCATGGTGGGCAGTGACTGGGGTGGAGGAGTTGGATCCTGGAAGAGGAAACTACATGACCAACCCCTCCAGGAAGAAGGTGTGGTTCTTGCATAGAAAGAGGTGTCCCTGGAATGGCAGGGGCCAAGCATGAAGCTAGAGAATAGGACATGAAAGATAGAGAGATGTGGAAGGATAAGGTAGTTTGGGGTGAACCTGCAGAATTATGTCTGGATGCAAGAAGTTTCTGAATCTGGGCTTTGCTTAGTACACAGTGAAGAGCTGCTAAAGGGGCAGAAATTGGAGCAGAAATAGGGGGATCTCATGCAAGACTGTGTATCTGTGTTCATACACATGCATGTGGTATGTGTGTGGTGGTATGTGTGTGTCAGAGAGAGAAAGAGGAGAGGAGGGGAAAAAGAGATAGAGAAACTCTGTGCTTCAAGAAGAAACTGAGTTGGTTGCTTGGTAGACAAGGCCATGAATGGTTTCTGGGAGGCCAAAATTCTGTTTTCATTTTTCAGCGCTTGAGCTCAGAGCTAATTAGATTTTGTACAAAGGAAATGGTTGCAGTAGAGGAGGAAGAAATAAGTTCTTTGGTGAAAACAAAATTGCCAGGACTTGCTGACTCATTAGAACTTGGGGTTAGAAGTGGGGGGTGAAGGCATGAGAAATATGTGCAAGTATTCAAGGTCCACAAATGTAGTCTTACATGCCTGACATGGGGCACAAGAAGAAAAAGAAGGAGTAGGTTGGTATGCTCAGCAGACATTCGTTAGCTCATGTGGACACTGCCTAGGGGTGGGACACTCTTAGGGGCTAAGCAGATATGGTGTCCTAGTGACACCAGGGAATTTGGGTCAGGAAATAATGACAGTCATTTTGTTCCAAGTAACAGATTTCTTAGGGGTTCTTCTTCTAGAAGTGATTGGAAAAGCCAGGGGATTGATCATTTCATGAAGGAGAATGTTCCCCTGGGAGGAAGAGGGCATGCAAAACTATATGGCCTTTCCATCCTCCAAGTTCCATATGACTGAATAGTCATTTGCTCAGAAGAATGCTAGGAAAAAAGCAATTGTTTCAGGATTTCTCCACACTAAGAATAAATACAAGAAATGAGTGTGTACATGTGCAAGTGTGTGTGTGTGTGTGTGTGTGTGTGTGTGTGTGTGTATACATATAGCCATTGAGGGCCTAAAAGACATTTGAGATAGAATAAAGCACCTTTTCCATGTAAAATCATCTGTTGTTAGAGCCAGCCAAATAGCTCAGTGGATTAAAGCACCTGCAAGCAGAAGCAGGGCCCGGGGGTGGGGGGGTTCGATTCCTGGGCCTGCTGTGCTGGCACCACCCTCAGGGTGTGCTGAGATGGCGATTGAGACTGGGCTTGCTGGCAAAGGCCTGTAATCCTAGAACTTTGGAGGCTGTAAACAGGAGAATCATTGAGTCTGATCTATGTAGTGAGACTCTGTAGACCCTGTAGACCCTTCCCTAAAATACAGGAAAAAAAAGAAACCATCTGTTCATTCCTTTTCCCATAATTGCATAGACGTTCAATTTTTCTAAAGTAAAATTCATGTAGATGCAGTACCTCTGGAATGCAGTGTTTTAGATTTAGATTTATATGGAACCTGGATTGTTTTCCTAGTCCTTGGAGACTGGCCCACTGGGGCTCATTATTGGTTGGCCTTTGCTTGGTGTTCGCTTACATACCACGATCAGGACATGTCTTCAATATTTTATCAGGGT
This sequence comes from Octodon degus, assembly GCF_000260255.1. Taxonomy (NCBI): domain Eukaryota; kingdom Metazoa; phylum Chordata; class Mammalia; order Rodentia; family Octodontidae; genus Octodon; species Octodon degus. The sequence goes on along the minus strand of NW_004524591.1, from coordinate 18,880,398 downwards.
AGTTTTCATTCCGTGGCATTGTGTGGCTTGCAGAAAAGACTAGGAAGAAGAGAAAGGCCATGGCCCTTAATAAATGCTATAATTTTAATAAATATTCTGATATTAAAAGTTTGATTCAGGTGACAATGAGACTGTAGGTGGGAATCATGAGGCTGGTTTTCTCATATCAGGACAATAGCTATTATGAAGTAGGTACTCTCCTTAAGTGAATCTCTTTTAGCTGGTTTAATGGACTCTGGGACATAAAAATCAGATAGTCCTGACCTGTGTCTATGCTTCCCCCTTGTTCTGGAGAACTGGGCACTAATTGCATGATTTGGCTGTTTACATAGCAAAAGCGAGTACAAATGCTTCTTATAAGTGAATCCTTGGAAGGGAGTGGAAATTTATCCATTAGCTGAAAGAGCTGAATGCCCTATAGGATGTAAAAGAACCACTCTGTTTGATTATAAAGTGTTTTGTAATCTGCAACTCAAGTTAACAAGAATAAAACAAAAATGACCCAGCAGCAGATCATTAAAAAAAATAGAATGATGCAGCACTTCTTGTGGCTAAGCAGAGAACATTCCAGGATGCACTTATTTTCTCACCTTCTCATGGATTATAAAACAAGGCCTACTTATAAATATTTTAATGTTTTCTACTAATTAGGATCACCCTATGAAACAGGAGTTTCTGTCCAACCCTTTTCTCATGCTGGAGGAAGCGCCTAGGGCCTGAAGCAGGCTCAGGGAGCATTCTACTATCAGGCTAATCCCCAGCTCCTCCCTGCATATTTGAACAACAGAATTGCTCAAGCTTTGGGTTTGCCTAGACTGTGTGAGAATGATACCCATAGCCCTGATCGAGAACACAGTACTTGTAGCATGTTCTAGTGTTTGCTATGCGAGCTCCCTCGGCCTGACTGACTTCCCCGATGGATCCACCTGCTCTTGTATGACATCAGAGGCTTTCAAACCTGAATTACCCGCAGGGCTCATGGCATTGCAGCTCACTGGGTTTCCATCCCAGGGTTTCGGGATTGAAAAGTCTGAGATAGATCTTGAGATGTTGCATTTCTTACAGGTTGCCTGGTGATGCTGCTGCTTGAGTCCAGGGACCAAACATTTTGCATTACTGAGTCTGATGATTTCTACTTCTTCCTCTAAGTCAGTCACTTTCTTACGCAGTCATATTCATGGACATCCTATTACACATACAAGTATGCGCGTATGAATTGTTCTGCATTCTATAGTACTCCATAATAAAAAGGCCCTGCAATTACTTAGCATTTCCCATAGGTTCTCTCTATTTTGTTTGTTTTGTCTTTCAGGCTATGACTTACACTGATATGATCTCTATGTGCCAATAATCCAGTGATTACCAAGGTACCTTAGGGCTGGAAACAATCCAGTGGGCTTAATGGAAGCCTTCCCTCTCATGACAGAGAATCAGCTAATAAATCAAAATTTCTTCCAATTTTCTTTTTATCAGAAAATGAGCTGATCTCTACTAGAAAGCTTTTTCATAACTTTCCTAGATATATTTATGTAAATGAAGTGATTGATTACATGACAGTTAAGCATGACTATGTCCACTTGATTGGATCAGAGCCTCCTAAGGGGCTGCGGGAGCACTGTGGGTCTCCCAGAGGGTCATGGAGCTGTGACCTCCAGTACTCTGTGTGATCCCTTGCTCCTTCGCTCTGGAGCTGTTGCCCTGCTCTGCTTCCCAGCCACCATGCATAGAGGACCTTTGCTATCCCATACTCTTGCACTATGATGTTCTGCTTTGGAGCCAGGTGGCTGAGGGCTGAACCCCTTAAACCCTGAGCTAAATTAAACTTCTCCTTTAAGTTGATGCTGTCAGGTATTGTGTTTAAGGAATAGAAAATCTGACCAACATGGAGCAAAGCAGCCTTACATGTTGAATTGTGTGTCTAAGAAAAGGGTCAGATGACTGTTCCTATCCCTCTCAGTCTTATTTTATCAGCAGATTAAGTTTGCCACTTTGTAAAACAGTATACTCATTCACTGCACACAATACTTCTCTTTGATGGAGATTGGAAACCAAAGTTACTGAGGACTGTGACTGGATGAGAGGAAGCGCTGAGACAGACAAGGGAGAGGGACAGGAACAGGGATTGGAAAATGAATGGGAAAAGGCCAAAGTAGGCACAAGCAATGGAGTCTGAAA
>NW_004524591.1:18857056-18878018 GCF_000260255.1 Octodon degus | reverse complement strand
TCCTCCTCCTCCTCTTCCTCTCCTCCTCTCCCTCCTTTTTCTTCTTCATCTTCATGTATTTAGTACAGGGTCTACAGGGTCTATAGGGTCTCACTATGTAGATTGGACTCAGTGATTCTCCTGTCCCCACAAGCACTGGGATTACAGGTGTGTGCCATTATGCCCAGTCTCAGTTGCCCTCTCAGTGCACCCCAGGGGCAGGGCCGGCAGGGTCTGTGGTCTTCTTAGACCCCTTGGTTCTGTTTCTTCTACATCCTTGGCACAATTAAGTTCTCCAAATCAAGATCTGAAATGCAGAACCTCTTTGTGATGCAGTACCTTTTGAGTTTTAATATTTCATCAATAACCTGGGGTTCTTGTGAAAACGTGTATTTTGGGTCACAGGGTGTGGGGGGCACACCTGAGATCAAGCATTTCTGACCACCTGCCAGGGAATGCCCACATGGCTGGTCATCCTCATCAAGCCCAGCTCCATATGCAGATACCAGGGCAGTCCTGCAGACAGGGAAGGCCCTACAGCATCTCACTGCTTTCTTCTGATCATTGCTGCACTATTTTGGTGGGTAGGTCAGGGGAGTTACTAGGGGTTGAACACAGGATCCTTCACTGAGCTACATCTGTCTTTAAATTTTTTACTTTGAAGTGGAGTCTCATTAAGTGCTCAGTTTAGGCTCCATCTTGTGACCCTTCTGCCTCAGCATCTTAGCTGGGCATTGTGAGTGTGCACTACCATTCCCAACTTGTACCTTCTCTTTTTATCACCACTCTACCGAACATTCGGTTACCTTCCTCCATGGTTGCCCCTTACTAAGCCAGAGATTGTTTGTTTCTCTCTGCATGATCTAAGTGATACTGAGGTTACATAGTTCATATCTATTTAACAAATGTTCTGCTCAGCTAGTTTTCAAATCTCTCTTGAAAGACAGGCGTCTTTCTCCTATACTAAATTGCTAGTCTGTTTCTGTTCTCCAAATGACTCTCATTCCTTAATTTTGAGGTTTTAAAGTAAATGGTTGTTTTCTGGCTCTTTCCTGCCTTCTGAGCACAAAGATAAACTGGGGGAAAGCAGGTGATCCCACGGCTGTCTTTGACTCACTGTTGGTTTGGTGACCACGAGCCCCAGCCTAGGGAATGGGTGACAGGATGGCTGTTGTACACATGGGCCAGCCTTCTTCATTTGCATACCTTTAATCCTTTCCAATTCCGCATGTACAATGGACCCAAGTGAATTGCTGCACAGGAAACGCAATAAATTTTTATTGAGCACCTTGTGTATTTAAGGCACTTGTGAGGATATCAGTCTAGGCTTGCAAGGTGATCACACTCAGGAGAAAATCTCGGACAAAAGAGGAATTCATGTGGGTGAAGACTGAAATAGTGTTCCACTAAACAGTGGCCTAGCAAGTCACAGCTGCAGCAATCAGGATGGCCAGGCAAGGTTCTCTCTTGCTTTCAGAATCCTCTGTCTTGGGGGCCGGGGAGATGGCTCAGTAGAATAAATGTTGCCCAGGCAAGTGCAAGGGCCTGAGTTCAATCCCCAGTTCCACCAAAAAATAAATAAATAAATAAATAAATAAATAAATAAAAGACAACTCAGAATCCTCCTTCTTGACTGTTGGTATCCATGCTAGCCACACAGATCTGGCTACTTCCACAGAGTTTGCAACTCCCTTAAATTTTTCCTACAGTCAACACACAGTACTCAGTGATTGTGTTTTGCAGCTGACACGGAGGAAGTTCGAGTTTCTTAGCATGCATGCTTTTCCTCACTTTTTGCAGAAGTGACATTTCCTAGGCACGGCGCTGGCATTTGTGTAATGTCACCTCAGCAGATATGCCTTGTCCTGATTTTACAGGTGTGGAGACTCAGGCCTTGGGAGGTTAAGTTGCAGGTTAAGCAGCCAATGATAGGACCAGCATTCAGGCCTGGAAATGCTGACTTCAGGTCTGTTGTACTTTCTCCTGACCCGTGGGATTTGTGTATTTATGGAAGAACTATTCCTTAATGCATTGCTCATTTGCAATTTTTATTTTTATTGTCCCTGATGAATGTGTGCTGTACTTTACTTTCAGAAGAACTTTAAGATTGTTTAAAAAATAAATAAAACTAAGTGGCTTTGGGAGATTGGTTTTGGAAACTCTTTAATGTGAGTCTAAATATTTTAATTTCTTATTAGTTAATGCTGTTTTGATTCAGTCACGAAGTGGCCCGGGCACAATAGGGTAAGTATCATCATTCCATCATTAATGTTTAATGCACAGTGTTTGGATTGGGAGACTATTGTTGTAGTAACCAGATCTCCCGGTGCAAAGTTCCTCGGATCTAAGAGGCAGGCTGCTCACCCAAACACGCAAATTAGGCCTTGTAACGGGGACAGTGTGGGAGAGTTCCATCTGAACACACTAAATCCTCAGTGTGTCACCAATCTTTCCTTCTTGTTTTAGTTTAAGAGCAATTTCTTATTTTGCTGTTTTGAAAGTCTCCATTTGAATGATAATATAATTTCTAGGGCCAAGAAGTAAAACAAAACAAAAGATAAAACACAAAACATTGACCTAGAAATTGGGAGGCTTGGAGTCCAGTTTCAGTTGTGTGACCTTGAGCGAATTATTTAATGACCTTGGGCCTCTGACTTCTTGCTGTACAACAAGAAATTTGAATTAGCTTTTCTCTGAAGGTTGCTTTCAGTTCTAAGCCCTACTTTCTTCTTGTTTGCTTATCCATATCAGAAAAAATTATAAAAGAGAATGTCCCCTCTTCCTTCCTTCTCTTTCCTTCCTTCCTTTTGCACTTTTCAAATTAGGCTATGTGCTATTCAAAACCAAACCAAAACCAAAAAGTATTCAATGAATTACATGACTTTAACCCTAACAAAACGGAGCTTCTTGCTTCTGCAAGACTCAGGGTCAGGAAAAAAAAGACTCAGGGCCAGGCATCTTCCACCTGCTGTTTCTCCATCCTCGTTCAGGGCTTTAGAATCCTTTGCAAGATCCTTGTCCGGAAAGAGAAGAGAGCCTGAAGGGACGAGCAAGAGGTTTAGGGGGGACAGAACATTCTATTGCCCATGAAAGGTCATATAGATCCACTTAAATATTAGTGGATGGAGGAAAGGTAATTGGCCTGTGATTGCTTGGAAGGAAAATAGTAGAGTTAGGGAGTATTTAGCAGTGCCTCAGCCACAGTTTGTTCATTACACATATTGATTGAGTGGCTACACACCAAGTGCTGTAGTTACAAAGGAACATGACAGACTACTTCTTATGGATTTTAATTCTGCTGGGGGGAATTATTTGTGCTTGTATGTGTGCATGCAAACTATGTATATATGTAATATATATGCTGATTAACTCTCAGATTAAAAATAATATCACAAGGCTATTTTTGATAACTTGTGTTACTCCAAGATTAAATAGCAAGTGTCATTCTGAAGGCTTTACATATACGTTCATATCTCTGTCATTTAACCTTCTAGTAGCCTTTTGAACTAAACACTCTTAGTATGCCCACTTTGCACTTTAGGAGGCTGAGTCCCAGGAAGCTTAAGTACTTCATCAGATTCTAACAGCTAGAAAGTAGGGCAGCCCAGAAACCAACCCAGGCAGCGTGGATGGTAGGGCCTGGCCATTTCCTGTCGTTCTGCACGTGCACGCCCAAGCTCTCCAGCTGCCCCTTTCTCAGTGTCTGCCCATGATGTGTTTGCTGAAAACCAGGAAACACATAAGTGGGAATGTGGAAAAGCACTTGGTAAACAGGGAAAACATTGTAACGTAATGTGCTGCTTCCGCAAACCACTCCAGGCCTGAGAATCTTGGATAACTTCCTGTGGTCTGCAGCGTACAACTTAGCTTCACTAATCCCTCACCATCTTGTTCCTGTTTCTCTCTATCTTCCTCATAACCTACTCTGTTATACAGATCCAGGCTACAGTAGGTCCCAGAATGGGAGACAAACGCTCCTGCCCACTCAGCTATCCTGTTTTGGGACGACATTTCCTGGCAGTTTAGGCCAGCACTTGGCCTAGAGCTTCTTGCTTCTCTCCATAATTGAAGGAGAGTGATGGAGACTTGACTCTCCTCACAAGGCAGGGGAGGAGGGTTTTGCACATCTCTGTCTTACACCTCTGTTCTCCGGGTCTGGGAAATGCCAAAGAAATGATAGGAAACACGCAACCCTCAGAATTCAACCAGAAGGTTGACTTCTTAGGATCAGCAAAGCATCTTATATAAAGTGGAGTGACGTTGAAATACTGCACTTGCTTAGGTATGGCTCATATCTAGTTGTCTCCCCAAAGCCCCACACTGTCATAGGCAGGCCTTTTAAAAGGAGATTGAATCTTGGGGGTGTTATGGTTGCACGTAATATTGGAAGATGGGGCCTGCTTGGAAATAGCAGGTCACAGGGTGTGTCCCGGAAGGGTTCAGCTCCTCCCTGGAGCCCTGCACTCTGCTTCCTGGCTGCTGTAAAGAGTAGCTTTTCTCTGTGGCCTGCTCTTCTTCTGTGCTGCTTCTAGGATGCAAGGGTGCAAATCAATGAAAATGTGAGCTCAAATAAATCTTTCCTCCTTTAAGTTGTTTCAGGTATGGTGTGTCAGAGACAAAGACAGTAACTAAGGCAACCACTATCAAGGTAATAAGATACTCTTTAAGACCTAACGGTAGAAGGAGTTGTGCATGGAGGGGCTTCATCTAATTGATTTGTATGCAGGGATGGTCTCAGCACACTTTAAAAGGAGAGCTGAAGCAGAAAGCACACACAGTTAATAAAAGTGTTGTGAGGGCCAGCGAGATAGCTCAGTGGACTAAGCACTTGCTTAGGTAAGGACAAGGGCCAGAGTTCAATTCCTGGCACCGCATGCCAGCCAGCCAGCCCCATTCCTGGGTGCACTGAGCCAGCGATGGAGTCCAGGCATGGCGGTGCGTGCCTGTAATTCCAGCACTAGGGAGGCAGAAATAGGGAGGATCACTACAATTCCAAGCTGTGTGGTGAGACCCTGTACACACACACACACACACACACACACACACAAACATACACACACACATGCTTAAAAAATGCTGCATTACAGTGGGAGCTTATAACCCAATGTGGCATATGCCAACCATCCCCTATGGCACATTTGCTCAAAGGATGTCAGAGTACTTGGAAGGATGACATGCCCAGACTCTAGGGTAGGGGGTCTCAGCCAGTGCTCCCAAATTTCTCCCAGACTGTAGAACGTGCTTGCATCGCCTAATACACTACGCCACTACAGAGAAGATTGCAAGCGTCAATATGAGGCTTGGCAAAAAATCTATCAGTCTCTTCATATGGTCTAAGTATGACAGGATGAATAAAATACAAATACCTTGATAGGTATGAATTAATAAATTTTGATTATTTTGAAATAGAATAATTTGTTCTTTAATATGAAGAAAGCCAAGTTTGCTTCCAGAAACCTAAAACATAACATCAGATTTCAGGCTTGCAGGAACTCTAATTTCTCACCCATCTTTTCATGATGGTGTCTTCAAAATCTTAGTAGTTATCACAATTTTGTGCACATAAATTGGTGAGTAGCACAGAACTGTGTTTAAAACCACCAACAATTTGCAACCGTTGACATACATTTTGAAAAAATCTAACATTCCTTTGACAAATGTCTGAAAATGTCATGTGACAATGTGAATGTGTTTCAAGTCCAGTCAGAATGGGCCTGTCAAGTGTGGCAGGCCCATTATTAGGCTCGATGTCCACAGTGTGCAATCGGCTTGCAGGTAACCTAGATGCTACCACTGGCTCATCCGCTGCACTCAGATCTATGATGTTAGGAGGTCGGGTCTGGCCAGAAGGGATGAGTCTGAAGCTGAGGAAGTTCTAATGCACTCTGACCTGTTAGGAGTTCCAATTTAACTTCCCTGAGCTCCAGCCCTTCCTAGGACACCTGACAGAGAAATCTGTCCATCTGTGCCACAGGCCACCAGCTCCTGTGTATGTGGCAGCTTCTGAAGCAGCTGCTGCAAGGAAGGAGGCTCCTGTGGGGCCAGTGAATGCCACATATTTCCCCTGTGCTCACACTGGATGGTGGATGGGACCACAGGGGCCTATTACGGGACACCACTGTACTTGGGCCATCCCTGGAGGTGCTCTGAAAAAGTGGCTGATGCCATAAACACCAATCATGACAACAAGGGATCACTTTTACCTGCCATAACCATAAGCTATAGAGCATATAAAACACCGAGCACTACCTGGGACACTCAGCTCCAAGCAGCATGATAAGCCTGTTATCTGCTTATCATGAAGTGAAGCCCAGATAATCTCCCAAGGGTAGAAGTAGTGAAAGAAACATCTTTGTTTCCCTAATAAAGGAAAATAAGAGAGGATATCCTTGGTCCTGATCCTACGAGCAGTACCTGATCCTATGCCTTCGGCCTTGACTAGGGATGTGCTCTAGGGTTTCAGCAGTGATTTTGTGACCAGGAGGAACACGCAACAGTGACAAGCAGTAACACCACGGAGCTGCTGGTACTGACATCACCAACTGCCTGGAGCAATGCCAAGGCCTCTATCTCTGGATTTTTTTTATTATGCAAGAAAAATAAACCTATAGTGAAGTTGCTAGACATCAAATTGTCTGTTGTTTGTGCTCACATATGTATTCCTTACACATTACTATTACTATCTAAAGACACACTGCAAATGAAAGATGTTAGATTCCTTTATTTAATCATCAAAGTCTTCCTTAGGATTTTCCCATTCCTGAACAAGAATAAAGCTAATTTCACAAACATTTTTTAAAGAATGATTATTTATTTTTTATTTTTTTAAAGAATAATCTAATTTTGACTTCATATCTGTAAAGTAGACATGGATATTCTGTAATATAAGTCCCTTGTCCATCTGGTTCCACATATTCTCTTTACTATGACAAGGCCCTGCCATGTGGAAAGATGGGGAGCTGGACCTCCTTTGGTGAACTGAGTGACAGTACATCTACCTCCTATGTCATGTGGCACAGACACAAGAGCTAGAGAAGGTCGAGGAGTTTCTTATGATAGTTTTAGGAAAGGCCAGCCAAGTAGCTCAGTGGGGCTGAGGAGATAGCTCAGTGGCTTAAGTGCCTGCCTGGCAAGCACAAGGCCCAGAGTTCGAGCCCCAGTACTGCAAACAAAACAAAACAAAAACCAAATAGCTCAGGGGATTAAAGTGCCTGCCAAGCAGGCACGGGGCCCAGGGGCTCAATGGGAGCCTACCATGCTGGCCCTGCCCCAGGGGCGCACTGAGACGGCAATTGAGACTGGGCATGGTGGTGTGCACTAGTAATCCCAGCTCTTTGGAGGCTGTAAACAGGTGGATCACTATGAGTCCAATCTAGTAGTGAGACCCTGAACACCCTATAGATCCTTCCCTAAAAATACAAAAAAAAAAAAAAAAAAAAGATAGTTTTAGGAATAGTGTATTGGTTAGACCCCCCACTGAAACCCATGTAAACTACCTTAGGAAAAGTACATTTGTAAGAAGGATGCTAGGCTATCTCACAGTAAAACCATGCTGTGAGAAGAGTTGTGGCTACATCAAGCCATGACTGCTTGATGAGATGCTGACACAGAAAATGATTGTTCACAGAGCTCGCTTTCTGTCTCTTGCTTTTGCACTTGCCATGTTGACTTTCTGTAGCTACAGACTGAATTCCCCTCCAGTAGCTCCAAAGATTCTACACCTTTTTGACACAATTACCAAAGAAAGGCCCTGCCTCTCTAGATTTCCTGCCAATGTCCCGTTTCTGGGTTTCATTGTGACCCAAGAGCAGAGTCCAAGAATCTATGGACAGAAACCATGATATGAAATCTCTTACAGGAGCCGAACAGTTGGTGCTGGGAGGAGAAATCCTCCAAAGAAGGAAGTGTAGGGGTGGTGAGCAGAGCTCTATGCAGAACCAGTACAGAGACTGTTTCCATGTCACCCTAAGTACGTTAGTGCTCATGGAGGATGTGCATGAGGAACAGAGATGAGTGTTTGTCGTAGGAAATCAATAGACAATTAGGCATTAAAATACAGAGCTATTAATTCTTACTCTAGATTCTTTTCCTAGATTACATTACTCTAGATTACATTCTTTTTAAAGCTCTTGTTCTGATTTCTCTTCTCCTCCTCCTTTTCCTCCTCCTTATCCTCTTCCTTCTCCTTCTCCTTTTGTGTGTACTGGGGATTGAACTCAGGACCTTGCATTTGACAGGCAGGCGTTTATGCCACTGAACTATACCCCTGGCCCTTATTTTGCTTTCTTGTAGCAGTTCTCTTTTCTTTCTTGGAGTCTTGTTGAGAGAAACTGACTCATCAAAAAAATCTTAATACAGCTGCCAGAATATCTGGGGGGCTTTGGAGAGGAGAATATTTTATAAACTCACCAAGAAAGATATTATTTCTATATCTTTCAAACACAAATGCTTTGATTACTTAGAGATTGTAAGAAAGTATAACAGTGATTTTTCTTGGAAAATATATCTATAAAATCAGTTCAAATTCAAAAAGTGGAAAATCATTAGGAACATGACAAAATACGCTCATGGTTTCACTTGCCATGTTGATTTTCTCTAGTCACAGACAGAATTCTTATATTTTGAATAGGGAAGTCTATAAACTGATAAAAATCATAAGGTTCTTTAGCTTTATAAACTTATTTTGATGTAATCTTGAATAAATATTCTTTTTGCTTTGATTCCAAGCTTTCAATAGAAAGCTAATTCATCATTCATTTACCCATTCAGTAAACATTTGCTACCATCTTCTATATCCCTAATGTTGTGCCCATCTTCCCACTGTACTTTGATCTCTTGGTATGTTTTAAGGGTAAGCAGCTGGATTTTTATGAGGTAGTTTTAGAGATACCAACTATTTCCCTTAGTGATCATTTTTCCTCATTCCCTTTTTCAAAATCCTACTCTGGCTCTAAAAGTAGAAAGTTTGAACACCAATAACTCTGACTCCCCCGATAAAGCTGACAGGGTTGGGGAGAAACTATTGGCCAAATACTCTTTCCTGGAGAGCTGGAATAGAAAGATGGAGACATCATGGGTTGGTGATGGTTGCTTGAATTGAAAGACCACAGATATGCTGGCAAGTAAAGCTATTATTTGAGGCAGAAATAATGGGGCACATAGAAACAATTGAGTGAATATAGAAACCATTCCATACAGAAAGGCAGAAACAAAGCACAAGAACCCATGTGGTCTCAGAGACAGATAAGCCAGACAGCATGACCACTTAATGACTATCCAGAGGTCTCCTAATAAATTCTATAGACCCTCACTTGGCTTCTATACAGCTACTTTTTACACCCATACAAAAAAAATCTATTGCTTGAGCTTTCTTTACAGGGATTCCCCACCCCTTTTTGAGCCAAGAATCTGACTATGTAGGACAGGCTGGCCTCACATTTGTAGTCTTCCTGCTGAGGTATTAGGATTACAGGCATGTGCCATTGCACCTCACTCAAGATGCCTTCTTTCACTAAGCAAACTCACTCAGTCCAGGAACTGAATCAGTATAGATCAAAGCTAGTGAGTCAGATTTAAGTAGAGTATGTTCCACTTAAAATAACTCAAATATAATCATAGTGGATTGTATAACCAATTTTAGAGACTAAACAATCTTCGTACACAAAAATTAATGGATAAGATTTATTATGAAAGAGCTAGGGTCTTCCTAAGTAATTCATGTAAGAAGCATGTAGGCAGCTCTTCTGAGAACATACCAGTATGAGGGACATACAAGAGACCTTCTGTGGCCCACTGGGTCTATGTTGTAATATTGGTGTCGAGAAATTGGAAGACAGCTGACAGTTGCTATGATTCAACTTCCCATGGGTTCAAGGAAATCCAGTGTGAATGAAGACAAGATGAATCTCATCAGTTACTAAGAGCTTCGTGGTTTTATTTCCATGTTTAAATATAACCATTTCAGTAATAATATCATTTTGCTACATCTGCTACCTAATACACAAGTATTTTTCAGATATGATACTTGTCCATCATTTCAACCATTTCCAAAAAAAAAGCTTCTACAATCATCAAAAGGAAGTAACTTTTGAAGCGTTGCTTCCACATTTTTATGGTTTAATAACACTCAGTTGTGGGTCACTAAACAATGGGCATATACTCTGGAACCATGTCATTAGGTGATTTCTTTATTGTAAGAATGCTATAGAGTATACTCAGAGAGGACACTCCCACCACCCGGCAATAGAATCTTGGGCCACTAGTATATGGGTGATCCATTTTTGATCAACAAGTTCCAATGTGTATATAGGTCCCACAACATAAGACATATTGATTTAATAAAAATTACTTTTGTTGGGTTAAAAAAAGTTGATCTAAGAAACAACCAACAATTCACCACAATGGCAAATGTAAGGTGGGTGAAGTTATGAAGATCCAGAGATACATAGAAATGAAAAGTAAAACACGGATTAGCCCTGCTCACACTCAGTGTGAATGTGAGATCATAACATTTTTTAGCTAATATTAATGGCTCTTGAAATTGCAAATGAGTGTGGAATGGTCATTAGAAACACTCTCTTAGGAACTATGAGAATACTGAATGATTTAAATGTAAATGTACCAGATGGGATTGCATTAGAAAGGCACTCATTTCCTCCAAATTGTAGTTTCTCTTCCAATTTCAAATACTCTGTAACCCTGAGAGGCTATGTGTCAGACAATGTGTCCTGCTACTATGTGGTAAAATATGGGTGCTCTGGCCACAGGACCAGATGGATGGGTTGCAATGTTTTGAGAACAGGGATGCAGGTAGAAAGAAAAGGGCAGGCAGATCATCTATGCCAAATGTATGTATTGTGTGCCTATTGTGTGTTCACTCTTTAAAGTTTTAGATCATAATGGTGAATAAAATTGAAAATGTCTTTGACCTTCTGGAGCTTGCACTCTATTGGGGAGCACCAGAGCATAAAGTAGCAACTAAATAAAATCACATTAGCTGGTAGTAAATGCTGTAGAAAGAGTCGAGTAAGGATGAGGTGATTTGGGTCACAATCTGACTTCCATTTTCCAAGGCTCCTCCCTTGCTACCATTAGATTATTCCACTTATCCAGGTGAGAGATGGCTTGGATAGGACCTAACCAAAAAAAAATGGCACTAAATAATAGCTGTATTCTGATTTTGCTAATGGATCAAATCTTGCAAGTAAGTGAAAAGGAGGGGAAAGTATTGCAAGCTAGAAGACAGAGGAAACAAGGGAGCTATCCAGAGCTACTGTACTCTTAAGCCTTCTCTGGAGGACAAGTCATGAACTCTAGGACTTGATTGCCTGAGTAGCTGCCACGTGATTCTGGGTTCCTAGATACAACTGGCATGTGAATTTAAGAACATACCATGTGTCCTGACCACCCAGCTCTGCAAATCCCAGAACTCCTTACAGAGAAGCTACGAGGCTAGCCCAGTGTACATGTGTGAGACTGGCGCCTCAGTTGGGAGGTTGTATGGGCGAGGTGTGAGAGCACCATACCATACCATCTGCTGTTCCTTTTAGATAAGAGTTATCCAGAGAGAATGAGATTTGCTTAATAAGCTCCGAGAATCTGTGTGGAGAGCAGACATCATTATCCCCAAGCCTGTGTTTCATCACACACAAGTTACATAAATATTGTTTGCATTTGAGTGCTTTATTATATTGGAATTGCAATGATATTAACATTTGTACAAATGCACAAAATCTTGTCTCTTCTTGCTAGAAAGAGATGTAAAAATCTGACCCAGTTGAACAGTCTTAATGGACGCATTGTCCAATGGTAACAGTAAATGTGTTCACAATGCAACAAAAAGCTTAACATAAATTTAAACATATTAAATGCTGCAGCAAATATTTACATGTATGTACCCCCAATTTTTCTCCTTCCAATAGGAAGGTGGTTGCTTTACAAATAGACAAACAAACACAGATGCTTTGCTGTTTATACAATGACAAACAACCCCAAGTCCAGAACTTAAAGTGACAGCACCTTTTTTTGGGAGGCTTCTTCAGTCAAACCCTTACTTTACACAGTGCTAAACTTTTTTTTTTTCAATTATATTTTTGGACAATATTTATTTTACAATTGTCCTAAAACATTGCATCTGAACAGAGCCTCTTTTTTTCCTGGGCCTTTTCAGAAGGTACCCCGACCCTCTGTTCTCTTCAGGGAGGACACTTGAAGCTTTTCTCCCACACAATCTTCAAAGGCAGCCCTCCTCTCTCTGGGAGGCAGGTGGGGCTTAGTGGAGTTTTGAAGGAAAACGGAGAGCAGGTCTGGTCTACTGGCTGGTTGGTTGACAAGGGTTCTTTCTCTTAAACCCCTTGAATTTGGACTCCACTGATACCTTTCTTTGTCTCCTGCAGTGTTGGTAGCATTGGAAATTCCAAAGGAGGAAACTAGAATCTAATGAGTTTATTGTGCGGAAGATTTTAATGATGTATTTAAAGCTAATTTATTCAGAGCCCACATTCTCAGTCCTGAGGCTAAATGATTTTATCTTTAAAAAAATCCTATAAAGTTCTATAATATAAAGCTTGATGTAAGAAAACCTTAAATGGCTTAGGAAGAGCTTTCTAGATCCTGGCTTCTAATAAGCTAGACATTCTAAGTTGGTCTGAATATAGCAGTTGATAATTATTGATTCCTTTCTGGTGATAAGTTTGGAAAGGTATCAGAGTGTCACTTGAGAGTATTCATCTTTTAACAATTGCTGGCAATTTGGCTTTACCCCCTTCTTCAGCTTTGCTTAAATATTCTTTTTCTCAAAAATAGACTATTTATAAAGAAAAAAAATATAAACACTCTTTAAACAATTTGGCTACAAGCATTACATCACCGAAAAACTCCACAAGAGATAGTAAAATATTTTAAATGGATACACAACTTTTCATTTTCACAACATGATGAGCTAGGTTTTCTGCTTTTTAAATGTCCTCGTGTGTTTGTTTTGGTATTAGGTTTTATATGTAAGTTTATTGCTCCTGTGTCTTCTTATCCTTCCTTTGTTTGTAATTGTAAAATAAAGGTGCTGTCCCTAATCATAGTACAAGGCCACATTGTAGTTTTGAGACCTAGGAATAAAATTAAAGGGGCACTGGGACATCAGCAGCCTCAGAGAGACTATGGCTAGGACAACTGTCAAACTTGCACCACGGTGCACAAAAGAAGTCTCCTGGCTTATTCAGGACACTTTGGTTTGGAGAATGAGATAAAAAATTCTTAAGTAGAGCTTAGCTGCTGCCTCACATCTGTTGCATAATATAACATTTTTAACAAACATGCTATGAACAAGGGGATAAAGAGTATAAACCATATAGTGTACTGGCTCTTCTTGACATTCTTGTAGCAAGCTTCACCTAGGCTGACGTGAGCAGCACGTCTTAGCTATGCTCCTTGTGAACACACACACATGTACCTGGTGCAAATATTCTGTAAAGGATCGTAAATGATGTAGCTCAAAGCCTTACAGGAAGGACGGAGGAGCAAGAGGGGAGCAAAGGCAAGTTGAAGGACAGGGGATAGGTTAAAAAGAGAACAAGGCAAATAGAAAGGGATCAAAAAAGCTAAAGTGCAATTTTAAAATATAAATTATTTTCAAAGCAGAAAAGAGACCCTAAATGGCTATGGTACACATAGGCACGGCTTTATTCAAATTTAAACGGGTTGTTTCCTTTCCCTTCTCCAGCATACTGCATAATGGAGCGTGAATGGCTTAAAGCTACTGCGCATTACAGGGAAGGAACTAGAAGCTCGAGGAAGCTGGTAGTGCAAGGCCTTCTGGGAAACGGGGAGGGGGGTAGAATGAAGCAGAGATGGAGTTGATCTTGTGTAAGAAAGCTGTTCCAGTTATAATTATTGATTCCCTTTAGCTGAACTCTGCTTCCTAAATAAAAGAGCTTACTTTAAAATGAGAAGAAGAAATCCATGCTTAAAAAAAAAAAAAAAAAACCTGTTTAGAATGCAGATTAAAAATAACTCACAGAGCAATAAAAATCCTTGAACTGTCTCTGCACAGAGAGCTAGGCAGACATTTCCACCGGATGATGGAGAATCGCCCTCTGAGACCCTGAAAAAATGAAAGTATGCACTACTAGAGTAGTTTAATATGGACTAATATTAAAAAAAACAAGTAGAACCTACAGAAGAATACTGTTCAAATGGAATGTTTAAAAATAACATTTATTAATAAATATCTTATAAAATTCTAAATTAATAGATTCCTGTTCAAATTTTGCTTTGGTCCTTGAATTCCACTGTATACATACATACATACATATATAATTTCTTAGATGGTTTTATTAACTAGAAAGAAGCACATTCTATCCTAACTGGGTGACTTAGTTTTATAGAAATTACTGATGCTTAAAACCCCCCGGCCAAAGGCTGGTCTTTTATTGGAGCTGGTTTATGATTTTAATGACAAACTCCACTAACCCACTAAGAATTACTTAACAGACAGGCAACAACCACCTGAAAATTCACCGCTGACACCTCGCTCCCAGGGTATGCGCTCCATTTCATTTCATTGACCACACAGGCTCTGAGGAGCGTGTGCTCCTAGCAAGTCATCCTTGTCATTGTGACATATACCTGAACAGCACACACACTGCTTGCGTCCCACAAGTTGTATTCAGAGGAGGACTTGCACACGTTGATGCCGGGGTAGGAGTAGGGCGAGTAGGAGTGTGAAGGGAAAACATCTGACCTAACACCGAGTTTTGAAATTACTCTCTTCGTCCATGACCGGGATTTTTCATCATACCTGCAGCATCATGGATTGGGAAATGTGTCCAAGAGAAACAACAAAGAGGCAGACACCTCGTCTAGGTGAGGATTCTCCTGACTGCAGTGCTGTCAGGTAAACTACCTAAATTGTTGGCTCACAGCACGCAAGGCAGGGGAGGCACAGTTTGACTTCCCAGCAGGTTGGCAGTGACTTCAGAGGCAGATTCTGCCAATAAAGAAAGCCACACAGATAAAGCCACACACAGGGCTGGCTAGGAAGTGCCTGAGGGACCTTCCCTCCTAAGCACTAGGGCTTCCAAGACCATTACCGCTGGCTTGCAAAAGTATACACTGACTGGGAAAGGAGAACGGGCTCAAAGATGTTCTTCAAGATTGGCCAAAAGTGTAAGTCAAGAAATATAGGAGGTAATTTCAGGTAGATCCTGTGACGTAGACTTTTAGATGAAATCTCTAATATTGCTAGGCCAAGTGTTGGATTTGACCAAAGAATCTTCTTGTTCAGTATTTCAAGAACTGACAACCAGGTGGCACCTTTCATTTGCTGTACTTTCGTGCTGTGAATGAACACACCTACAGGCCCTGATATAACAAAAAGGTAGTTTATCCTAATTATATATGTTGAGCGTTGTTTGCTAACGTGTGTGGTTGGTTTGCCTACTTAGCATAAAAAACAGACATAACTGAGCTATAAATAATGCACATCAGTCAAACTGTCAAGTTGCTGAATTAAGAAAACTCGGGCAAGTTCTTAACTGCCAAGGTTTTCAGGTTAACAACTAAATATTTCAATCAAGAAATGAAACAGAAGTAAACTAAATCATAATTTTAGTGGCAGTTCACTCCTTGTATATTCTGATACTACTAGTGGATTTTTAAAAAAATCCCTTTCATTAAGTGCTGTGCATGCAGTAAAGAGAAATTTTTGTTTATCTAAAGCAAAACATAAAATAAAAATAAAATTAGAAAACCCAAACAACCACTTCAATTAACCTTTTTCCCCCCATTTTTGGGGTATATGGGGACACACAAGTGGTCCTAGGAATGAATTCTGAAAAAATTATTTTTGATTTCAAAACAGAGATACACATGTTAACTTCTTTTCAAAGCCAACTCTTCAGTATTTCACAGGAAGCCGATTAGGTTAAACCATTTGGTTACTGCCTGAATTAAAAAAAAAAACTTATTAATTCAGTATTTAAAATATTTGAAAATGGTATGTTTGTGTTTAATATAATAGAAAATCCTTTTGACTTTTCTTTTTTTGTTTTTTCTTCTTTTTTACATTAATTCTGATCCTTAGACCATATATCCAAGTCCTAAATTTGACTGAATACTCAAAATAATCTTTTCAAAGCACTGCATACATGGAAAGATTGTTGCTAAATACTGATTTAAAAGTAAGTTATTAGACAAAACTGAAACTAGTTATAAAAATCATGCTTCAAGGCCCCTGTATTTTTGTTTTTTCCCTCCAAAATAGATTCTTATATAGAATGTATAAGATTCTTATAGAGAAAAAAAATCCTTCCCTTTTCCAAACTCTTATAAAAGCGACCCATTTTGTAAAATACCGTTCTTTTAAAACCCATAAACACTCACACACACACACACACACACACACACACACACACACAGAGGCACCCACGTTAGGAGGTCAAGCGTTCAAATGGAGATGAAACCAGCATCTGCCTAAACTGCAAGAGAGGAACATTAGCCCCTATTATTGTGAAAATGATATTGAAATCTTAGCACAGGAGAATGGCTTGTTTCACGGAGGCACGACTGTGGTTTGGGTCCTATCTGCTTTTTATAATGGGCAAGTCCACATTAACTTGCTGAAAATATAAATCAAAATTATTCAGAAAAATGGAGTAGCCTGTGCCCCACCCAGGGGATTTCGCCAGCAGTCGAAGAGCACTGTACTGTTCTGGGGGCCCGAAGTACCCTACAGGAGCACTGGGCTTGCTTTCTCTCTTTGTTTCTCCAGGAGTCGGTCAGCTTCCACCCACCAGAACAGCAGGGCTGGCTTCATAGGCTTAAGAAAAAAAAAATAATAATAAATCTTAGGCTATTAGCAGCTGACGACTGAACAATGTAATCTGTGTAGTGAATAGAGCCCTTCTGAATTATTATATAGTACATGGATTTTCAACATTATGGACAGGCCATATAAAACCAGTTGTAACTCAAGGGTGTGATGTTATAGCCCCGCATCATAATTTGGACTTTCACAATCAGGGCTTACAAAGCTCCCTTCCCTAGTGTCTCCACAGCTGGCAATCAACAGTGCTTCACCTATAACTAAACCACCTTTTTATTTGCTCTGATTATTAAAAACATTAAATCAGGCACATTAAACATCTCCTGGTTACTATTTTGTGAAAAGCAAGCACTGAATGAACTCCAGCTGTGGGTTACAGGCAAGCGAAGCAATGGCTAGGTCTACATTTTTGAGGTTTGCTTTTCTTTTCTTTTAACATTATTTTCTTCTTCACATGCAATGCTAACGGGGGTGGGGAAGAAGATAATTCAAATGAAGAGTCAACAGGGAGCCCAAGGTATAAAGTAGGAATGGAGAGGGACACTGGACATAACAAGTGGATAAAGCGGAGGAGAGTGGTGAGATGCTTGGTGGTCATATTAGGACATTGGTGGATCTTATCATCTTTTGTAGTTAGAGGAAAAAAAAAGTTATTGGAAAGGCTGTGTGTCTATCTGGGATTCTGGTGACATCACAGCACAAACTCAACATGAGTTATGACATCATCAGATTTCCTACCCAGTTATCTTGGATCCGGCTCATGTGACATCTAGGTATGCCCCATTTTGGCTAAAAGCTGTAGTTTAACAAGATTTGTTATTTCAGGCAAAGGGTTGGACTGATAAGAATGAAACCATGGCTATATACAGAAAAGGTTCTGCTTATAAACAAGTAATTGGTACCAGAAAATTGGAGGAAAGCACCAAAGCATTTCCCAAGCTGATAGATATTAATTGCATAACTCCCTTTTTTCTTATATAACTAAGTATAAAAGACAACATTTTCCATAGTAACTATAAAAATGAAAGCCAGTCTTTGAAGGGCTGAGGAGTCTTCCAGGTCTGAGTGAATTTTTTAAAATGCCCTTAAGAGAAAGGATGCATGATATGCTACAACTCTTCTTGGAGGCAAGGTCTGACCCATGCACTTAAAGAATCGGATTCAGGTCTGTTCTGTGAGTAGTGAGCTGGCTGAGGGTGGAGCTTCCTACGACCTCACTGACCGCCGAGGAAGTGGTGATGGTGTTATGCTGGATGACTTGCTGCTGCTGCGAGCAAGCTGGGACAGGACTGGCAGGAGGACTACTCTCTGGACCTAGGAGAAAGCACACACAAGCACACACCAATGTAGCTCTTTCTTGTGTGGACTTGTAAACTCCTCAGAAAAAGGTCAGCACTAGACATTTGCTTGACATGGAAGGGTTTCACACATTTTCTTCTGGATGTTAATTTCAAAGCTTCACTTTAATCTGCAGTCACAAGGCTATGACTTTCAGGTTTATAGTTCTGAGCAAAGTCATGCTTTCTATATCAGCAGGATGATTAGATGTGTTTGGTCTTGGAATGTGATCTTTCCATCTTGTTTTTTCAGATAGCCATCCATATATCAAATGTGGAAAAATACTTACATGTGGTGGGAGAATCTGTGTTGCTCAATCTAAAAAATTATTTGAAAATAAATTGACCTTCAGCCAAGAATCACTGCTCCTCCCCCATCCCCTACTCAACTCACATTTAACTTATTGACATTCTAGAGGGTAGACATTGCCTACTGGTCCATTTTACCCACTGGTAAACTGAGAATAGGTCACTAGAGAGTAATACTTTGTGCCCAGAGGCACTGGAAATGATTCATCCAATGCCTGCTTCTCAGCCCAGGGATTTCTCAAGATGATGGATAGGCTACTGGTAATTGGCTTCCACCAGACTATTTTCTTTCTGACTGCAAAAGCAGTATTTGGTAGGATTTTTACAATATAAAATTCCAGAGAAAGTGTAGCCAGAAATTATCAGGAGGTGGTGAGCATGGTGTTGGGAAGGGGTCAAGGAAAAGAAATCCTCTTGGTAGACAAGTCTGGCATTCATTCAAGAATTCCAGTATATATGCCTGGAAGCACAATCGACACTTTACTTTTGCTCTCACAGTAAAATTCAATGCAAAATTGCTGGCTTAAAATGAGTCACACACACAACAGTGAAAATAGCCACTTACTTAAATATCCTTGTGATTCTTTCTGCATGGCTGTTATGGGGCAGTCTTTGTGTGTTAATAACAACTGTTTCAGTTGGGCTACTTCATTTTTCAACATGGAAACTTCATTCTGGAAAGAAACAAATGAAAGCCATGTTCAGGATACAAAAGAATACAAATTCAAAACCCCATACACTTTCAACAATGAAAGTGGCAAATTGTTCTGTCATCTCCCAGTGATGTTCAGCATATTATTTAAAGGGGTCATCTAAAAATTTATAGCTTGTCTTCAGTGTAGCCCTCACAGTTACAAAGGCCTTTCTGAAGAGATTAGGTTTTAACTTAAGGGCCAAACTCAAGAGTCATACCCTTTAGGTGAAGGCTGCTGTAGCAGCTTATGTAAGTGAGACTCCCCTTCCCATACTGCTGTGTGACCCTAGACAAATCATCTAACCTTGATATGCTTCACTAACCTCGTTTCTACTGTAAGGTCAGAGACAGTACAAAATTATTTGAGTTGTTCTGAGGATTAGATGAAGTAATAGATGCAAAACCCCTAGCACAATTTCTCCTACAGACTAAGCGCCTAGTGAATTTTAGGAAGGGCAGACACACTGAGGAGAATTATGAGGTAGGATCAGTGGCTTCCAAGTGCAGGAAGAACAGGCTGAAGAACCTACCCTCGGATTTTCCTAAAATGTTCCACATGTTCAAAGTGAAACACATCCCTCTGCCTGCTCCCTGTTTACTGGAATTGGAATGCCAGGGCCCACATGCTGACCCTCTACTGGCAAAAAGATGGCACCCAAGGAGACCAGAGGCAATGAAACTGAGGATAAGACTGGATTCATTTGACAAGGTTTTCTTTTTTTAACTCGTTTGAAGAATTTCAGTCTCTAATCTTCCTCTCCCATATTAAGGTGATATGGATTTTTTTTCCTTACTCAGATAAGTGCCTCAGATTTCCACTTTATATAGTAATTCACAGAAGCATGCTCACAGCTTTGTAGAACAATGTTCTTGGCACCCACTGTCTACAAATACAACTGTAGAATAGATAGGCTTACTTGAAGGTGCTTCCTCTTGATAAAAGTAACCTATAAACATCATGGTATCTAAAATAAGCAGTTTTAAAACTGTGATAAATAATACTCTCTCTGGCCAGGGTTCATTTGTGGCTGGCAGACGTTATATTTCCCATGTAGGAAATGTTAGGAAAAAAAAGGCATGCACTCAGAGAAGGCTATTTAATGTTGCTGTCATTAAGTTGAATCTACACTTGCAATATGAACTTGACTTTGCAGACTTGTATTTATCACCTGGAGAAGCAAGTATAGAGTTCGAAGAGTCACTTAAAAATGGAAACATGTATTAAAGAATCACTCTCATGTCTAAATTCACTTGGAACACTCAGTGTAGCATTGTAAGTAACTACATACTGAATAACATGAATGACAAAGTAATACAAAACTCATATTCAAATCTTTTCCCTTTCTCCTCCAAACTACAAAACAAAAAAGCCTACTTCAGAACTTAGCCTTAATGATGAATAAATCACTTAACTACACAAGAAAATTGCTCTTAAACCTGAAATTATTCATGAAGGCAAACTGTTACTCCTACTTCCCAATAAGTATGATTGATAAGGGTTCCCGTAGTGGCTCAAACTGACCCTTTTCAATTCTGGGGTGAGTGGGACAATTTTATTTATGGGACAATTTATTTTAGTTTTAGGCACTAGCTCTTTCCTCTTTAAGATTTTGCCTAAGTTCAGATAGCCTTTATTGTTTTCGCCAGTTCTTTCTCTACTTAAAAAACCATGTGTAAAAGAAAGTCACTTTTTGGCCACTGTATGAAAGAAATCTGTGGTTATAAACAAAACAGAAAAAGAAACTAAGAGCTCTCTCTCTCTTTCTCTGTCTCTCTGTTTGTCTGTCTCTGTCTCTGTCTCTGTCTCTGTCTCTGTCTCTGTCT
>NW_004524591.1:18815089-18856876 GCF_000260255.1 Octodon degus | reverse complement strand
ATCCCAAACACCTGAGACACTCTCAGCCATAGATAATGTAGGCAAAGGTTCTTGGCGAGTGGAATCAAGTCCCAATTTTTAGTGAACCCACACTTTTCTATCCAGACCTACAAAACAACAAACAAGAAAAGGATTAAACACAATCCCTATTCTCCTGCTTTTTGTACTTTGGGAAGAAAAACATAACCCTTGGTGGCTGTCTTGGAGATGGTGAGCTTGGGTTCACTTCTTCCTATCCTATCTCCCGCACAGCTAGACCCTTGACAGGCAGCATTTGATCTCCAGGCATGAAGAATTTATTGTTCCTTTAAAAACAATTTTTAAAAAAACCCATGGATTCCATTTTCTGGTTTTCTACAACTACAAGGAACACACCCTAAATTATTACACAATAAACCTTTTCCTTCCATAAACTGGTTTACTATAAAACAGCATCAACCACAGCTCTGAATGGTATATATATGGTGTCCTGGCATATCACCAAAGATGCATGAAAATATATGCCATTAATGGCATCTTGTATATGGCAAGAAAAATGCTATTAATAAACCAGTATGGTTTTACTGTAGAGAAACCAAGGTCCTGAGAGTTGTTAAAGTCTGTAAAAACATAGGAAGACAATGAACACTGTCAAAACTCATCATGACTGAAAAATATATATGAATAATCATATTTCTTTTGTTTTTTGAATTTAGTCATATTTCTTATTGTAATGTGTTATTTCTTACATTGTATCATAAATTTATGGTTGACAAATGGCCAACTGATATTCTCCATAGAGAAGAACAACTGGCCTCTTGTTCGGATCATATGCACTTTAAATATGATGCTGCAAGGCACTAAGTACTGGCCTCACAATCACAGATAGTTGTGGAGTAGCAGGCAATAGAACAGGAGCTCTCAGTGAGAGGTAATAGGGTTTGAGGGTGGGACATAGCTCTGAGGGTCGAGTGCTTTCTTAGCTTGTACAAGTCCTTGGGTTTGATTCTTAGCACTGATTAAACAGTAAGAGAAAGAGAATATTACCTTCCCAATGTGCTGTACCAAGTATAAGACAAGAGGCTTGGCCTAGTTCCGCAGGGTCTTCCAGACAGACAGCTTCTTATTTTCTGATTGTTTTTGTGTGCCTTCTACTGGAAAAGCTAATTAATTACCTAACTATTTATGAAGGATTCAATCCTGATTTGTATTCATTAGTTTACTACTTTTGCTATTGTCAGAAAGGCTTCTATTTCAGATCTTAAATTTCACTGGGAAGCCAGTTTTTAACACCTCCTGTACTTCCAGATCTGATCGAGGCACAGTCCAAAACAACATCGATAGCTTCACCTTAGAGCAAACTTGTGTGTGCCATATATTTGTCTATATTGTTGAATCTATGGAAGCTTTGAAGGATTCCATAGGGGCCCTCGGCTTAAGAAAGGTCACGAAGCAGGGACTCCACGAAAGGAGAGTGTGCCGTGTGCTGTGCACATGCAAACTTATTTTAAAGAATCCATATAGAAAGCCTGGTTGATGTATGAAACGCAGAAATCCTGGGCTATATTTTAAGTAAAAATTCTTTTCAAGGTAATGTAAGTAGGATCACCTTGAATTCATTTTCGAAGAGAACAACCAGATAGCAAATATTTCAAAATGCCTGAAAAAAAAATCAAATGTGACCCACACGTCTAGTAGGGAAATAAAAGCCAGAACTTTGGGAGGCATTTTTCTACTCCAAATTACCTTGCTATATAGAAAATTCATCATTTTTAAATTCCCCTTATATAAGTTATAATAGTTCTAGGTCTTACTATAAAAATACTTCACAAAAGTAAAGTAAAAATAATTTTTTATTCTCTTGCTGAAAGCAACTCTTCCTTTTTTCAGTTTTTTAAAGTAAATTTGGATTAATACTCCAAAGCAGTTAGTCATTTAAATAGAGACCTTAAAAGGGTAGAACCCATGGATGGATTATTTTTAAACCCGTAAGTTTGCCTTGGGATGAAGTAGTACCCCATGGAGATATTCAATACTATAATATCATTCTTTAAACAAGCACTCTGAGAAGTCCCTAATAGCTATATTTGTCATGTTTGGCTTGGAGAATGTCATTTTATTATATGATCAATGCAGAATAATTTTGGGGGGTAAGCAATAGTTTGTGCCAAAAAAATAATCATCAACATGGGTCCTCCAGTGTCCTCCTCCATTTGGTGTATTAGCTGAGCCCGGTTTGGGTTGATTCCGGAACAAAGGGCTTCCAATTTGTCAAGCAACAGCTCCCATCTGGTCTATTCTCTTGCCAAGTCCCAGCCCAGACCTGGGCTCATGTGTCTAAAATTTCAGCGGCAACTGAGACCATGTGTCTCTGCACTAAAGAGGAAAAGCAATTATTTCTGTGGGTGACCAGATGATTTCTATAGCCTCTGCTGAACACAAACGATCTGCTGAGCACCACCTCAGTAGTGGTTTTACTCTCTCTTCCTCAGAAATGGTATTGACTCCTTCAGCTTAAGGACTTTCTATGTAAAAGGTCGCACAGCAGTGGGTTAGGTGGATGGGAGGCTTGCCTGAGTCCTCATTCTGCTACTTACTGGTTGTGTGACATTTGGGAAGAGCCCGTGTCTCCCCAAATGTCAGTTCCTCCCTTTAGAAACTGTCAGGTTGGGTGACTTTTAATTTTTCCCTAATTCCTATACCTGTGTTAACCTCATGATTTGTTGTGAGACTAGGAAATAAAGTCTGGGATTTTGATTTTGTTTTCTTAGGTCTGAATTTTCCAATTTGAAACTGGGCAGCCTAACTAGAAGGTTCTGTGTTGGAAAACAACTCAAAGGTGGCAGGTGGCCATCCAGCCCTTGGGTATTCCATTTGGCTGGAGTTTGTTTGCTTAGCACCTTCCATTTCTGTTTACTTAAAATTTGGCTCACTGAATCAGGCTCAAAAGAGACACCTTTTGCTTTTGACAAAGGTCCAGTGAGAGGGAAAAGGGTCATGCAAAGGTAGCAGGATCAGCAGCGTCCTCTCCAGTCTCACAGGGCGTGACGCAGAACACTCAGCATCACAGAAAAGACCGATGGCCATGGCTTCCGTCCCTCTAAAGCAAACCAGTAGTCAGAAAATATCACACCTTAATCTTTTCATTCACAGTTTTTTCTCTTCCTCAGTACTCTGTTAATAACCATACTTTCGTGTCTGCTGCATGGATTAGGTAGGATATTTTTTCCCCCTGACTTTCAGGAGCTAGAGTTCTGGTATTTCTTTTCCTTAGATATTTACAATTTATAATCCTATAATGTAAAAGTATCTAGTAAAGGAGAAATTTACCTCATGTGTTTCATGAAGGCAGTTATAAACCCAGATATGTCACACCATGAACATATCGGACATCAAATTCAACCAGCATCTCTACTTCACTGGATTCCTGCTGTGATCTTTTTGTGTTTCACACTCAATGATGGAAAGCATGATCCTTGAACAGGAAACATACAGCAAGTCTGTAGGGTCTCATTTTAGCTGACACTGATTTAAGTACATGTCAGAGAGCCACTCACAGATCCTTCATGTCAGGCAGGAGCTCCTGACTCAGGCCAGTGTTTTACACCACCATGCTCCTTGCCCTAGTCAGGGCACATTGGCCAATGTCTCAAGACTTTAGCTAGCCACAACTCAGGCCATGGGGAATATGTTCTTGACTACTAGTAGGTAAAGGCCCAAGAGACTGGTAAGTGTCCTACAAGGCACAGGACACCAGAAGAGAACACCTGCATGTCTGCACCAGCCTCCTGCACCCTTGGAGCTGGGTATCCGATTGCCAGAGTTGCCTCACTTCAGTTATTATAAAACCAACAACTGGTGCTGTATTTGCTTAGTCCATCCAGATCTAAGCTTTTATTTACTTCACACATGGTGTATGCAAATTAACTCATCTTCAAATGATTTAGCCTTACCAGCAATGTCCGTGAAATTGCAGGCTCGATGTTCTAATTCCATTTTCTATGTACGTCAGAATAGAAATGTGACTATGGGTATAAATATGCTTATCCATGTTCTACCTAAAAGTTTTCCACAGACTACTGCTCCTGCCAGATGCTAGGAATGGTTTTAGAGGTATTTAGGTTCAACTATTCCTCTGTGAGTTGAGTCCCTGCAGTCGCATCCTTGCCAAGTGGTCATGCAGCCAATTCCCATCCACTGATTCAACAAACAGTTCCTGAGTGTAGGTCATGTACAAGACAGGAGATAGTGTGTGTGTGTGTGTGTGTGTGTGTGTGTGTGTGTGTAGGGTGTTACAACAAGACTGGGTCCCAACTTTTACAAGCTGGGGAACAGGGAAACATTATCTAATTTTCTGCCATACCTGCTATACATTGCCCAATTTCCTACTCCTGTCTGTCATAAAAACCGGCGCATTTAGAGGGAAAAAAGTAAACACCACAAATGACATCCCAAGGCCATTTCCACTTAATAGAATCAAAAACTGCAAAGGCTTTGGCACCCTCATTTCTTCCTAGGATGTACGGAGAACCACATGGGGGAAAATATGAAGGGGACCCATGCCCTACAAGGGTGGGCAGTCTCCCTAACTTAGGTACCTCACCCACGGCGTCTTGCCTCTTGACCACTCCCTCGCGTCCTGGAACTATGAGGTCGTAACCTGCAACTCTTCCACTGTTCCTGAGCTGTTTGTGTCATGTCGGCTTAGTTGTTCTTTTTTTCTTTTTCCTGGCAAACACTGCACCCCCTCTGAACCGCACCATTTGCACACTGTGAAGGCTGCCAAGGAGACCCTGAGGACAGTTGTTCTTTCCTTTACCTCCAGACAAGCCCAGAGGTATCCTCTGTATAAAATGTCCACAGTTAAGCTACCCACAAAAAGCTAAAGTCGAGCAAATATCAAAGCTTGCTGATTCTGAAAACTAAGTGAAAACATGCCTTTTGTCTCAGAGTACAATAATCACAAACCTTTCTTTCTTCCATTAAAGAGAAATAGAGACAGAGGGGCAGAGGCCAGAACAACTCCCTCAAGCTGGTGGATATAACCAGGTTGCCTCTTGCTTGAAGACTGATTCTGTGCTAAGCATTAGTTCACTTTCTTTGCCTAAAACCCCTGTAAAGTCATTGTTCCCACTTTACAGATGGGGAAGCAGCCGCGAAGGTAAAAGGCAGCAGGTTACTCCTGACCAGGCTTTGAGCTACTGCTCTTGGGCTCCTGGACTCTGGCCCTGGGACTTAGTTGTGGGGAACCTTTTTCATCAGAGCTTTGTAGGTGGAGTAACTAAAAACTGAATGAGTTATTTTGTTGTGTAGAGTGCCCCAGAATTAATAAGGCTTGACGCACAGGCTTGCACCTCCTGTGAGGGCTGGAGATGTGTGTAGCGTGCCTGCTAGGTCAACAAGTGCCCACAGGGCAGGAAACGCCAGCTCTGCACAGGGCCTTGAAGTCGCGGGGGAGAGACAGTGGCTGGCACCTGAAGCTGCATGTTTGTCTGGGTGAGTTCTTCTGCTTTCTTTTCCAGTGACATCACCCAGACCTTCCTCTTCTGTCTGCAGCGGGTGGCAGCTGCCCGGTTTCGTTCCAGAAATTTCCGCCGCCTCTCGTCGGGATCCTCGTCCACCACCCTCCGTCGGCGCCCCCCTGTGGGCTGGGGCGGCTGTATTGTCTGGGTTGGCTGCATCTGTTGTGTAGCTGGTGAAACCTGTGGGTGCAGAGAGGAAGGACTGGATGGGCACAGGGAAGGACACAAATTGCCTAACGGGAGGAAACCCCAGCCAGTGTTAAAATGCACAGGAAGTACGTTGTGTTAGTAAGTGTATCAGTCTTGGCTTCTGTGAATGAAATAAACGAAATCACACTCATGACAGGAAAAGAAAAAGTACCACTGAGCTCTAAAGTCTATACTGCTTTGGCTAGGTACAGAAATGACTCATGAAAAGGTAGTCCGGTAGATTTTTCCCTAATAAGCATGCAGCTAAATTGTAGTACAGGAAAAATTATTTTTACTTCCTCCGATGTTAAGAAAAAACTTTAAGGTAAGCAGTGTGTGATTATTGGTTTGAAGACAAGTCAGGATTATTATTATTATCACAATACTAATGAGTAATCTGCCATGTGCAGAAAACCTCTGGACAGGTTGGGGGTTCCTTTCATTGAAATAACGTCAAAACGATGTCCCTAGAATGTTATCTGGACATCTTCGCCACTGAGTCCTGTGGAAAGTACCTGGTGACATCAAGAAGGGAGCTGGAATCTTATGTTTGTTGTTTCCCAGTGGCTGGTGCAGAGGACTAGCTGGACCTAGAGGCTCTGGTGGGATCAGCCCGCTCCTGGGTGGGACGTGTGAACACAGGCCATTGACAGTGCCCTGAGCCCCACGCACACTTGTGCAGTGTGATAGTGAGGACCGGTGGTGTGTGACTAGGTACCTACATTATGAGGAAATCCTAGGAGTGGCAAGGCACTTTATTAAAATGTTTTACTATGGTTATAGACTCCTTGTAAGGTCTGTGTGGGACGCAGCGACATCTAAGGGTTAGGAGACCCCCACACAGACAGCTTCGTTTTTCTCCATGAGGCAGACATGCAGCACCTTGTGAAATTTCTACGACTGCCTCTTTATATGTCTGGACACCTAATGCTTTCTTTAATGTACTTCACTCCTTTCTCCTTCATTCTCAATAAAGGGTGGTTCCCTCCCCCATTTCTCAGTCACTCAGGTTTATGGCTGTAATACCTATAAAGCTGTTTTACAAGAGACATTTAACCTGCAGAAATAACAGGCAAAAAGTTTTTTAAATGAAGCCCAACAACCTTCTCTACCACATTCTAACCCTCTGATTGAAATCAATCAGAATGACTGTAATTGCGCTAATAATGACTATGGGTTGACATCAGCTCCCTGCTGGGGATATATTTCAATCTTATGCTCTCAAGACTTCTATGATTGGCTATGAAAATATCAGGCCCAGGAGTAAAATTGAACTGTATCTCAGTGGTTGTATCTCATGCAAAGACATTTCTGATACTCTTGACTAGTAATTCCTTTCCTCCCGATCACAGAGGAAGAACCAAATAAATTGTCTAAGGTCTTACTCACCAGAGTGGCTGCTGATGACATAATCCTTGTTATTGGCAAAGATGTAGCACTTGTCATTTCAGATGCTAACTCCTGAACTAACTCCTGCAAAGCCAAGCATTGGGAGAAACTGGGCTAAGTGCTTGACTATTTTTGCATTTTCGGTTGCACTTGTGAATTAGTAACCTCTGACTGCCAGCCCTGTACAAAACTCATAATTAGGCAAAGCTGGGTTTTGACCCCCGATGAAGGGCTCTTTCTTTCAATGCTGTGTTCTTCTACCCTAGTTTCAATCAACTATTAACTCATGTCACATTTCTGGTGCTTTCACCTAAAGGGGCAAGCAATGGTGATTTCAGTAAAGTGCAGATTCAGAACTGAAGGGGATGGGGGTTAGGAGAAGTTCCTGGTGGCCATGCGGTAACACTAGGACTCTGAGCTCAGAGCTTTGCTTTGCTTTCCTTTCTCTCTCTTTATCTTTGTTCTTTCTTTCTTTCTTTCTTTCTAATCATTTATTCATTTATTTATTTGGTGCAGGGTCTCACTACACAGCTCAGACTCACAGTGATCCTTCTGTTTCAGTCTCCTCAGTGCTGGGATTACAGGTGTGTCCCACCACTCCCGGCTTTTGTGCCCAGCGTGGCACGCCCAGGGTTCCAGGATTGGCATGACACATGATATTGAGGATCGAACCCAGGTCCTTGCGCTTGCCACGGAGACACTTAGATCACTGAGTTATCTTTGACCCCAGAGCTTTTCTTAAGATGCAGAGCTCTCAGCTTTTTCTTATGTGCAGGAAAATCACATGACATGAGAAAAAATGCAAAATGCAAACTTAAAGTCAGGCTTTACATCCCTAGCAATTGTGGTTACTTATCACTTTACTTTTAGAATGGAATTCTCTTAGCAGACATGTTCCAAAAGTTTTGATCAGCATGGTGATGCATACCTATCATCCCAGCTAATTGGGAGACTGAGAGGACACAAAAGCAAGCATACTTAGATGTTCTCCTTTTCCTTAAAAAATAATTACAAATCTGCTAATATTTAACAAGGTAGCTTCCTCTCTCTCTCTCTCTCTCTCTCTCTCTCTCTCTCTCTCTCTCTCTCTTTCTCTCTCTGTATTTTATTAAAAATACAAAAGGGTCTATAGGGTCTACATGGTCTCATTATGCAGATTGGACTCATAGTGATCCTCCTGTGTTCATCCTCCCAAGTACTGGTATTACAGACTTGCAGCACCACACTCAGTCTCAGTTTCTCAGTGTACCCCAGGGGCGGGGCCCACATGGCATGCTGGGCATGGAACCCTGGCTGTTGTGTCTTCCTAAGCAGGTGCTTTAATCTGCTGAGCTATTTAGCTGGCCCTTTTCTTTTTGATTTTTGAGACAGCATCTTGCCATACAGTGCAGGCTGGAGTTGAACTCACAGCAGTCCTCCTGCCTCAGCCTCCAGAGTGCTGGGATTACAGGCATGAGCCATCAGGCCTCACCTTTTCTCTCTTTTATATATATGTCCTCTGGGAATGAAAACGTCCCATAGATAGCACTTTATTACTAAGCTGCTTGCTAAACTTTTTGGAATTTTGATTTGAAATTAAGCATGGCTATCATGTTTTGAAAACTTTTTATAGGGATCCTCTTATTGAGTATGCATAAGAGCCCCCTTTTAATAGATGTGAAAAACTGAGGTTTGGAAGGTTAATCATCTGTGTCCACTATCATCCAGCCATTAAGGTTTCTTCACTCTAAAGATCCAGGCATTTGTGAAAGTTTAGTGAACAGATGAGAGTTGCTTGTGGTCAAGCCACTTTTGTCACCAGCTGCCCAGGTGTGGTGTAGGTCAGAGGACAGGTCTCAACAGCTCTAAATACTGCCTGATGTGACGTTTGTTTCTAGAGGCAGATGATGGGGGAGACAGTGGATAAGTGTCACTTGGTGGTCTCCAGTTTGTGAAACCATTCTGACCCAAATGGTTGGGTTCTGGCCTGGTGGATTGAAAGAGATCATCAGGCTTGCGGATCTACAGCATCTAGGGCAGGTTGTGTCCTTGGACATGCCGTCCGTCCGCTGACTGACACCCACCCCTGTATGTGGACCCATCTCAGCCTTGGTGACATAATGTCTGCCTGGCCCCCAACTCTCTTTGAGTCTAGTCTAAATGCTGGCTTGCTTTCTAGCCACTCCTGGTGACTCTCCACCCCTGGGATTTGGCTTTTCTCTTGGTCTGATCATCAACAGTGTTTGGCTCTCTCTGCTTCCTCCAACGCATTTCTCACTCAGTGGGATGAGTCACCTCTCCTCACCATTTGCAGAGCACCTTACGCCCTAACATCCATCACCCAGCTTTTCTGTCTGCATGAATTGTTGCTCTTCAGATTTTAACATTTACCTTACTTAGAGGGTTGGTTGCCCATTGGATCTAAGTTTCATGATACCAGTGTCAAAATTGAGTCCATATGATATTTCAAAGCATAGCACAAAGAACCACCAATGAACTTCTTATTCCTTCTCACATCTTGCATCACTAACTAAAATTCCTTCTGACCCTTGCATTGTTATTACTTTTATTTATATATTTGGTATAGGGTCATGCTAAGCAGCTCAGACTCATAGTGATCCTCCTGTCTCAGCCTTCCCAAAGGCGGGATTACAGGGTTACACCACAAGGACCAGGTTTTGGTGGCCAGCTTGGCGATGGGCAGGCACACCATGCAGTACCCAGGATTGGATCTGGGTCCTTGTGCTTGCCAAGCAGGCACTTAGACCGCTGATCTGTTTCCCTGGCCCTGTTATTACTTCTTTTAGATCTAACTCTGTAGCACCAAAAATAGACGTGGGGGAACTTAGAGTTGATATTGGTCCTAGTGACTAGACCTGAAATTTATTGCATTGTTTATAGAAATTATAATCTGATAATTTCTTTTGGGTAACTGTCGCCTCCTAAGACATGAAAAGAGCTTCCAAGAATGTTAGACAGAATGCCCAGGTCACCAAGCAAGCTTCTGCAGGCAACCCCAGCAGTCATCAACAAGAATGAGAAGCAAAATGAGATTGAAGGCGGGTCTACCTGTGCTTGGTTGCCGGTGTGCAGGGGCGGGTGTGGCGAGGTCTGGTGATGTGCTGGGTGGGCGTGGAGGTGGGAGTGAGAGTGATGGTGAGGATGGCTCTGCTGGTGATGGGGCTGCGGGTGAGGGTGGTGCGCCGGGTGCTGGTGCTGGTGTGGGTAGGGGTGGTGGGGCGGCAACGTCTGGTGCTGATGTGGGTGAGAGTGCATATGGTGGTGCGGCGTCTGGTCCTGCCGGGAGCCCATCATGTCCATCATATGTCCCATGGTGTTCATATTCCCATTGGACATGGCAGCAGGATGATGAGTCAACGCGGCCTTCAACCTCTGAAACAGAATGAAACAAGAGGGGACAAGTGAGATCACTCAGGCTCACAATAGGGACTTCGAAGCAAAAGGAGAAATATTTACAGGTCTATAGTATTTGATGGTGCAACTGTTCACATTGGCTACAGATAGGAGGACAGATTTTATATCGATCTCATAGTTTCCTACATATGGTAGTGAGTAGGAGAGCAATGTCAGTCTCCACTGCACCATCACAGCAGCTGCAGCAGACTCCCTACCAATGCTTAGATAGTCAGCAGATGTGGGAGCCCTTCCCTGTGCTCTCAGCTAGCCTGAATTGCAAGCAAGTGCAACTTAGTGAGACTGTCTTAAACTAAAATTAAACAAAATAAAAACAAAAAGGGCTGGAATGTTACAAGAATGCTCAGTTTTCTCTAGGTTCGATCTCCAGCAGTGCGTGTGTATGTGTGTGTGTGTGTGTGTGTGTAAGCATGTGCATGTATGCATGTGTGCGGCACGTATGCGGGTGCATAATGCGTGTGTGCATGAATGTGTGTGTGTGTGTGTGTGTGTGTGTGTGACAGCAGCATGAATTAGTTGTCTCACTAAGAGGCATTTCTTGCCTTTTAGTTGTTCATCATACCTTATCAATAATCAAGGGTAAGTACAAACCTAACAGAATCATTCAGTACAATAATGCCATTGAATGGACAGTTTCCACTTGTCCAGCACTGTGTTTGGTAATGACTATAAAAATAAAAGATTTTGCTACTCAAAAGATTTCTCAGATGTGTGGGAGGAACAATTGCATATTTTAAATTCTTTCTTTCTACTGGAATCAAACTCAGGACCTTGCACTTGTGGCCCTAATTTCACACTTTGGAATAAAGTATGATTACTTACACTATTTTGGGGTTTTAAATTAGCATTAGCAACCCATAACTCCTGAGGCAATATGCAGGCCTTTTCCACTTATTACCATGATACTTTTTTTTTAAATGTATTTAGTTCAGGGTCTACAGGGTCTCACTACACAGATCGGACTTGTAGTGATCCTCCTGTTTTCAGCCTCCCCAGAACTGGGACGCCCGGACTCTGGCTGGCTCAGCCCACCCTGGAGGCGGGGTTGGCATGCTCTGTGATGCCGGGGATCAAACCTCAGTCCTTGCGGATGCCTAAGCTTGCCTAAGCAGGAACTTTAGTCTGTTGAGCTATCTACCATGATATTTTTTGTGGCTCCTCCTAATAACCTACATTTCCTCATACTTGTATTGTTTTTGTTAAGTTCAAAAAAGTGAGCAAAGTAGGATGCTGCGGGTTTCTGTACTTATCTACCTTCCATGACAGCCACACCACCAGGCTGCCTATGTCCCTAAATACAAAACAATGTTCATTAACAAGCAAACAAACATGCACACAAATAATTTATAGCTGAATCTAAGGCAGGAATCAGCAACTGTTTTCTCCAAAGAGTCAGTAAATATTTTTGCCATTGTGTGCCTCGCAGTTTCTTTCTCAACTACTCAGTTCAGCCAAGCTAGGGCAAGAGCAGCTGTAGACACATAATTGAACAAGATGTTTTCCTCACACAACTTTATTCAGGGACAGAGAATATAATTTCATATAATTTTCTCATTATATAAAAGGTTGTCCTACTTTCAATGTAAAACCCAATTTTTAACTCACACACTGATTAAAGCCAGGGAGCAGGCTAAGTTTGGCCCATTGGCCATAATCTTCTAACCCTATTCTAAAGGACTGGTGGGTAAGCCACTTCAACCCAGTGTCTTCAAGATTGTTTTTCTTCTTCACAGGCAATTATCATCCTAATCCTGAGGGACACGATGTGCTAAGTACTGGATAATGCATTTACTCCTTGAAAATGTATCCTACAAAGAGATGATAGCCTCATTGGCAAGCTCCCATTGGCTTCATGAAGTATTTACTAGGAGACTCAAATTCTCTCCAGATTTGTGTTCTTATCTGACTGATGATAGCGATGCGTAATCACTGTGAGAACTGCATTTAGATGACAGTGAAGCCACCACACTCTAGCCCTGCGCAGCACTGATGATTCTCAGCCATTAAACTATTAAGAAATACCAAGTTGGCTAATCAAAATCTTGAGTTAAACATAAAGAGGCTGGACTTGTAAAAATAAAAGGAGGGAGGAATGGCATTCTACATACAGCTAGCCATGGCAAACACTTTCCGTATGCTAATCCAGTAACCACTTTGTGGCTGACCTCCGCCTCCAGGAGCAGTGGCTACTGACCTTGGTGAAGAAAGTACTGAGGAAGTTCAGCTTCCTGCACCCCTGGCAAAGATGAGCTGCTGGCCTTAGGTTTACTACTAAATACAACACTGAATTAATAATCCTCCTCTCCAAGTTTTAGAAATGATTTCATTGTTTTTATAAAAATGCTCATTATAAAAATTGAAGCAGTGCTTAAGAGTGCAATGAAGTCAACCACACAGAAGCCAAATGGGCTGTTTATCCTGGTGGGTGAGCAGCATTCCAGAGAGCTCCGAATAAGCACAGAAAGAGGCCAAAGAGCCAGGAGGACAGCTGCGCAACCAGCAAATCATAGTACCTTTAGGAAGCTGTTTTGACTGTGGCAGAGAGAGAGAGAGAGAGAGAGAGACAGAGACAGAGAGACAGAGAGAGACAGAGAGAGACAGAGAGAGAGGGGCAGATAGACAGAGACAGAGATAGGCAGATAGACAGAAAGAAGACCAAATTAAAATTGAAGTTAAATGAAACTTCAATTCAAGAAAACATTCTGAATGGTATTTCCAAACTTAAAGATGAAAACAAACATGAAGAATATTAAGGAGAAATGATTATGTCTTGCTCGATTTCCTGGATAGTATTGATGAACTTTCCAAAACTTTTTATTTTCTAATTTCATTAACATCAAAGTATATAATTGTACAGTAAAAATCAATCTACT
Source organism: Octodon degus (assembly GCF_000260255.1). Classification (NCBI taxonomy): domain Eukaryota; kingdom Metazoa; phylum Chordata; class Mammalia; order Rodentia; family Octodontidae; genus Octodon; species Octodon degus. Next base: position 18,843,510 of record NW_004524591.1, on the reverse strand, counting down.
GCCTAGGTTTCTCTCCATAAGCCCCGGTCTCACTGCCCACCTACAACCGGCTTGGACCTTCAGACATCTGCATAGCCTTTACAAAGACACATTCGTGCTAGCCCCTTTATAAGGGTAGTTCTGCATTCAGCCCTCTATCAGCACAGCCAGCGGAGGCCGATGAGCGCAATACCTGAGCCCTTAGTATGTGTCAGTTCTCATTCTATGCTTCATAATTATTAAGTCTTTAGTCTTCAAAACAGCTCTATAAACACTGAAAGAGAGGCAAAGCCATGATGGGTAAGCCCCGGTCCTCTACTCAGAAGAGGACAGGGAAAAGGAGTACACTTTGTAGGAAAAAGTGTGCAGGAACACACTTTGGTTGGAAAAGCAGCACACTGTGAGAAACAGTAAAAATCTATGCAAAGCCATCACCCTGGCATCAAAAGGAGAGGTCAAAAGAAAAGAGAAGAAGCTGAGTTGTTGATGCATAGTAAGGCTGGAAGGACAGACAGTAGTCATGGGTTTGCCACATTAGTCAGCAGACAAGTGGAGCTCCAGGTACACTCTGGCTCATGGGTGACAGCAGGGAGCATGGACTGAAAGAATTTCCCAGAAGTCCTGAGCAGCAGCGGACCCATCAGGCTCAGCATCTTCACTTCCCTGTGTTTGTTATGAACTCATACCTAATGTTGTTCCTCACCCAAGAAGTATGCCTTCTTCTCCTTGCTTTATAACTCTGGATCAGAAATATCTGTGTGACATTCAGCAGATAAAAGTCAAAGTCCTTAGTGTGGCCTTTGAATAGTAGTTGCAGGGCCGGGCCCTGCCTCCCCATCACCCCTTGGTCTGTCCTTGTCTTCACTCTGGCCTGCTCTTGGTGCCTGGAGGGAATGTGATGTTTCCCCAGACATGAGGCCTTTGTGTTTGAGACTTTTGTTATCTAGGTTGTTCTTTCCTTTTCTTCAGGTATCCTCTAGCTCTGAATTCAGGATTCGCCTTAGTAAAATTCTTCCTCTTCTAAATCAATCCCTATTGACAATATAGTATCAATTTAGAATAGTATTCCTTTAAAAACAAAAAGCCCTTGTTTTTCAGTTATAAATAAGAGTTTTAGTATGATTCTTCCATTAATATCCATCAATTATCCTAGATCATAAGGTTTATGGGAACATGAATCATTTGAATTTTGCTCAGTGTTAATTTTACAGCTTTAGCATAGAGCCAGATACATATTAGACATGGAATGAATACTTTTGAATTGAATGGATGAATGTAAAAAAATGAATGAATGAATGAATGAATGAATAAGTAAATAAATAAATGAAACTTTCTGAGGCTTAGGACAAGGCTGCAGCATTTTATCTTGGATTACTAGGATCATGTAGGTGAAATTGGCATAGGACGATGATTTTATAACTTAAAACAAATTTAGCGGATTCAGCCACAGAAGTTATGAAGGCAGAAAAGGCTGCAAAAGTACTGCTAAAGAGAGCTCTCCACTCCACTCCCGGACTGCTCTTTAGAAAATGATGGCAAAGGAAACATAAATAAGAGGAGTGTGTATTAAGTTCATCTTGATATATTTTCCCCAAAAATGAGGCATGGGAAATTGAAAAGCTGCTTAGGAGTGGGTCATCATGTTGTCTCTTCAACGTTACAAACAACTTTTCCACCTTTAATTAGGAGCAAATGAAGCCTGACAAATAAATACTACGCACCAGATCTTCATCTCTCGAATAATTAGCTTGTACTGTTAAGGGAAATTACTTGATTGCTTCAAGTCTGCTCTTGCATGTCTCATGCCAAGGTAATAACACCAGCAGTGCTAATAACATTCCATTTAACTATTTACTCACCCAACAAATATTTATTGGGCTTTGACTATGGACCAGGCACTGTAGTAGCTGCATTATTATCTGCCCAGTATCAGCACAAGATGGAAGACACATACAACTAAATCTTCTTTCTTAAAAGCAGTGGAGAGGAAGAAAAAAATGCCCTTCAGTGTGGAAATGAAGAGTTCAATCCCGTTCAGGAAATTTTAGTGTAGGAAACTTCAAACTGGTTGAGTTTACCCACCAAGGATCAGCCTTCATCATTTTTGAAGGAAAATGATTGTCAAGTTGCTCTGTATATGCCACGTGTAATATTCTCTGTGGCATTTCAAAACAGTTCAGGACACTTCTAGAAGTCTTAAAGAGCTTGGTGCGTCCCTGTATGAGTAACTGCACTGTAAATCATTAAAATATACCAAATATAGATATTTGTAGCCCACTGCCTGGGGGATGATAAATGACCAGTGAATGAATCCAAGCTGTATTTTATAGAATGATTTTTCTTTTTGAAGCTGAGCTGCGTCTTATTTTAAATAATATTCTGCACAATGCCAAGTAAACATGAGGGAGTGAGGGAAATTAATGAGCAAATAAATGGATTTTTTTAAGCTCTAGAAACCAGAACTATGACTGAGAGGAGACTGTAAGCAAGACAAAATGATTCTGTTCCCTTTCCAATGTTTCCATCTCCTTCACTTATTTGAGAGAGTGAATGTGCAGAGGCTGGAGGAGCCTGGTACACAGCTGCCGTGAGTTGGGGCCCGCTTTCCCTCAGCTGTATATTTTACCAGCTCCTTGCTCACTATTCCTGTGACAAGGCTGGACCGGATCTCAGTCCTGGTAAGAAACCAGCTGTGGACTTCGTTCCTCCTGCCATGGCCACTGCTCCAGTGGCCCTACCTGGTACTTTGCTCTGTAGCTTGGTTTGCTTTTCAGAAGATACCGCAAAGCCAGATGCACACACACACACACACACACACACACACATACACACACATTATTATGGCCTTCTATAGCCAGATATGCATGAGCGGTTGCAGGAGCACTCATACAACACACCCACCCACACCCACCTCAGGCAATTCCCCCCCCCCATTAACAACTCACTCATGCCAATTAGAAAATTTGTGGTACTGTTAAAACTTTTCTATCTTCCTCAAGGCAAATTGCTTGTGCTTTATAGACTCTGAAAGCCAAACCAAATTATTCAACATTTGAAATTCAGTTGGGTGGGGGATAGGGAAGGTTGGAGCATTCTTTTTAGAAGGTTTTAATTATAAATGGCTGTTGGGTAATATCAAGGTGTAGTGTTCAGAGTGAGAAGCTGTCTTACATACATATGTGGCAAAAATTCTAATCTTACTTCCTTTCTAATGCAAAACAATGGCCACCAATGATGTCCCAAAAGCATTGCAATCAAGTAATTTCTTTTTGTCTTCTACTGTTCCCAAATATGGCTGGCTGATCAACAGAAATGGTCAACACAAGCTTTTTTCCCCACAAAATATTAATAAACTTGTTATATAAAATCAAGCACCTAATATTTTCTCAAGAATTCTAACCCACTTATATCTAACTCAGAGAGCTTTACATTTTATATTTTAGGAGATAGTCTTAACTCTAAAAATATATTTGTGTACTTTTACACCACAGGTAAATGTGAAAAACTATGAAATTCACAAAATCTTGGAGACTGATAATTTAGAAGTATTTTGAGGGGCTCAAAGTATTAATGGTATGCAGCCAAACATTCTGTAGCTGGGTGGTTTTAAACCCAATGATTATTGGCTTGCTCTATGTAAAAAGGATTTCTGAAATTACATTTGATTTAGCTTTAAGGAAACCAAAAAGCCTGATATTTATCCACTCAATTATATAACTATAAATGCCAGGTTTAGATTATAAAATACTTCCAAACTTAAGCAGTAGAAAAGAGGACAATGCCATGCTGTGCCCATGACATCCCACAAGCTGCCAAGGTAGGCATTGTCACAATGCTCAGAATCACTCGGAGGCTTCAGGACACCTTATGACAATCACTGTATGATCCGGGCAGCACACAGGATTTTAAACTCCAACTATGTTCCAGGATGATCCTTAAGATAATGAATTAAAATAATACTTGTTTTAATCACTTGGAATGAAAGACATTACTTTTAAAATTTTTGTAAAGCAATTCAACTCTAACAATGCATAGTTTAAGTATTCTTCAGCTTTAGGTTTGAGTTTGGTAATAAAATTTCAAATAAGTTCACCAGATTAAAAGAAGAGATGACTCAGAGGGAGAAGATGCTATAAAACCTACATAAAATATTCATATTTTTTCATGTTATAGTATTAAAAAGAACTCATTCTGAAGATACTATAAATGATTTAATCAGAAAAAAATCACACAGAGATGTTATATTGTAATTCAGTACTCTAGCTGATTGGAAAATGGTTCTAAGGAAATTTCACAAATACGAACATTCCCTAGGAAAACTGGGCCTTTGGCAGTTCTAGTACGGGCAAGATCGGAGCTAGGTGTTTAACTGAACCTGAGGGGTGGGTGGTGTGTTGCTCGCCAACAGTTAAAAAGCCAAACAAATTTCAGACAAATCTTAGCAATTTCCCCATCAGAAGTTTCCATATGAATATCTGAATCATATATTAATTACAGCTCTGGAAGGGTGAGCCTTCAATTTATTCTTGTAAATAAAGACAATAATGAGTGCACGTTTGTAGAATTACTTTCCTTCAGATATCACTTCCCAGCTTCTTTCGGACTTGGCAGCTTTTATAATTCAGGAGAACAGAGAGCATTTATGGGGTTTGATATTTCAGTGGCTCTCAGAACAAACTGCTCTTGATAGAGGCGGAGCTAGTCTTAACTCTAAGATGGCTTTAAACTCTTCGTTAAGGAAACCTTGTATCTGCATGACTTCATCTACTTAGTCCAGGAGGACAGAATCCTTCGCTCTTTATCCTCCCAGAGAAAGGCCTGGAGCTGGTATCTACTCAATGCTGAGAGACTAAGAGACAAGGGTGTCCTATGGATACATGGAAAAAGACAAAAAAAAAAGTGCTGGGGATATAGCTCAGCGATCTAAGAACTTGCCTGGCAAGCCCAAAGACCCAGGTTCAATCCCCAGTACCACATGCAATGCCGGCCACTGAAACCCAGCGCGGTGGCACATGCTTATAATCCCAGTGCTGGGGAGGTGGAGGCTGACACAGGAAGATCACTACGAGTCTGAACTGCCTAGCGAGACCCTATACCAAATACATAAATAATTTTTTTAAAAAAGGACAAAGGAAAGTCATTGTTGCAGAGAACCTTAGAAAAAGAAGATGACGTGGAGTGAGACATCTGGATCGTCAAATCTGAGCAGTCACCCTTCATTTCAAACTCCTCTACGTGAGATGGTGCCGTGTAATAAGACACTGTGGCACCATAACAATACGCAGACTAGGATCTGGATGGAGCGGAGTTGGGCTGTTCTGTGGACGGGGCCCAGGGGGCCAATTCTAACTTCTGATGGCAAGAAATGAATGACAAGAAAACAACAAATGAATCTTTTTCTTAGTATCAAAGTAGTTTTGTCTTACTATAATTTTTAAAAATTCAAAGTAAAGAACAATGGAATTTGATTCATTCACAAAAAGGAATCAAATATTGACACATGCGAGAGCATCACTGAGCCTCAAAGAACATGCGAAGCTAAAGAACGAAGCCAATCCCAAAAGGTGAGTTTGTATGATTCCTTACATGAAATATCTAGCATGGGTAAAGCCGTGGAGTCAGAAAACAGAATCACAGAGCCAGGAGCTGGGCGGGATGGCTGATGCTTACTGGTTATAGTTTCCTTTCTTTTCTTTTATGCTGAGACAGAGTCTTATGATGTAGCCAGACTATATAGCCAGTCTTGAACTGGCACTTTTCCTGTCTCAGCTTCCCAAGTGCCGGAATTACAGGCGTACACTACCTTGCCTATCTGTGCTTTCCTTGCAGGTGATGAAATATTTTGGAACTAGACAGAGTGACTGGTCATGCAACATGCTGAGCGCATTAAGTGCCACTAAAATGTATGCTTCAAAATCATTTTTTTTTTATTATGTGTAGAGGAGGCTGTCAGTTACTCAGCTGTTTAAGCACCTGCTTATGCAAATGCGGTCAGGTGCAGGATACCATGGTTTGATCCCCAGCTCCACTTGCCTTACCAGACCCACCCTTAAGGCAGTCTGAGCCAGCAAAAAAAAAAAAAAAGCCATTTTTATTATGTGTAGTTTACCTCAATTTAAAAATTATCTTTAAAAATAAAACCAATGCATAGGTATGTAGCTCAAAACAAACTACTTGCCCAGAATATAGGAAGCCTTAGATTTGATCCACAGCTGTGCAAAAAGAAAAAAAAAGTTTAAAAATCACAATAAGAACTTTTTTCTGCTACCAGGATGCTGATAGAAACTCTCTCTTTTTATTCCCCCAGAACCAGGGATTGAACTCAGGCTCTTGCACTTGCCAGGGAAACACTTATTCTACTGAGCCATCTCCCCGGCCCCTGGTAGAAACTCTTGACTTCATTTGAGTATTACTAATATACATGACAGTGACACCTTAAATGAAACAGTATATTATGAAACAATTAAACCTAAAAGGATATCTTCCCTGGCATGCAACAGTTAATGTCAAGGTTTTAGGATTTGTCTCTAAAGCTTAGTCTTCTCCGAAAGGCAATGGCACCCTCCTTTTCTTGCAACTGAGTAATCTTTTATCTGCCTTAGAAATAACGAGAAAATGCAGGAGCCTTTGCCATCAATAGTATACAGAGCTAGCACACAGTGCACTAGGTAAAGAATCAGTGTCCACTATGTCTGTCTAATGAAAAGAAATTCAAGATGAATCACTGTAACACATTGTGCTTGGGTAACAGAAAAACAAAACAGAAACAACAAAAAAGAACCTACCGTCCGAAACAGCTTCAACTCGAAGCTTTTATAGGTAAGTGGATACAGCTAGAAGTTATACTTCCAAGGGAAATAAATCAGACCCACATATCTAAATATTGCACTGTCTCCCTAGTCTAAGAAGCTGAAAGAATAAATAAAACCTGAAAGGTATAATAGATATTGTAAAATGAAAAGAAACTAAACTTAAGGATTAAACAATGAAGATAAGAGAAAGGAGAAAAGATAGGAAAGAAGGAAGGAGGGAAAATCATGAAAGTGTATGTACAGGATGGATGAGATGATTATATGCATAATTTCCATCAGTTTTTTAAAATAGGAGTTAATGTTTAGAAGTTTCACCTTGACTAATTCTGCATGCTGATAGCTGGGATCTGAGCAAGTATATTGAGGACAGCAATGTCTAACACAGAACCATGGTTGAATACCTCTCATCTTGGTCTTCTAAATGTGTACCATTACTAATGTCTTATCAATTATTATACTCTCTTTGAAGCAAAACAAAAATGATCAAGAAAAAATTAAGATTTCTTCAAAGCAAGTGCCAATATTCAACTATTTCCCCAATCTTGCATAACTATATCTGTCAATCTGAGCAACAGATTTGACATAAAAATAGATAATATAACAGTCATTATTAATTAGCTATTCCTGTTTTGAAAATCTGTAATGTATTTATTGTTGGATGTTACCCTGTTTCTGTCTTCTTTTCTATCTACTTTTGCTTCTGCTTTTACTCTTCAAAATAAAATTAAACTACATTTTTAAAAAAGAAAAACAGCTTCAAGAACATAGAGGTTGGCACTGACATGTATTAACAAGAGGGTGTGGGGTCTTATTTGGCCTAATGAAGTATCACCATGGAATGGAATTATCAACTGCATTCATAAAACTGGATTAGAGAATTTAATACAACAGAACCAAACTTCTATTCTCTGCACAGACCACAATTTGTAAATGCCCATGTGACCCTCACCTGTTGCCCCTCTCCCATCCAAAATGTCAACATCACGCCAAACAAATGCTGGGGTCTTCTGTGTCCCAGCTTGGCATGTCCCAATTTCCAGCTGTTAGGAGTACATGCTGCTTTCAGTTCTTTTCTGCATCACTGTGGTGAACATCCTTGAATCTGTGTGGCTTGCCATGTCTTCCTGACTATTTCTACAGATTGCTCATTGTTTTAAAAATTAGAGGAGGGGTATACCGATGAATGTCCATTTTGTATCTGTGTATTCAAAGTGGTTAGGATAGATATATAGTTGCATTCTCTTAATGAATAGAATGATTTATTCTAATGGTGTTTGTAAATAGGATCTCAAGTCCGCATCTTGTACAGCAATTAACCACTAAGAAGAATATATGCAGTGTGTTATTTGTTGAAACTGTACTTCCGATTTGATGTGAAACTGTCTCATTGCTATCTCTTTATCAATAAAATTTTGAAAAAAAAGAAAAATTAAAAAAAAAATAAAAATCAGAGGAGCTGCTTCATCCTTTGGGGTCCAATATCTGTTGACGTGATGGTGGTGACATGGTGTGTATGCATCTGTGTGCATTTACAGAAGAGGGGCCATTAAGTGATATAAAGGAAAGGGACAAAGGAAGACCCAGGAAGCTTTAAAGAGCCATTTAGGAGGATCATTTTTTCATTCTATCAATAACCCCACCCCCAGGTACAATATTATAGGTATATTCCTCTCAAGCTTTTAACATCATGAAAGTACCTCAGGCATGAATTTGGCCCTAGAAGATATATACTGTTTTCCTTGGGAATTGTTAGAGGTGCTAAACATATAGTGGACATAGACTATGTGTTTGCCTGCCTGCCTGCTGTCTAAGATTCCTGGAGGCAGTGCCTAACCATGTCATGCATTTGAAGCCCTGGCCTATTATTTTCTCCATAGAAAAAACTCTTTTGGTGGCAACTGCAGGGAGTATAATGCCCTTTGTCTTGCTAGCACACACAACTCACTCCTAAATATCCAACACCTGCAAACCCAGGTAATCTTAGGTGAGAGCTTGTTTCATAATAAGCTTTTATAGAAGGAGAAAATTCTACTGGCAAAAGTAATTCCATGTTATTTCATTTTGGATGAGCATTTAATCAGAAACATAAGAATAACATATATTAGAAAAATACGTATGAAACATAGAACTTTGCCTTTATCACTCACTATAGAAAATCCATGCTTATGCGCACCGAGTTCAAGACTTTAATTGCAAAGAAGAAAGGGAAATTCAGAGTTCAAGTTCTCACAGCAAACTTCACTCCATATGTGCATCCCCAGGCCTTTCCAGAGTGGGTGAACTACTTACTTGGCCAAAAGTGGTGAAATGCATAGTGACAGAAAGGGTTTCTCCCTGCTGCTAAAATTTCCATAATTGGAAGAAAAAGTCTGAATAACATTAGTTGCATAAATTTTGCCATTTTGAATGCACAGAGGTGCTTGGGTGTGTGCTTGGTGAACACCCTGATGACAATCCCACTATAGTGCCTGACACTGGGGGTGGAGTAACGAGTTGCCACCACTACATCATTCTGTTCTCTGACTGGTCTTTCTTTCACACCCTGATGAGCACGGCTGTGTTAATGGGCACTGCCCTTAGTTCAATCCTCAGAGGGCACCTCAATCACTCTGATGCCCGGTCTCCTAAATCTGAAAGCTTAACCATAAGGCTCAGCCAGGACTGGAGAATGAGCCTTTTCTGAATCTTCCTTCATCCTGCCCTTGGGAGAGTTGTTTATAGCAGTTGCTCTCTACTGTCATCTTTTGGCTTCATGCCAGTTGTGTGACATCAGACCCCTGTTGGAGTTATTCAGTGCTCTGGTCAAGGGTTCCTAGGACTGATCACAGTGAGAAGTCTCCAGGTGTTTCTGACTATAGGGTAAGGGAGTTTATGGAAGTATAGTGTCTTGCCCCTGGGTTCCCATAGCCATACCTGAATCCACCTAACTTGGTCGATTCTTTCCCAGTCCTACTTGGGCCCCTACTCTCCATGGATGTGAGGAGCAAAATGGAAGGAGGAGAGAGAACGACTGACCCTAAGATGTCTGCTTAACTTTTTGGACATTAAGAGTATAACTGGCCCAAGACCACTGCACCAGTAGCCAAATCAATTTTCTGTAATGCTTTAATTAACTTGTTAAAGAAGAGTTCTGGATCTTTCTGTACATGTTCTGGGTTACAAGGTTTTAACTGAGCAGTCGTTTGACACATGAATGGTGCAATTAACATTAGCCTGTAGGCTCTAAGCACACTAGGAATCCATGAAACTACTATAAATCCTGGTTGACCAGGGTAGAGATGGCCCATAGAAGTCACCCAGAGACTCTAGATGAAGGCTGTTCAGCATTTACAAAGCTCCCATCAAGAACAGTTGTAAGGGTTCTAGGCAAACTTCACCATGGAGAACAGAGACTTGAGTGAGGAAGCCAGAACAAAACATAGAGCCTCCCCCAACACTTGCCTACTTTTAAAGTACTTCACTAAGGGCCTAGTTATAGTTTATGAAGGATCCAACCACTTCAGTAGACAGCTACACTTAAAGAGAGTATTTGCCTTATGCCCAAGGTGTATCCCAACCATGTCAGTTCTCTTCCATCTCTAAAATTCCATTAATGACTGACTATTGAGAAACATGGCGTTTTCCTTAACTACTTGGCATATTTTTAACACTGGCCTCTCAGGCCCTTGCTAAGGGATTTTCTAACCTCTCCACTTCAATTGTTTCCATGGTATACAATTCATTGATCCAGAGATCTAAATTTACTATTGTACCGCCTAGAACACAACTAATGTGGGGTGGGTAGGGAGTGTGAATCTATCTCTTTAAATCACACTGTCACAATGAGTATCATGCTGAAAATTCCAAATAGAAAGCTTTCTGTTTGATTTATTAATTGAAATTGGCCTCTCAAAGAATTATCTCTTAACAAGCTAAAGATACCATTTTCATGATCTGTTGTCTTTTCCAGCTCAAACGATTTCTTTTCTGACTCCACATTTCCTTTAAGCAACTGCTTGGCATGGGCTGACAGCAATATACTGTACTAACTTGCCCCATATTGGTACCTTTTCAGAGAGGCCAAATCTCTTTGCAGACACTCAGCCTATGAAGTAGGTGATAAGGATCAATCCTCACCTTTAGGACACGTAGAGAATTCCTGTACAGAAATGCTGTGTCACTTGCTTTGAAGTCAGTAAAGCAAAGGAAAGTGAACCCCCAGTGTTCTTTGTGCTGCAGTCTATTTTGCCTGGCAGCAAAGAAAAATGGGTGGTAAGGAACATGACGGACAAAGCAAGAAGGAAGAAAAGAAGTAAGTACAGAGGAAAGGCAAGCAGACCTGGGATGAGGGCAGGTGCGAAAAAGCAAAACAACTGTGCTAGGGGTGCAAAGCATGCTTCACTGCAGGGTGCTGGTATCTACTGAGATACAATAAGGCAGGGTCACTGTTGAGAAGTGACTTAAGATTGAATCAAAATATTCCAACTCGAAACAAGCTCAATTCCCTTTTGGAGACTTGTGCACTCCACCCTAAGTTTCTAGATATATTAATCCCCACAGAGGTATTATCACATGGTTTCTTCCTTTCTCACTCTACGCCATCAAGAAAGAGTCTGAATTTGATGCGATAGATAAGGAAGGAATGGCATCCCATAGGGTTGATTTTTACATGAATAATATTGTATTTAGAAATTTGCCCACTTCTGTAAGACTTTCAAACCACGCATGGCTACCAGAGGCTAACAAAATGATTAACCGAATGTGTCAACCACTAAGTCAAGTGGAAACAGTGATGGCAGTTCTAGTGGTGGGGAGGTGTTTTTCCATTTCTGTGACGCATTCTAACCAACACCCAGGATCCAGCTTGACTCTCAGCAAGGAATGATGTTGAAAGAGCATCTCTGGGTGTGCAGAGTCCACGTGGGTAATGCCTAGGGTACCAAGGCCAGGCCCTTCCACATGCACGATTGCTTCTTCAGGGCACATGCATATTGCCACTCTGGGTGTGGACTGGAGAAATTCTCTGCAGCATGAATAGATGGGGTGAGCCACTTGGTTCTGGTCTTACTGGTGCGACTAAGCCCATCCAAGTGGGAATCTCCTCTTAATTTGAAGGTGAACTATTTTTCTTGTTCTGCTTTTTTCTTTTCTCTCTTTTTTTTCCTCAAAAGTATCCTTTGATCAAGAAGTAAATCATATTAAGTTTCTTTGGTGGGACACAAACTCTATTCTTTGCCAAAAAGAACTACTGTCAATATTCAAATATTTGACTTGCTATGGTAGGGTAGCATTTGCTATACTATATTATTATTTTAAAGAACTGAATTGGTTTGTATTATTTAGCACCTTAAAATACTCTTTAGAAGTAGGAATTGTATGCATTAAAATTCAATTTGTAGACAAATGCAGAGAGAAATATACATTCTTCCACAACTAACTCCAGTTTCCCCTAAGGAAAAATGTTTCAATATCAGATTCCAATAAGAGAAAGCACATCTCAGTGCTCTTGTTCATTCAGTTCAGTAACTTTAGATTCAATCTGAGTGCCCAGCATTGCTTCCTTTTTGGGTGGAGGTGTGGTTAAGTTTTTCTTTAATTAATTAAGTTCACTGGTACATTTTAGGTATACATAATGGCCACATTCATTATGTGGAATTTGTACCTGTACATGATATAACGTGATTCTTTTTCTACCCGTTTCCCTACCCTCCCTCCAATCTCTCTTGCTTTCCTTATTTACCAAATCGTCGCTTCCATTTGGTATTTTTGCATGAGATTAGAAAGACACAGAGGGAAAAACGGATAGAAACAAGCACGTCTTCATTATTTTGACTCTCTTCTATCACCTGACATTTTAAAAATTTTAACTGATCATAGTTTTCATTTAAAGATGGACTTGAATCACAGGATAAAAATGTTGTGCTCTAGGAGTTTGTACAAGGATCTGTGCTGATGGCATGGACAACTGCTGCAATATTGGTCTCCCAGAAGAACTAAGAGTAAACTTCCCTTTGATACTCTGGGGCCATGTTCCTTGCACAAGATGATCAGCCCTCTGCATGTGTATGCTCTTTCTATTCTACCATCCTATACTTTTTTTGATCTTAAATGGAATTCAAATGTCTGTAATACTAGCTGTTAATTAAGTAGAAATGCTCCCTAACTAAAGTTGGTGCTAAGGCCAAATAAACCCACTATAAGTTGAAAATACATTGAAAATGCATTTAATATGTTTAACCTGTTGACACCATAGAGTGTCCGCTGCTTAACTTCGTGATCATGTGGCTGCTGGGGAGTATGGTTCACTGCTCCTGCTACGCACAAGAAAGGAGTGCTGTACTCCACACAGACAGCTTGGTGAAAGATCAGTGTTTAGAATTTGAGCTATAGTTTCTATAGACTGCGCAAAGCCTTGAACCAGCTGAAAAACAGTAAGGTGAGCCACAGTAAGTCAGAAACTCTCTGCACCATATCAAAAGAGTACAATAGAGAATGTCTTCCTCGTACCTATGTTGTTTTCAAACCCCTTACCAAGCACTTAGCAGTCAAACCCAACGAATGTAGCTGTTGGGAAAACTGACCCATTTTTAAACTAAAGATATTGTTAACCAAGAAAGGTTTTAGAAGATACCTGTAGCATCAGTCTGTTTGATTCCTCCCTAAATGACAATAACTAGCCATGTCAGAGGCAAATATTCTCTTGTTAGGCTAACCTTTCTGATTTCAAAACTTAATGGTTACAAAATAATATCAGATGAAATCTATAAATTTCATGAATTAGACTTAATGATTCTATTAAATGATTCATGAATTCAGATTTAATATTATTTTCAGTTCCAGCGAGACTGGTTCAAAATATACTTACAAAACATTAAATGTAAAAAAAAAAAAAAATACCTCCATGTAGTACTAGTGTCTATGGTGACAGATATAGGTAGATTATGTTTATTCTGGAAAAAAAAGAGGTTGTCAGGACAACCAAGTAAAACATTTCAAATGCAATTTAAAGTCCTAATCTTTAAGCAGTTAGGAAAAACAGCAAGACTACCATTTAAGGAGATTAAAGTGACAGATAGACATCTGAGATTTCTCAATGTGGTGTTATGAAAATAAATACCAATTTAGAAATACAGAAGAAACCTAAAGTCACAATCTTTCACACTCTTGATGGAACATGAATGATATATAGTTGGGGCTCTGATGTATTGAGGCTGGTCATTAAATGTTCCAGACTTTTCTTTTTCAACCAGAAGAGAGTTTTACTCTGGCTTTGCTTCAGCTGGCTGAATGGAAGCCTCTCCCCAAAGATTCCTTCTACCTTTCCAGCTGGCAAATGCTTGCTTCATTTCCTTGGGTGCCACAAGGATGATGCTGAATGACTGTGCACATGGCAGCCCTTCACTTTGCATTGCCTTGGTATTTGGGGGGCAGCTGTTCAGTTTAAGGCAGCATTTTTCCACTTTGGAATTATTGAAATTTGGGAATGGCTGATAGTTTCTTGGTTTCATTCTTTTTTTTTTTTTTTTCTGTATTTATGACAGGGCTACAGGGTCTCTCTATGTATATTGGACTCCTAGTGATTCTCCTGTTTTCAGCCTCCCAAGCACAGGGATTACAGGCTTGCACCACCACACCCAGTCTCAATCACCATCTCAGCATGTCTTGCAGGCGGGGCTGGCACGGCATGCCAGGGATTGAACCCTGGCCGCTGCGCTGTGCCTACACAGACACTTTAGCTATCAGGCCGGCCCTCTTGGTTTCATTCTTTCAACCTGCATTCACTCTGTACACAGTGACAAGTAAAAAGTAACACCAATACTGTGCATTCTCCAGGAACTCAAGATGTAGCTGATTCTAGTGCTTGTGAGGGTGGTGTGTTATTAAACATTAAGTAAGTTCTTGACATTTTTAGATCAAGTTTAGACTGTTCTAACCTGAATTAAGTAGAGATTACTAGTACTCTGGGACCGGCCAGCACTTTTTAAGTATGAGCTTATCAAGTGTACTTAACCATCTTAGGTCTAAACTGGGAATTTTGGTCATGGCTTAAATTAGTGGTTCTCAATTAAAGATAATTTTTGCCTCATAAAGAATATTTTGGTGCTCTCTGGTGATATTTATGGCAATTAAAACAGGAGGGCATGCTACTGGTGTCGAGTGAGCAGAGGCCAGGGATGCTACTGAACAGCCCACAATTCACAGGCCAGCCTCCACAACAAAGGATTATGTAGTCCCAAATTCTAATAAGTCTAAAGCTGAAAGATCCTGGCTTCACTGGACAGCAAAGATAACTAAACTATGACTGTGTAAGATCTCTCAATAAGTGATTTATTTTACTTCTTTAAAGGGACTATCAAAGACCATTGTAATATGGTTTATGTGAAAATTTAACTAAATCACAAATTACCTTTCTGACATTTCCTTCTTGTTCTTTTGAGATTGATCAAGCTACTCTGCCTTGGAACGGCAATGATAAAAGCAACATCAAGGATTTAGTGTTCTTTAATTATAAACTCTACTAATTGGTAAGTTTTGGAGCACACTTGTGCCCAAAGTATTTCATTTCGTTAGACAGAACAACTTCAGATCTGAGATTAAGAGCCACATGACGAAATGACAAGTTCAAAGTTGAAGACATGTTAGAACCGAGGCTTCCCTGATTGCTGGTCCAGGCTTCCCCTGCTACTATGCAGACTAATGAGCAGCATTTACAGTCGCATACAAGAAGCCAAGATAACATGAAGATGCTAGCAACCAAGTTCTGTGTACTTTTGGCAGCACTCATGCAATATATTTTGAGGCTGGGCTGCTTTTCAGAAGCCACAGAGCTGGTATGAGCCGCTTCCACAGAAGAACAAAGGGGCAGAGTTTGTGAAAGCCGCAGGCATCTGTGTCTCTGCATCTAAAGACAGGTGCTCCTGTGGTAGGGCCTGCCAACCTTCCGCTGGGCACAGGACGCAAGGCTGATTCCCAGACCTTTAGAGGACTGTTAGAAGGGGCATACTGTACTTTCTTTTTCAATGGCAACTAAAGGCCTTCTCTCAGCTTTCTTCCTCTGGCTTCTTAAAAACATTTATTAGACTTTTATTTGTTATTTTTCAAACAATTCCAACTGTGTGCAGATCTTTGAAGGAAGTCTTGTAAATCTTCAACCCAGACATTCTCTTTTCAGTGGCTTCTTCAATTTACCCATGGACTTTTGTCTTGTAAGGAAGAAGAAGAGGAATATACTCCACTCGTCTGCAGAAAAGTAAGTCCTGGGCTCTGAATTAGGTAGACAGCATGACACTTCCACTTTGAAGTAACCACCAAGCCCAGAGATGCTGTTAATATTCTCTATGTATTTCTAGTAGACAAACTCAACTTCCATTTGGTCACCCCCACCCTATCCTTTGTCTACAAATTTCATGAATTAGACTTAATGATTCTATTAAATGATTCATGGATTCAGATTTAATATTGAATTTCAACAAGGGTGTGAAACTGTGCAAATCAAAATACCCATATAACTTCTCCTTATTTCATTTATCAGATCACGTAAAATAGAGTATATCAAAATAAACTTTTAAGTTGCAATGCTCTATTTCATGTTGCTCATTTTCCTGGAAGGGTCTGGAGGGAAGATGTGTGAACGGGGTGCTTGTGAAACTCAACACAAGTTGGTTATCTTCTTTTTCAGCCTCTGACAGTGTTGTTAATATTTTCCTTGAAACTACTGCTTTTGGTCTCCCCGACACTATTGGAACTGGCTCATGACCAAGAAAACTGAAAAAGTGTGTGGCAGGTGTGTGCGAGTGAGCACACATGCACGTGCACAGGATGAAGGGGACAGGCAAGGGCACAACAGCCCACGACCAGGTGCCACAAATGAAGTAGACATCTGCTCTAAGATTTTCCTATGGCCCTTTAAGCAGGATCCTTGGTGCAATTTTTGAATTCTGTCCCACAGAGTTCAGGTGCATTCTTCAGGGCAGCAGTTACCCTTCCACAGAGGTGTGAATATCCTGGAGTTGCATGAGCACAATGCTTCACATTGTTGGTGCAGAATAACTTCAATTTTTCTCTCCACAGCACCACCCCCACCTTCATTAAGAAGCTGTTGAACCCACAGAGAGGTCTAGTAGAGTCCGGATGGAAAGCGCCAACTAATGCACAAGAAACCTGAACTAAACATTCTAGTATAAAAGCACAATCAGACACTAACAAGGGATGTGGGCCCCATTTTTTCCCTGATAAAAGCCAAGGTCTGACTTAGCAATTACATGAAGTTCATCCAGAGAGATCCATTTTCCTCTAAGAAAAAAACACAGCCATCCCCTTGTCACAGTCAGAGCAACCCCATTGAAAAGCAGTGGACTGAGGTGCTGCTCCATACAGTGGCAAAACATGTGCTCCGGAAAAACACTCCTTCAGTGTGTGGGGGTTTGGGAGCCCATGAATCGAATGAACCAAGAACCCTGCATCCACCTGGCAGCCATCTGGCATCAGTTTCCAGATCTTTCTCTGCAGATAATTTGTGTAACATAATACAAGGTAACATCCTATAATGTGAGCATCTCTAAGAATATCATTAAACACGGGCATAGGCTCAGATGCCCCTGAAGCAGGTGGACCCTGGGAGGTCCCTCACTACAGTGACTCCACTCAAAGGCCTAAATGTCTACATTTAGCCTGACAGGGACTGTTTATTTTTCTAACTTTGAGCAACTGCCCTGGAGACCATCAGAAAAATGAATCAAGAAAATCTCTAAATTGTACAGAAAACTCCCTCGCAGATTTTTTTATAGGTTGTGTGGTTCTGACGAAGCATCCATGAAAAGCAGCTTGTAAAATCCAGTACCTTCAGGGTGACTTGTGACGTGTCTTAGAAGACAGAGAAAAGCGGGTGGAAGGAAAGATGGCAGAGAACTGCTAAGGTGCAAACACAGGTGAACACTGAACAGCAAACCCACAGGCAGCCTCTTCAATTCCAGAGTCTGGTGAGACTTTTGCAAGATGCCCGAAAGCTGTTTGGCATTAGAGGTGGAGCAAAGGAAAGCAGACATTGTAACCCTCGCTCGTGAACCACACCACACTCCCTTCCTTAACAAGAATCTTGTGGGCTTAAACCACAGGCTCACGTCTGAACCTTCCCTGCCAGGGCACCATACAAGTCTTTCCCACAGACTGAGCAGAGTTTCAGCATCCCACCGCAGTGTCGGGGCTTAAGAAGCCATCACCCGGGCAGCCAAATACAGTCCCCTGCTCACGGGGGCTGTGTTCTGGCCCTCAGCCAGAGTGAGAAGACCAGGGAGGAGAAAAACAAATCCTATAGCTAAGCAAACTGAGGAGGAGGGTGGGGCCCAGCGAGAAAGGGTGGAAGTGGCTAATTTTTCCACTTTCCCCCCGCTGTGGTTAAAGCAGTGACAGATAATTTATCACACATTTTGATTGCACGCCAGCTGGCTGTTAAAAAAAAAAAGTAAGAAAGAGTTGTTTATTAATTCAATTAGCTGGCTTATTTATCAGGGCTGGGTTAGCAGGGGCAGAGAGAAGGCCAAAGGATGCTTGTGTCAAGCTGTCTCTCCAAGGCCCTACAGGCAAGTGGAGACACACATTCCCAGCTCCCAAGGCCTGAAGTGCCCACGAGCTGTGTTTATTCTGAAAGCTGGGAGCGTGACAGGAAAGTCCATCAATTGGAATGAAATACTAGGGTGGGAAGACACACAAAGCAGGACAAAGTCCTCTGAGAGATGCGAGCCATTAGTGTTTATTTCCCTTTCAGGGGCCATTTTCAGACATAATACTATGTCCTTTCTAGACTCATTTTCGGTGGTTTTTTTTTTTTTTCCTTATTCATTGGTGGTTATTTATACACATGCTTCCGATATATCAGCAGGCCCCTCAGGATCAGAAGAATGATTTATTCTACAAGTGATTTATGAAGGAACATTCACAAAAGGTATGTTAATAGCCTGCTTTTTGCCAAGCTCTGTTTGTGGTACTTTTTCTGCGGCTCCTGGTTATAGTTAATCCTCATGTGGCGGATGAAATTTGGGACCATTTTACCAGTGAACCAGCTGAGTAATGTATAGGTTTTGACCAATTCACCTCCTGGCCAACTCTTGGCTAACCCAGATACATGGTACCCAGAGAAGGTCACATCTGGTGCTCTCCCTGAGATGACAAGAAGAAAAGGCAGGAAAAAGAGAATGAGTTCTGCATTTTCATTATTTCTATTTTAAAGTATCCACATCAGAAGCAAACAGTCATAATGTGTACACTCAATGTTGTTTTTATATAGATGATAATAATTTGCCTCACAAGGTTTACAAACAGGGCATTTTCATAAACCTCAAAGAAAATGAATTCTGGGCAAATATTTGAATAAACTAATTTTCACACATAATTCAGAGTGAGTGAGGTTGTGGATTAAAAGTGGTGCAAGAGGAGCCTAATATAAGTGTACGAGAATTTTGTGCGAATTATCAGGTTAATTATGCAGCAGATGTGTCATAGAGACATGTCCGTGACAACACCACCTCACCTCCGTGGTGCTAGTGGGGACCTTGCAGCTTACGGGCAGATACAGTATTGAGCCTATGCTCAGGGTGGGTCTAGGGAGAGAGGTCAAGGCTGGGTCTAGGTAGGAGAGGGAGGCACCTGAAGGCTTTCGTTTTTAACTGTTACATGTTAGTATTTAGAGATTTACTGCACTACCTGCATTACGTCATACTAAACGCTAGAACTTCCTCATTGCCCCACACCAACCACGCATTATCTGGGAGCAAGGTTCATTTTTCCCAACTCTTGGAAACACCCTACGTCCTTTCTGTCTTCTTCCCCTTCTCTCCATTCTCTCCTCTCCCCCTCTTGTTCTCATCACTGGCCAACTTGGTGTTCTGGTTTATGAGTTGTAGAACTAAGCTTCCAGGGTCATGAGGAATACCGAGTTTTTATCATATTCTTAGTATGGACTTTCAATACCTTAAACACGTCTATTGATTTTTTTAATCTTTTATTTCTTTATTTATTTGGTATAGGCTCTCTCCATGCAGCTTAGACTCCTAGTGATCCTCCTGTCTCAGCTGCCCCAGTGCTAGGAGTATAGGCATGAGCCACCACACTGGCTTCAGTGGCTAGCATGGTGCGAAGTTGACATGGCATGAGGTACTGGGGATCAAACCCAGGTCCTTGAGCTTGCCAGGCAGGTGCTTAGACTGCTGAGCTATCTCCCCACCCCATGTCTATTGATTTGTATAAGACCAAGTGAAGCTAAATCTCACATTTCTACTGACACCTTTGTCTTATAAGTCATGGCTTCTGGGAACTTCTGCTTTCAAAAATGAGAAGGAAGTGTTCAGTGGTGATGTACTAGTATTTCTTTCATTTCTTCTTTTTATTTTCAGATCAACTTACCCAGAAAGAATTCTGTTTTTAAGATAGCATACTTCGTCTCAGTTTGGGTGTTCTGTTTCCAATGTGTCCAAAGTTTCTAGCTGAGTGTAGTTTTGGTTTCCATTGCATAACAATGTATCGATGGACCTTCACAAATTCTGTCTAGTGGTTGCATTTGGAGATAACAAGGCCAATAAGTAATCACCCGAGCATGCATTTATATTTTTAAATCTTAAAAAGATGCTCTTTAAACCATTTAGGAAATTTCTTCTGCAATCCTGGGTTAAAAAACTCCCATGTGGTATTTCTAGACAAAATGCAGACAGCTACACATGCATGCAAACAGCTATTTTTGGTTGATATATTTATTCATGTGGAGGAAAACTGGTCAATTTGAAGTTTATTTTGTTGAAGTCTCATGTATTTTTGATTCAGCAACCTTTCTAGCTAAAGTACATTTCTAATATTCGTGTCGAGCTTTATAATATTGTGGGAAAGTCCCAACTTTTTGTCCTAGCACAGGTTAAACACTAAATATAAAATTGCCAGATAATAGATATCATCACCATAGTAATAAAAATAATGTCTTATATTCAGTGATAGACTACTGATTGACAAGAAGCTTTATGGAAGAATCCTATCTTTTCTTTGGAACTATCTTGTCCAACCTCTCAAATTCCCATGTTTCAAATTAAATCCTTTCAAAATCAGAGGGAATATTCTTGTATCAAGTGAAAGCCACTTCTGCTCTGAAGGTCTGTCTTCTCAGGTGTGTGGTGGGAATGCTGTGGGCAACTTCCTCTTGCAACCTGCTTGACCTTCTACTTGAGCATTTGTCACATTGACTTATGGGGTCTGCTTCTAGAAAATTCTCATGATGGCACACAAATTTTACCTTTTGAGCCTAATTCATTTGGAAATAGAAACATTGACAGATAGCTTCATTTATGTGGATTCCTTGAGGCCACCCATCGACATTTCAGGCATTCTTAATTTTCCACCTAAGTCTGTTCAGCAACCAGGAAAATAATAGTTCTTACATATTTATCAGGCACAGTAGAGATTTTTTAGAATTTCTTTCGATGTTTTCCCTAGAGAGGGGGAATCACACCTCCTTTGCTGAATGCAGGATGGTAGACGGGCACTGATCTCTTCAAATGGCTTCATTCATTACTGTCTCTGGGTCCTCTGGGGCATCTGCTCCTCAAAGGGTCAACTCAGTGACATCCTAAGCAAGACATGTGACAACACAGCCATTCCCACACATGCCTTCTTTAGGATGTAAGATGTTTAGGATGTAAGATGTTGGAAGAAACTCTGGTAAGAATGAATGCTTCCTTCCTTAGAGTCCAACATTACAGAAATAGCATATTTAATGTAATTCATTATCTATCACTATTTTAGCCAGCATTGTCTGAGTATAGTTTGCTCTGCTTTCATTATAGATGTAAACTGTAGTGAAAAAAAAAAAAAAAAAACAAGAGGAAAAGATAGGCTACAGCTGCTGAATGCCAAAGGTAAAAAGTATTGACTTCCATGTGGATGTATGCTTTAGTATATTTCAAGAAGAGCTGAAATAGTCACTAGCATCAAATGGAAATGATTTAAAGAGATTTGCTTTTAAGTCTGTTAATATAACATTAATTATGCTTTAAATTGTGAATTGCTTTTTGGTTTCTTGGAGCTTCTTCATCTCGTCAGTATTAGGTCATGTATGAGTGTTTCTGCAGTTTCACTACTTGAGATCTAGGAACTATCCAAATGTGTTTGATTTTGTAGGAGAGATGTTTGGGAGGAGAGAGAAGCACACTGGTTCATGCACTCACAAATTAACAGTCTGGCTGGAGAAGTAAAAAGCACAAACATGACAGCTTAAAAAAATCAAAGTGACAGAAAGGTCAAATTAGTGGAAGGGACACAAAGTAGATGTTAGAGTAGAGCCTGACAACATCTGGGTTAGCCAGGAACACAAGCCATATGTGGGTTTCAACTGGGTCTTACAAGAAAAGTGGAGGGTGACAAATGTCAAGAGTTGATCAGAGTGTAGAGACCTAGTCTAGATGCCGTAAGAATTTGTTGGAGATGTCCATTTCTTCTCTCCTTCTGCTCATTGTCAAGACTCTTATTTATCTCAAAAGACTAATGTTCATTACCTCTCAAGGCCTTCTCTTCTAACTAGGTGTATATTATACATCTGTTTGATCCATCTCATCTGTAAAATGAAAAACACTGTCATTGGCACCAACTGGTGGCTGTCAGGCTAGGCTGGCTTGAACCAAGGAGCCATTGTCATTTAGAAAAGTGCAGTATTTATGTATAAGAATATTCATTTTCTCCCCTTCTCCTTGATCAAAGAAGTAATATACAGAGACAAAGAATTCTACTGAATAACTATCCTATAAACCCTTTACTTTAAATTGTGTCTCCTCACCCCTCTTTCTGTCCCTCTGAAGCAGTGGTGGAGATGCCAGGCTGTGTTTCTTTCCTCTTCTTCCAGGAAAGAACTTTTCAAATAGGTCCTAAATGCTCATTCAGTGTTAGAGAGCACACATACACCTACACACAGTTGAGCCGCGCCAACTCCTGACACGAGGATTTTCAGAGGCACACCAAAGTCTCTGTTTAATTTAAATTTATTTTTAATCACATAAAATTCAGTTTGGAAAATTGATTCATGGGATTTTGTGAGTCACCAGAAACTCTTTATAAGATTGAAAATATGTTGAAAAGGAAGAACTCTGCTTTCCCATGGCTGATATTCTACATCAACAGTAAAAATAATTAGTTTCCTCAGATCAGAACGAATGAGAAGACTTTTAAAATCCACAAAAATATGACATTAAGTCCTATGTACTGTCAAAATACATTTGATGTATCTGAGTTCTAAGGAAGAATTGAGGGGGAAAGTATCTACCAACATTAAATAAGTTTATTTTGTCAACTTTCTTTTTAAGTCTTACTTAATTCCCCACATAGTATTTAATACTTTCAGATTAATTAATTATGATAATCATCTTCTCTCCTCTCCTTTCCCAATTCTTTGTTCTATTAATTTTGGCAATGCTTGAGGACATTTCCTAGTTATTTAAAGGCGTTTCTAAAAGTGGTAATAAAATTAGCCTTTGTATACTCACCAAATCTTTATTACTTATATGCCTTTGGAAATAGTTCTTCCACCTGTAAATGGGTTTCTTGAAGAAAAACATTAAGATTTTTATTAAATCTAATGTGTCATGTCTTTAATATGTTTTAAAATTGCAGATTTAAAACAATAATTGGTTTAGATGATCATTGGTAGTCATATCTCAAAAGGCAGACAAAAAGAGGTAATTTCTCATCCCTACACACTTATTGTGCTCCAAGTCCTGGAAATGTCACTTGGCTTTGTGTTATACATAAGTGGCCCTCTGGTTTTAAGTGGTAAGTTCTTGCCTTGTCACCAGTTTTTAAATATTATACAACTTTTTATTAATCGTGCACTAAATTATAAAGTGCAACCAAAAAACTTATTTACATGAAGGCTGTTTGCAAGTTGTTGCAAGTTCTCAAATTTTTTTTTACAGAATTTCGTTGTTTCCTGCAATTTCCCTGGGAATATTAGGTAGTTTCTGTATGCCTGAGCCATTTTTCCCACCATAATATGAAAATGAGTTACAGGTATGCACAGTTCAGTATGAAAACATCTACAAACAATAATGAAAAGATCAACAAGCAAAGCTCTTCAGGGGGTTGGTCCCATAAATCACAGGAGGTTCATAAGATGACATGTCATTCAAGCAGAGAAATCACCTTTACAAAGAATATTTATACATACGCAAAAGACCCAGAAAAAATATTCTATTGACAGCAGTCATCTCTAAGTACTTGCATATACTCTGGTTTCTCTTCAGATCGTATAAATCTTTCGCCTTTTACTAAGTAATTGCATAAAATTACTTATTTTTTGTTTTCTTCTGTCTTCTAAAAGCATTTTCTAAAGTTGGGTTTGCAATTAACATATATCTTCCAATTAAAATTGAAAATTTGAAAATTCACTAAACATCAGAAAGATCAAAAGAAACACTGTGAAGATTTATATTTTGTAATAAAAAAGCCTCCAAACACTGGTGGTTCACAAGTCCCAGAACTTTCAGTGAGAAAACATCTGGCCAGCAGATTAATTTGTTCTTATTCTGATTGTTTTATGGTGATGTGTGCAGTACTTCTTACTGTCTTGTTTTTTCTCTTCATTCAAATATGAATTACCTATCTTGACACTGCAATATAGTTCAGAAAAGCTCTATATTTTAAAACCATGCAGTATTGCTCAAATAATCTCTTTATACCAGAGTCATTTAAGTTCGGTAGATAAAAATAAACTTGGAAAGTACATTTTAATGAAGATTATTTTTTCCTTCAAGGAAACTTTGTCAAATTGAAGTTAAAATACAACCTGGAATAAGACAACCCCAAACCCCAAATGGAAGGGCAAGTGTGAAATTGTTAGGGTAGTATAAGTACAGTGCTGCCTCAGGGAACAATGTCACTAAATTCAGCATTGTTTTAAAATTCAGAACCTTGAATTGGGGCCTACTATAGTGACAAATGTCATTAGGAATGACTCAAGTACTGAGTTCTTTATAATAATTACATAAAATGGTACAATCGCTTTGGGAAACAGCTTACACTGAGTTGCCATGACACCCAACAAGTACCTTAAAAAAGATCCAAGAGAACTGAAAACATTTGTACATACAACCTGTGTATGAGAGGTCCCTACAGAATGACTTATGATCATCAAAATGCATGAATATAATATGGACTAGTCATACAATGGGAAATTATTTGACAATAACAGGGAACGAAGCACTGATACATGCAATGACATGAATGAACTCTGGAAAAGTTATGTAAATGGTAGAAGGTGGTCATGAAGACCAGGTATGATATAATTCCATTCATATACAATATCTCAAAGAGGCAAGCCAGAGCGACTGCGCATAGAGGAGCAGTTTCCAGGGGCTGGAAACTAGACAGGGGCACAGGGTGACTGACTAGGAGTAGCTGACCAATTTCATTTTACCTTAATAAAAATGCTCTCAAATTGATAGTGCTGATTTTGAAAGGCTTCAAAGCTCTGTGAATACATAGAACACCATGGAACTGTGCACTTTAAAAAGATGAATTGAGTTGGCCAAATAGCTCAGTGGATTAAAGTGCCTGCAAGCAAGCTCAAGGGCTGGGAGTTGGATCTCTGGGCCTGCTGTGCCAGCCCTGTCCCCAGGGCATGCTGAGATGGCAACTGAGACTGGGAGAGGTGGTGCACACCTGTAATCCCAGCTCTTGGGAAGCTGTAAACAGATGGATCACTATGAGTCTAATCTAGTAGTGAAACCCTGAACACCCTTTAGACCCTTCCCTAAAATAAATAAATAAAAGGAAGAATTTATAGTATGTGAATTTTTAAATTCAGTTTAAAAACATTCTGGCTTTCTTTATTATAAGATATAGTTCCTCTAAACAAGCAGCAGAGCTCTTACGATTTTTTAAATATTTCAAAGAAGTTGCATGATTTAGGTTTTTAAATAGCCCTCAGTGTCATGACTGCATTGAAACAGAAACACAGAGAGTACAAGAAAGTTCTGGTCTGGCCCAGGAAATGAAAGTGTGCAGAGAGACGCCACTGCTTCACTCTCCACCGAGGCAATCGCAAGATCTGACTCTAATCCTACATCAGAAGTTGATTTTCTGTGCTCAGGGGATGGCTAGATAGTGTCAGCTTCCCCATTTGTTGACAGGTAATAGCATATTTGCCGGCTTTCTTGTAGGAATTTAGGACAAAAGAACAAACATGCTTGGAGTACCCATGGGGACCACAGGAGACAGTGGGAACAGATAACTAAATACACAAGGAAATGACCTGCCTGCATTACTTGCAGCAAGTGTTCATAACAACTTAAGCACTGTAAGAAATCAAATGAAAATACTTTAAATGTGCACCAAGAGAATTATCAATAAATTTTGAGAGTGGAATAGCTTGTAACAGTGGAAATAAATGAACCATAATACCATAACAAACTTGATAAACATTAAGTGTCAAGGATAGTAACAAAAACAATTTTGAAGATGTACACAGTATAAAGTCACTTATGGAAAATAAGGCTAAAGTACTGCATAACATTAAAGGATGCATATACACATCACGTGATGATATTCCTGGGAATGATAAGCACTAAAATCAGGCAGAGAACCAGTCTCTGGTTCTTAGGGCTCTTCTGCATTATAGACAGTGGACAGATGAGTGTTTATTGTGTTATTTCTTCTGACACAGCTTTCTATATATGAAACATTGCATGGTCATTCTAAAAAATTATATTAAAGAAAGAACATATAGGTCACTTCCTATGGAGTGAGAAAGGAAATAAGGAAAGATCTTTAAGAGAAGGTGCCTGGTGTGGGCCTAAAAGACATGATTTTAACATAGAGATGAAGGGAAAGGTCCTATGGATGAAGGGAACAGAGCAACCAAAGGAAAATAACAAGGTTTTATTTAGTATAAGGACCTATAAGCTTTCTTCGGGTCACAAAGTATTTTTAGATTTCAGAGTCTTACAGATTTTCAAAACACAGAACACAAAGGACAAAGACATTTTCATGAATTACCGTGCAGAAAGTGAAATACATTGAAAACAAAACATAACCAGAATTCAGTCTGGTTTGGAGGGTTGAAAACTTGCTCCTTCTTTTTAATAGTGAGAACAAATTGGGATCCCTGAAATATACCACTGGGGAGATGGTGGGAGAATAATTTTATCCACAAGTATTAAGTTGTTGCCTGAGGACAGCTGAGTAAACAGTTTGCTGAAGTCTGTTTGAGGCCTGCCAGCTAGTTACACCCATAATTTCATCTCTATTAACAAAAACAACTCGTACTGTCGCAGTGCCCTGCTTTGGCTACCCCAGGGTTTGCAGTTTGTGAATTATGGAGTGTCACTTGAGGAGCATTCTATAGCAGTGGGGGCTGTGTTTTGATGTCCTTTCATTACCCACCCCCACTCCGCTGATTTATGGCATACTAGGCAGAGACTTAAATCAAAACGAGAAAATACGTGTGAAATAATGCAAAACAGAGTCGAAAGGTTGGCAATTCTGTAATTATACCTAAAGGGAAAATAATTATGTAATACCATATGGCAACAGTAAGTCTCAGAAAAACAAATGTCCCCATACTGTAAATGTAAAATTCTGGGAAGAATGCACAAAGACTTTGAAGAGAAGCAGAGCAAAGGCTTGCCTTTGAGAAGGACCCAGAGAAAACTTTGTGAATGATACCTGGCCCTTGACAATACTATTTAGAGATCAGTAAGTGAAAATTTGAGTGAGCAGAATGGCATGGGCTTGACAGATAAGTGTAGAAGACAGGGCAAATTTTGAGGTATTTATTGCTTCTGTTCAGTCTAGACTACTATCTGGAGTAGCCATTGGTTTTACCCACCAGTTAGACTTCTGAAAATGTAAAAGCAACTTCTTGATAGAATGCAGAAAACTTTCCAAATCTTGACAGCAACCATGAAGTAGAAACTAAGTCAACATAAGAAACAACTCACACTGTGACCTTTCAGTTAAAAAAATGAAATGAAAAGAAAGATGAAAGAATTCCTTAGTAGTCAAGTCTAAGAACCTCTCCCTTGTAGGTCTGTCAGTTAATGAACAACCTCTATGTAGAGGGAAATAAGAAAGAAAAGACCTGGGTAATACTTCAGGTTCAGTCTTCATGCTGGAAAGCCACCATCCACCCTCCTATACATGGTTCAGCCATGGCATGGGGTCTGCATAAAAGATGGTAGGAAAAGATTGGGAACCTATGGCTCTTGGAGTTCAGCTTCCTGCATGAAAAAATAGCCCTAGTTGGAGCCATACCAGGGACTGTGTGAAGTTCAGCCATACCTGAACTTGTGTGAAGCCCTGACAGCGGGCAGAGGTAACAAAACCACCCTAAACAGGAAACTAGGGAAGACGGGAATTCTTTAAGACAGGTTGCCAATGAGGCCCTCAGGCCAAATCTGCATAGCTGTCTTTGTAAATAAAGTTTTATTGTTATATAGCCTTGCTCATTTGCTCATTGTGTGACTGCTTCTGAGATACAATGGTAGCCCTGGATACTAGCTGGAGATACCACATGGCCTAAGAAGTTTATGTTTTTTATTTTTATTTTATCTATTTATTTTTTGTCTTTTAGGGAAGGGTCTACAGGGTGTTCAGGATCTCACTACGTAGATCAGACTCACAGTGATC
>NW_004524591.1:18779715-18814056 GCF_000260255.1 Octodon degus | reverse complement strand
TAAATGAGAGTAAAAATTCTAAAGCTCCTTAAAACACTGTCTTGTAATAACTCACTTCATCTTCACATTACTTTATGCGTTTGATTTTAATGCCTATTTTATAACAATGAAATTGAGGCCAGTGAGGTTAAGAAAACTGCCTGGGATCTCTGACGTGCAAAGCAGCAGTCCAGAGACCGGGACGACTGGCATTTTCAGGTTTCCCCATGCTTTCTCCCCGCATCATGCAGAGGATGACAGAGGAGGACATGCCCAGGAAATCCACATGTCCTTCCCTAACCTCAAGGGCACTAGACAAGTCATTTATTCTCTGCAGTACCACTTAACATTTAACATCAACATGGATACTAGTGTTTTGTAAGGGCTCTACTGCTTTGTTCTATGAAAACTATACTTGAGAACTTTACCATTTTTAGCTTTGAGATGTCTTTAAAAGTGAATTTACCTTCCTGTTTCCTTTGTTCTTAACAATCCTTGCTCCTTTCTTTTCTGAGTGTTTAGCAGGATGAGTGAGTGCTTCCTTCGTGGGGAAGCTCAGCAGCAGCTGCACCTGCTTCCCCTCAGCCCAAGCTTCTGTGGCTGGGCTGGCCTGCCCCATCCCTGGGTGCCCTGCTTCCTGTTCTTGGTTCCGCTCCCCCAGCCCCCCAGCTTCCGCTCTCTGGCTAGTGGGTCATAGTGCTGTCCTGGTTGTTCTTTTGCTCCAGCTCCCAGCACTGTCTGACTACTAAGCTGAACATTTAAAAACCCATAGCCAACAGGTCCCACGTGTCTAGCCATCTGAAGGAGTCTCTATAAAGAGCGATTTTGCCAGTTTCAGGAAACCCCACCAGCATCTGCTCTCGGAGGAAATGGCTTTTATAAGTGAAACTATCCCATGTTCCTGGCAGCCGAACTAGGTGGATGCCTGAGAAAATGGGCAAGTTTCAGAAAATGACAACTCTCCTTTGCTGTCTAGTTTCATACCAGGCTAGGAAGAAAAAGGTGACTTGTCTCCCATGAGAAATTTATTGCCAGAGGAAAATAGAGACTCACACAACCACCATGCTGGCAAAGGCTGGGATGCTCTCTGACACCATGGAGTACACTTACTAAACCTTTTCTGAAATGACCAGAGAAAAAAAGTGTCAAACAAGAAGAATCTCTTCTCCTGAGAGACTGGGCCCCACCCTTCCATCCACCCACCCACCTACCCACGGGAACTATAAATTAGATATTAAAGGCTCAGAGAATTGGCAGCTGAAGCTTTAAACATTATAAAGTGCCAAGTCTGGACTTCAATACAGATACTTTTTTGTTTTAGGCACTGGTCATTTAAAAATACACTTAGACGTTTTTGAGCGAGGTAGAACTATAGATGAAATTCCCATGCAAAGAAAGCAAGATACAACAGGAGATGCCCTGCTCTCACATGTAGTAGGAGACCAGTAAGAACCCTTCCATAGATTCACACAGTCACTCTCCGAGGTTGGTATCATTATCTCCCATTAAAGATAAGCAGGCTCCTACATCCCAGGGTCACTCATGAGCTCATACTCCCACTGGGCAGTACCTAAAAGACAACCACAAACCACAGTTGATAACCCTCTTATTCTAAGATGGCCCACCTGACAGGGGAACATAGACTGACTCAGAAGTATCTTTCCTGGAAAGTCTCAGAAAAGGGGAGAATGGAATTTCAAGTCCTGTATTTCCCCTGAAAAGGAGGAGCCATTTTTTTTCCTTCTGTTCATACAACCACTGAGACCTCACAGACCAGTTCAGCAAACTCTTCTAGAACAAGGAAGGAAACTGAGGCACTGCTATGCTGGGTGACTTAATCAAAACCAAACCAATTACTAGAAAAACTATTCTTTTTGGTCTTACCACTGATTCCTACTTTTAAAAACTTTTTCCAGTTTTATTGGGGTATAACTGGTGAAAATGATAGGATTTTGGGGTGTGCAAGATGATGGTTTGATATATACCTATTTTGCAAAATGCTTGCCACAGTCAACTTATTTAACTTCCAGTTGCTCTGTTTATGCTTTGTGGTGAGAACATCTAAGGAGATTTCAAGTATATAATTCAGTGTTATTAATATAACAATCTTTTTTTGGTAATGATCTTGAGTGTCAACTCTACTGGCTTAGGAGACTAGCAAAGCCCACTTCCCAGGATTGGGTCACATGGGGGTCACCTGAGGGACCGTGGCTCTTTCCAGGCCCCTTCTTCTATCTCGGGCTCCTTCCCTGCTCTCTGCTTCTGGCCACCAGGAGGTGAGCAGCCATCCTCAGCCATGCCCTTCTGCCATGGTGCTTCGGACCTGGAGCCAGCTGCTCATAGACTGAAACCCCCGAAGCTGTGAACCAAACTAAGCCTGTTTTCTTATAAGTTGTCACTGTCAGGAATTTGGTATCAGCTATGGAAAGCTGTCTGATGTAGTTAACCATTGTAACCATGATTTATATTAGACCTTGTAAACTTATTCATCTTACAACTGCAAATTTATACCCTTTGGTGAGCGTCTTCCATTTGCTCTCATTTCTCATCTTTTAAATGACGATATATGTATTTTTTTCATCTTCTGTTCTTTAACTAATACATGAGAGATAACCAAGTTAGGGTAAGAAGATAAAAAAGTTAGGGTAAGAAGAAAAGCAGTGTTGGTATTACAGCTCAAAATTTAAAAATCGCCCACCTTTCATCCACCGTCAAAACCCATCAGTGTGTGGTCAAATCACATCATGATCTATGTGACTTTTTATCACACACAGCTGAGTTCTGTCTCCTTTCCTTTATTTTTCTAATTATGACAACAAAAATAGCAAATAGGGTAATGAATGAAAAATAAGCCATGATGAAAAGCCCAAAATGTTCCCTCTCATTCATTTAAAAAATTAAAAGCTTCGTTCTTTCTTCTCATGTTCTATTCAGGAGGGCAAACTTATGAGGATATTCTCAAGCAAGACTACAAGAGAAAATGTAAATCCCTGGTTTCTGCTGCTTTTCTTTTCCTACTTGGACTTTAGTGGTGAGTTTGAACTTACTGGAAATTAAGAGCAAATATACAATAGTCTTTAACAGATGCCTGGAAACTCTTGGGAGGAAGGTGTGTCTCCAATCGGCCATAGTTTTGCTCCTGAAAGCAGAACAATCAACCAAGTTAAAGCCAGAGCTGTAACATGTAAACCCCTTTCTCCCTCTCTCTGTGGTTTCTCTTTCTTCACAGCTCCGCTTTTCACAGTTCTCACCTTTTACATCAAGTTCTCCATCAGAGGTGGAAACACTGCTGCTGGGAGAAGTTGTTGTGTGGGAGGAAGCTGGTCTAGTTGGAGAAGTAGCTCACTCTGAGCACAGCCCTACTACCAAGAACTAGCCCAATTTCACATTAGCAGTAACAACCCCCACCCCCTTTGTGGTCATGGAAATGTCTGATTCTAAAGCTTGAAGATGCTCCAGTGATCCTCCTCATATTTTACATCTGATCCAAGTTCAGCTTCCTGGATTGTCTTACTGAGACAAATAATGGCTCTTTTCATTTTACCCATGGTCATACTCCAGTTGTCCTCATGGAGACCAGAAGATTACATATCAGTCAGACACCCAAGGACACTTCCTTGGTCCTCCTTAATAAGGAATAAGTTCTAAAGCCAAGCTCCACCCACTGTAATCTACAGTTAAGTACACTCTTTCAGCCCTTCAACAAGGCATATGCTTCAGGGCTCCCAGACATGTGTTTTTGTTTTTACCTGAATGGGAGGTTGATAAGCAAACTGGATATCAGCTGAATGAAGTTACAGTTGTTCACCTGGTCAGAATAGCACTGATCTATCCAAATGATTTTTAGCAAAAGAAAAATCGAGAAGATAAATGTAATCTTATTTACTATCTCCAAGTTAGTGCTTTATCATTCAGACTAAACACAGATTTTTTTTTTTTTGTTACCAGAGAACTGAGTAGGACTCATGATTAACACCATGAGTGTTATTTATAAGACAGAATCTTCAGAAAATTCTGGGAAAATCACAAAGGTTTTGCATTGGTCAGGAGGCTGGCTGAGGAGAGGATTGACTGCAGGCCATCCTCATTGAAAGCTACTTAATTCAGATCACATCCACTGGTGGAAACTGCCTCCTTTGGAGACAATGGCCAAATGGGTAACATCTGGGTGTGAGGAATCTATGTGGCATTGTAAATGGTGAGACTTGTTTAGACTTATGAGTAAATTTCAGTGTTTGTGGAATCTTCTCAACACTTGTCAGAAAGTGCTTAAGACTGAGTTACAGAGTGAACTATAGCTCTGAGAGTGTATAAGTGAATCATTCTACACACACACACACACACACACACGTGCACACACACACACACACACACACACACACATTCAAGCTCTCCTCAGGTGGCTCCCTTGACCTTTCACCCTCTGGGAAAGGCACACAAACTATAAAACAACTCATTCTACTCTAAGGGAAGGTTTGTCTCTCTCAAACTCTCTTTGATTCTTACACTGCAGATTTGCTAATATAGGAGGGCAGCTATTATATCACATATTGGATATTGGGGAGTTCTTCACCCTTTTTCATGCAGTATGGTTTTCAGCTTATTCTGGTGAGGAAAAAGTTTCCTCTAGAACTTCACCTCACTTCTACATTCATGGGAAACCTAGAGCATTAGGCGTAAGTAACTGTAATAGCCACACTTACCACATTAAAACTTTTCTATCGCCAAAATGTCTCTCTTCTCATAGGAGTTTTCTTCTCTAGCTTATCCTTACTTCCTTCTGAAGGAAGAGAAGAACCCTGAGCTCCTTGATGGCACTCCATGTCACCCACACACTCGAGAACGTGCTGCTCAGAATCGTCCTTCTCATTTTCAATTTCTCTTTGATGATACATGCAACTCAGATTTGATTCTACATTATGAATCAGCAAGTCTCAGACATACAAGATCTCAAGATTTCATAAATAGCTGTATTTTTCCTAATCTAAGGGGGATGTTTTCCAACTGTCAGTTTTCAAATACACTAAAGGCTTTTGAGAGCTTTTCTAAAAGGCTTCTCTTCAAAATTTAGAGGTTTTTTTTTTTTTTTTTTTTTTTTTTTTACAATAAAAGTTAAGCTTTACTATATCTTTAGGCTATCTGAATGGATGTGAAAATTCCTTGACCAGGGATTAAATTTTACATGGATGATGGGAATGATTGCTTTCTAGGGAACCACTTTTAGGTTGAAGATTTTTTTTTTTTTTTAATGGGCTGCCTTTGCTTTCTAGGCTGTCACTGTGAAATAGGGAATGAAATGGCGGCAACTTAATTATTTGAAAGTAAATTTATTTCACATGAAGAAAAACAAATAAAATGCAGGCAAGGTAGTAAAAGGGCATGTGCCAATTTGGAGTATGCTATGGCCTCACCCCATCCCAAATGAAAGGTTAGAGGTATTCGTCTGTCTATGCCAACATCTCTTCTGATTCATCCGAGATTCTTCACAGTCATCTTGGGCTGAATGATTATTTTGAAACAACTCTGATCAGAACTACTGTCAAGTTCTAATTAAACTCAGGTTTCTTAAGATTTTTGTTTTTAGAAAGATTCCTGGAAGGCGAGAGCAAAATTCAAATAAAACAATAACGTCATAGATATCAATGTGAAAAAGACTGGCTAACTCGTCTCAGAATTTCCTTTCTATGTCTCTCCCTCTTAGATATATTTTCCAGTTTGTGGGTGACACACTGTCTATAGCGCAAATGGGTACACGTAATTACAATAAAAATAAAGGCAATATAAAAACAATTGTGCATATCGTGCAGGAGAGCATAAATTAAAAACTGGGCTAAGTTACTTTGGTCTGTAAACCCTGAAAGTAGTCATTTTGAAGAAAAACAAAGTCATGACATGAAGACAAAATAGAGTCCTGAGGAATCCCCTTCTAGAGGGATTCCTTTTTGAAGAATCTAGAGGATTCTTTTTTCCTAAGATGCAATTTGAAACTGGATATGTATTACACTTTGTTTTGTTAAACAAACAAAAGACAGAGGTCGACATGGGATATGAAGCATCATGTTCTAGTATAGAAATAATGCTTCCTGTCCATTTCTATGTTTGGGCTGATCCACTAATAATTTATACTCACTTCATAGCTTTCAGAGGTTCAGGGTAAGGAATTAGCCTCATCCCAAGAGTTATCTTTTAAGCAGAACTTTCCTTTGCTGAGGCAGATGGTCATCTCTACATTTTCTAGTGAGGACCAGTGGGGAAAGGGCCAGAACAGCAGAAAAGTTTACCCTGTCTGGCTTACTCTGAACTTCAGGGAGTCTTTCTTGTCACTATTTAAGCTTTAGTTACCCATGAAGACCATTCCCTAGTCTCCATCTTCACAGCTAAATAGCCATGGTCTAAAGGTCTTGTGGCTTGTAAGCCTTGTGGCTGTAAACTTGACATTTCTAGCTACAAGTGCTCAACACTACCGACTCAACCTCTGTGCTTTCCAGGGGAAATTAAACAGCAATTAGACAAAGTCTGAGCATATGAATGTGTCAGAGCTTTACAGAGGACCGAGTGATGGTGGTAGAGAGAATTTAACAAAAATACTGGGATATGAAGCATCATTTTTTTCTTTCCATGAGATAGTTTTTTATTTTTCATTTATTTACCCAAATTATTTTTTAAAAATCTTTAATGAAATATAACATATAGGAAATAAGAATGGTGGTTAAACTAATTGTATATAACAAAGAGAAGGTAAGCTGAACTACTAAATAACATGTAATGATTCCTTATAATGCATTAGACATGTATTAAGAAACAAAATATTGGGTTTTTTGGGGGGTGTATCAGTTCTCTATCTTCTCTGGCAGAGAGGGGCTTGATACAGGGTGGGGGTCCACATTCAGAAATACTCATGCTCTGTTATTCTTGAACATCTCTAAGAGCACGTTACTGCATGCCTATCCTAAATACTGCTGGGCTGAGGAGTGAGGGGTGCAATCTATGAGAAACAAATGCTCTACTGAAAACGCCAACAGGCAAAGATTCCAGGCCTTCAGGGTTCATGTCTCCACCAACACTATCTTCTTTTACTGCTAGTGTTAACCCTCTTATGATTTTCCCTTCTTTCCTTCTATCTTGTATATGTACGTCATGGAAGGTAGGGGAGAATAGATGCATACAAAAAGATGTGGGTCAGGCAAATGTAATTTTGTGGTATTTGTTACATATGTTTCAGTTTCTTGGAATAACATTTTAATACATAAGTTTGAATGAATATTTTCACATTTTAAAGTATTAAATTTATGTACGTGTAAAAACCTAGCACATAGAGACTCTGATGATTCTGACCTTTAACAAAGGCCACCTGGGCTGTGTTCAAGAAACGTCATACCAGGTTGTGAGCAAAATAAACAAGTCCCCTGTTTCTTTCACTCTGGTCATGGCTTTTGTCATGACAGAGGACCATCGTGGATGAAATACGCAAAGACTAATTTGTAATAAAGTCTGCTTCTGGATCCTTCCAAAATTTTATAATTCAAAATAGTAGAAATGTCACTCATAAATAACAGTGGGATAATCAGCTCATCCTTGTTTCCAATTTGATAACCAACACAGTAGATTTCACAGTAAAGAATCTGACTAGGAACTCCATACAATATACATCTCTGAAAGACTGTGTGAAGGCAAACTGGTCAGACAAGACCCTGACTAAAGATAATAACACATTAATAGAGTGTCAAGGACCCTTCTAAATTTCATTATCTTCAAAAATAAACTCTTAACAATAACAGAAACAGAAATTATCACAAGTATTTATATTTAGACTGTAGGGAGAAGAACTCAATGCTCAGTTACCTCTAAAAAATACATAAAACTGACCCAAGTTTAAAAAACCCAACTAATAGTCAATCCATAGAGGACATTTATTTCTCACATGGAGATATAGTTCTACAAATCAATAAGATTTGCAAAGAGTTTTTAAAAGTAGAAAAGCATAAAATGAAAATAAAAAGCAAATGAGAGCTCAGACTTTCTCCTAACCCACCGGAATCAAAGAGTCTTAAGACCATCCAACAGGAATATTTGCACTAAGCAAATATTTATACATATAAACTCTCTCCTTTTAGTTTTGATCTTTCTCTTAAACATTATGAATTTTACAGCTTGGCAAAGTGTTGTGCTTGCCGTCCAAAACCCAAAAGGCTACTTTCAAAAATTAGAAGTGTAAACGTCTCTGTGAGGCCTTTTATTAGAGGGGGGTGAGGGCCCTTAAATTTTTGCACTGGCTTCTCATGCACACCATGACTCGATGTGCTGTTATATAATTTATATTTTGGTTGAAATTGTCTTTCAAGTGAATGGCATAAGAGCATGTTAGAGAATTTAGGGGAGAGTGAGGGTCCATATAAAGAGATTTTGATATTCACTTGGTAGTCACTGAAGGAAACAGCTCCAGCTCCATGCATGTAATTACTGCAGTGTCATCAGTAAGTAATATCTTCACAGCCCTGATTTCACCACGACCTCAGATCTCAGGAAGTGTTTCTAATGGAAAAATACCTGGTATACATCACTGAAATGCTCAAGTAGTAGCAAGGCGATTTATAAGAATACTGAAAAACACTGAAAATATAATCAAAATCCCTGCTTATTTTTAGGTCTGCTTCAAGTAGCAAGGAAAAAAGAAACAGGTGGAGGAACAGTTAATTCCTTAACTGCACGAGGAATTTCACCAATGTTTGATAACATTCAAGCAACAAGCCCAACAGTTTTGTATTCTTGAAGATTATAGTGTTGTCCCCAGTGTAAAATAGTGGCTCATCTTTAACAGCCAATTTTAAAGTGAATGGTCTCTTTTTTTAATATAGAACTGCTAAAAAAAAATAGATATATATTGGTAATGCTCACCCACTCAGAACTTGTTCACAGCAACAAGGGAAGCAGAAGCACAGGGAGGGATTTTCCTGATTAAGATGGCAAGGGTGTTTTTACACTAAAGGAGTAGGTAAGTTAGACAATCAGAAGAACTCTATAGGAAAGACAAGGGGACTTCTGATCCAATCACTCTTAAGATCCTGGAACTGATGAAGTCACACAAGTTACATTTTAAGCAAGGGTAGGACACTTTTGTTACAATTCCAAATTTTTATTGTTGATAACTGAGACAAACTGTGAGGATAAGGAACAGGCTACACTGAAGCTTAACAACAGGATAAATAAGATTTCCTAAATGACCCTGTATTTATACCAGCCAATGAGTCAAGATTCTTTAATAGATTTATTATATGTTTCAGCTACAAAACACAACAAAGCACTAAAAATATGTGAGGAAATAGGTGAATAAAAATAAATGAACTAGGGGCTGGGGAGACAGCATGGCAGGCTAAGCACCTGCCTGGCCAACACAAGGATCCAGGTTTGATTCCCAGTACTGCACGTGCGCTGGCCCAGGCCATGAAACCCCAGCTGCACCAAGCTAGGCACTGAAACCTGGTAGGTGGGCACACACCTGTAATCCCAGTGCTGGGGAGGCTGAGACAAGAGGATCACTACGAGTCCAAGCTGCATAGTGAGACTCTGTACCAAATAAATAAATAGATAAATAGTTAAAAGATAAAAAATAAATAAATGAACTGTCTCAGTTTCAAATGGCAATAAAGAGCATTGAAAGTCTGAACAAGAATTAAAGTTGGTTAGTTTTGGTTTAGAACAGTTAAATATTTTACAGAAGAAAAATAAAAACAATGTACTTGGGTTTATCTGGTAGTTTTGTTTTGTTTTTCTTTATGTTGGTAAGAAGGAAGGTTCCAGGCACACAAGGATCTGGATGCATAATAATATAGAAAGACAGTCATAAAATGGTCACTAAAAGTACAGCACAGCATCATTTTACTTGAAATTCCATAGAGTTAACTGACTCACTGAAGGATATTTGCATTTATGCTGGTGCACAATCTCAAGTCCTTGTCAACATTAGCAAGAGCACATTGTAAAATTACTCAATTTTTTTTTTCTGGAAAATTCCAACCATCAAACACAATATATTGAAGATCTTTTTAAATGTCATATAACCTATGTGGCCTGAAAATGTGAGTTCATCATTTTAACATATAACTCTTGAATTTCTATTCATAGAAAATTTATTTTAGTAAAATAATTCTATTTTATATTGAGGGTGCTTTGAAATGTGGCAGTTTTAGTTTGATTCACTGAAACTGACAGTGAAAATAAAACAGCTTATGCCAAATATAACCAGGATTAAAAGCAAATAACTATGTGATTGCAATGTCACATGGACAATGGGGAAATTCTATATAGTTTTACTTATTTATTTATTTATTTATTTATTTATTTATTGGCAGAACCAGGGATTGAACTCAGGCCCTTGCGCTTGCCAGGCAAGCACTTATTCTACTGAGCCATCTTCCCGGCCCTATATAGTTTTAATGTACATGAAATAGCTGGTAAGTTTGCTTCATTTTTCTCTGACTTTCCTCCCTAGAAGTTTGAGAACTATCAAAGGTAGGTTTTTTTGTTGTTTTTCAGGATTTTTTGTATTTTAGGGAAGGGTCTACAAGGTGTTCAGGGTCTCACTACTCAATCAGACTTGTAGTGATCCACCTGTTTACAGCTTCCCAAGAGCTGGGATCACAGGTACACACCACCACACCCAGTCTCAATTGCCATCTCAGCGCACCCTGGGGTCAGGGCCAGCACGGCAGGGCCCAGGATTGAAACCCCGGCCCCTGTACCTGCTTGCAGGCACTTCAATCCACTGAACTATTTGGCTGGCTCTACGAGAATGATCACAGTTTAATGAACAATTAATTATGCTAATTTAAATTCTGATGTCTCACACTACTTAACTTTATATCACAAATTTTTTTATTAACTTTATTGAGAAACAAATAGCAATGAGACAGTTTCAATACTGATTAATAGAGTAGTTTCAATAATTAATACATTGCAAATTGTTGTCTTCGTAGTGGTTATTCATAGTACAAGATGTAGACATGGTATCCTGTCCAAACACTATTAGTACAAATCTTTCTTCTCATTGAATTAAGGGAAAGTAGCTGTATATCTATCCTAACTATTTTGTATTGTATCACAAATTTATCTTTAAAAATCATTCTATTTCTCAGTTACCGAGGATCACACTATTTTTAAAAAAATTCTAAATATTTAAGGAAGCGTAGAAGCCTTGGCAAGTCTTGGCTTCTATAATTGCCTTATGTTCCTGAATTATCCCTTTTGCTCCCCCTCCCACAAATATTTTTATAAAACAAATGGTAAACACACACACACATGCACACACATACACGCACGCACACACACATGCGCACGCACACCTCATAACACTTCAAGCGACTGCACATAGGAAAGAATTTGGACTGTGTCCCAGTCACCAACATGTTAGCTATAGGACTTGCTCCAACTGAAAGCGCCTGCATTTGTGTTCTTGGTACAGTGCCAGGAGAAAGGAATCTTTAATTGAGGCTTGAGTTTAAATCTAATTGGATAAATGTACTGTGTAGAGATTTATGCCATGTCTCTTCTCGGCTGCTAAACAGTTGCCTACTCAGAAAACATCCCGCAGTACTCCTTCTTAGCACTGAACTTGTGCTCGCCGACTCCCTTCAGTGGAAACCTATGAAATTTTAGGGTAAAAGGCTTCTTAGGGGCTGCCTGGGCCCCCGTCCACAATTCATAGGTGAGGATACTGAAGTGGGAGCAGGGAACATCTTGCAGAACCCCAGCCAGGGTCTCAGCTACATTCTTCTCTGCTTCCAGATCATATATCACACCTACGTAAGCAACCGTATAGAAAAATAGGCCTCTCTTCACCTCCTTTATCATCTTACTGACCCTGGAACTGCTGGGTTTATTTGAATTCCCTTCCTCTGTCTCCCTTCCAACCCAATCTCACACTGTTCCGTGTTAGTCATGGTCCTGATTCATGGTGTTTAGTTTGGTTTAACAGGTTGGTGGCAGAGACAGTGCACATAGACCAGGGTCTCAACGCCCTCCCATGAAACAAGCACTTAGCTTGTTCCTTTCTTGGTACAAGGACAGGAATGCATATTCCTCGCTCTTGGAAATAAAAGGAGAGATT
The DNA here is from genome assembly GCF_000260255.1 of Octodon degus. Classification (NCBI taxonomy): domain Eukaryota; kingdom Metazoa; phylum Chordata; class Mammalia; order Rodentia; family Octodontidae; genus Octodon; species Octodon degus. The sequence goes on along the minus strand of NW_004524591.1, from coordinate 18,801,974 downwards.
AGGCATCTATGCACAGTGCTTTAAAAATGAAAAGTGCTATTATTACTTTGAGTTAAATTTCTCTCATAGGTTCAGCAATAAGCTCACTAGTATTTGCTTCTGGCCCGAGAAAGCATCACGGATACGAAAGGTAGTCACAGGTAGGGCTCTCCGCCTGCTGCCATCACCTTTTCTCATCTCTATACATAGATCTGCCCAGAGTGGGCACACCCTTGTAAGCCACTGGTGTATTTTGGAATAAAATATTTCATTTTTCTCTTTTCATTCTCTCTCTCTCTCTCCCCTTCCTCCCTGTCCCTCTGTCTTGCTCTCCCTCTCCCTCCCTCCTTCTCCCTCTCTCTTGCTCTCTCTTTCCTTCCTTCTACTTTTCCTCCTCCTCTCTTTTTCTTTCTCCCTACCTCTCCATTCCCTCTCCCTTCCCTCTTTCCGTCCATTCCTTCTCCTCTCCCTCCCTCTCCCTTTCCCCCTGCTTCTCTCCTATAGTACTGTGGGTTGACCCCAGTGTACCCTCACCATATACTCTACCTCTGCTGTTGAGCAGTCCTTGGAGCAAAGTACATTTTAATAAACGGGTTTTGTAATTGGCAAAACAGTCTACTAACGAGATAAAATGCTGATTCATAAAGAGACAACCACAAATGATAATATATGCCGTTCGTAGTTGGGGTAAGACTGCCCATCAGATGAACACAAACATGCAGAGGCAGCGTTGGCTGAAGCAAAAGCTATGGCAGGTCTGAATCACTCCCTGGGATCTTCAAGGTGGTATCATCAGTGGGACCTTGTAAACACCTTTCCCTGCTGGTTAGGCTACTGTCCTGACCTGCCAGGATGCATCAGAAATGCAGAATCATTTGGTTGGTCTGGCTTTGCTGCCACATGTAGACACCCAATGAAATCTCCAGAGGTGTGTGTGTGGAAATTCAATCTGATTTAGAAATCAACTCTCCTGTAGGTAATGGGCTCTAATAAAGATCTGGAAATACAGTCTCACATGGTGTAATTAACAGTGTTGGGAAATCAACAGGCCAGAAAACTGTTGATAGAAAAATATGTCTATTGTTCAAAACATATTTGGGGCATTAGGAAAACAATACCAAATTCTTTCTTTTGGCCTCTGCCCTTAAAAGCACATAGGCTAATGAAGGGGGCATCGGAGCTGACGTCATAGCATCACCAGGGGCCTGAGACCCATTTGTATGTGGTTAGCAGCTAAGTCCTGGTTTACTGCTGATGTCATTAGTCATTCTTAGGCTAGTGAGGTCGATTAGCAAACCTTCTTTTTCTTCCACATAATAAACAACCACGGCAAACCACAGACGCACACCTGAGCACACCACACGCTGTGAGAAGTTGCGTGTTGTGTCAACGATTAACAGTTCTCACTGCTAGGGCTGCAGGAGCAGTAACAGTGGGTGATGACACAAGACTCTATTGTTTTGCATCCTCTGTACAGAAGCAAGTGAGCCTCCATCCTTCCTGGGCACAAATAAATGCAAATCTTTCTACAGCAACCGTATGCAGAGAGAAATGCTGCCAGCCAATGCTCCACGTGGTAAACTCGAGAGGAAATAAAGAAACCGAAGCCTTCGTTTAAGGAACATGGTTTGATGTGCATGAATGTGTGCATTGTAAAAATCTAATTGCACAGCTCCACTTTCTGGTAGACTGCACAGATCTACTGTCACCCCACAAAGCATACTGCACATCTGCTCTGGTAATTAAAATCCTGTGATAACTTTCTTCATCTGTATTTTCTAGGAAATGCTCTGCAAGGGTAAACAACCAAAGTCAGGCTTCACGTATCTCATAGAGGTAAGTGTCACAATTGAGTAATTATGCTATTGTCTGTTCTGTTCATTTTGGAGCTATTTTATTTTTCTTTGGCAAGACACTTAGCCCAAAACTTGGTTGAAGTTTTCAATACAGCATCTGTTGTACGTCTGTTAACAGAACTGCACTGGGTAGGTATTCCAAGGGCTCAAGTAATCATTATGTATCTGTTTTATAAACCACCACAAAAAATGCATATGTCTGTCCCTATATGCACACAGAGACACATATACCCATGGCCTACATAGTCTCCAATAATTTCTGTGAAGTCTTTTCTAGTAAGAGAAAGTAATCACCCCAGTAAAATTACGGGTGCTCAGGACTAAGCCACTGGCTCTTTGGTTGGCCTCCTGACAGTGTGTGCTTTTCATTAATGCTGTTTCCTCAGTGGAATTCCTGACGTCTCACTTTAAATACACTTTTCTGTAAGTCAACTAACAAGACTAATTAGGAACTGTGAAAGGCCATATTGATAGAGTAAAACTATATAAAGCAGCTCTGACAATTCTCCTGGAGGACACCATACATCACGGGGCTTTGTGCTCCACCACGAGCCCTTTTTGGCTAGAATATAAATAAACTGAGGTAAAATCACACATTTTAAAATGACTTTAAAGAACCACATACTTCCTGAAAGGACCATTTTCAAACTACATAGAAACATGCTTAACCAGTCTTTACTACACTAAGTGGCTAGGGGATTTCACAGGGGCACGACTCAGTGACCTACTGACTAGGGGCATAGACCCTAGTGCTCTTTCCGTGAGGTTGTGGTTTGATCCGTCTTGGTGAATTGTCAAGTTAGCTCAGTCACAACTAATATGACTTTTCCTCATGGACCACCTCAAGTCATGGGCCAGCCTCACACTTCCCAGCTACACCCCAGTGAACCTCTGGCCTGAACAGGACAGAGACTTACAAATGAGCACTACTAGCCATGTACAGCATTACCAAGCATCTAAGCCGTGCTTCTGTGGGCTACAGAAATAGCCACTGGCATCTTGAGTGGAGACCCCAAGAAGGTAGCAGGGAACTCAGACACAAGTGGGCACAAATCCTATGTTGCCACTTACTCGGAATGAGGTCTCCGTAAGCCTCAGTATCCTCATTTTTGAAAGGAGAATGTGATGACAGAGACAATGATGGCTGCTATGACTAACACTAAATGTCATTAGGACATAAGTACCACTGCCATCACCACCACTATCACTACTATCACGACTGCTACTACCACTATGCTATTGCTACAAAGCCACTACTACTACAGTACTACTATCTTTGCTACAGTATGACTACTAGTACTGCCACCATTACAGCCACAATTAGCATTGTTACTCAGTCAGTATCTCTCCTCTTATTGCTGCCTGTTGTTACTGTGGCGTGGTAGTTTAAGGCATAAGTTCTCATCATGAGGATGCTTGGTTTAAATGTCATCTCAGCTACTAACAGCATAAATTACTTAATCTTTCATTCCTGTTTCCTTCTCTACAACATAACGATCAGTAAATATCTCTTAAGAATGTTGCAAGCATTCAGTGTATTAATGTTTATAAAGAAGGCATTTAGAACAGTTCTTGGCTTGGGAAACACCCAATACAGTATGCTAGGAAGATAAGTGCAGCTGACAACTGTAATAATGCAACAAGAAGGACAGTAACTCTGTTTAACTTGTTACCTGTAAACAACATGTTGCAGGCTGTCAAAACTCATTTATTAAGAGCTGATTATACAATCTTAGAAAGGTGAGTGTCTGAACCAATTATTCACAAAACTATTGAGCGCCGTAACCAGCAACTCAAGCATGGAGTAAAGACAGCCAACTTCTCAGTCTTCTCTACCTCTGTCTGAAAAGTACTGTTGACTCCCATCAGAAACCTGAGAATCAGTGAAAGCACTTTCCCCATTCAAAGTATGTGGCTGTAGGTGACACAAATAACCACTGAGGAGAAGCCCAGTTTGGAGAATACCAAGGATGGTTAAAGCAGTTATGAAAGTTTGAGGTTCTCAATGAAAACTTCTGGGAAAAATTTCTGCCTCAGTGCAAAATAAACAGTTCTCCATTTTGCTGAAATGCAAAGGCTGCTTAGACACAAGTTACTCAGAGTGCGAAGGGGAGCAGATGTGCCCCTCCTCCACCGAGGACTTGCCTTCCTTGACTTTTCTCTCTTCTGTGCAGTGCCAGAGTCAATAAACCCAGCGAGGCCCCTATGTGACTTCCAACAGGCAAATACCGTAAATCCTTCAAAGGAGAACGGCTTGCATATGCTAAAACTGTATATGCCATCATTCTGGATTTCTGCATCTTCCTGTGTTCTGTATAAAAAAATTCTACAGCAATTAGACATAAGTTCCATGAGAGGACAGAACATATTGTACTGTTCTCTCTCTCCCCCAGGAACTATCACGATGGCCGGCACAAAGTACATTTAAACAAATGTTGGTTAAATGAATCAATGAGTCAGTAAATTTGAAGAGCTCTGAAACACTTCAGAAATACACCCCAGCCTCTGACTCTTGTAGATTTTAGGGATGATGTGAATAAAAGTAGGGCCTCTGGCTGACACATTTCATTTCATGCTCTTCATAGTGAGCAGTTGCTAACCTCACCAGCAGAAACAAGGTGCACTGGTCAATCACGCTGCCCAAAGAAGAACTTGCAATGTTCCTGGCTTAGTGAGACATGTTTCTTATTAATTTTAGCTCATCTGTGCCTCTTGCACATCACTCCCAGATTTGAATTTCAAAAAAACCTGATTTCATTCTGTCTCTCCCTATTCACGTTCCTCCAATAAATCACTGTTGCCTGAAAGGTAATACATGTTTCCTCAGACAGGCATCCCAGAGCCCTGCAGGTTCTGGGCCTTCCCAAGTGGCGTCTCCTGCATGAATCCATCTCTCAGCTCCTCAGGTCTCCTGCCAATCCCTAGACACAGAGTTGGTCAGCCAGGAACTGATTCATCTATTTGAGAATTGGTGTCTTCAGTAGCTTCTATAAATGAAGCCACATCATTCCGCTCTTGTGTTGTTCTCAATAAGAGAAGCCAAAGCCACTCTTCCTTCAATGACATGCTTACTTCCTTCCCAAGTCTTCCAAGTCCAGAAGACTCTTGTTTCCCTGAACTTCGATGGTACTTCCTCTTGATCTCATGCGTGTGGCACAGTAGTCACGAGCAACTTCATAATTAACCTCCTGATCCCCCAATTCACACAGGCTCTATGCTTCTCAGACTCAGACTCCACAGTACTCCCGTGCCGTTTAACCAAGCTAACCCTTATATTCTCATTTGCCTCAATACAAATATCTGAAATATAATCCACGGGATTCAGTGATTCTAATGAGTCAACTGTACCCATTCTTACAGTAGAGTTTCAGGCAAGGCTGCTGTTTCATATAGCGGGGTTGTAGGCTCCAGTCTCAAGTGAGCCTTTTCCAGGGGAGACCTTAAAGCCTATTGTTACTCCTGGTGTCAGGGCACCTAACAAGGCCGAGACAAGCAGAGCCCTGACATCTTTATCTTGAAAATATCTTATTATCTGAATGTGATGCAGGCTGAGGCTGAGTGTAAGGGACCACTCTGCACTGTACGTCAGGAGGTAATATGCTTGGAGAGCTTGCTGCGGCTCTAATGAGGATATCACCAGTGAGGGGCTACTGCCCACATACTCTTGGCAACTGACTCATTCTTCTTCTAAGCTCGTAGGAAGTGGAGGTAAAATATGAACTGACACACGTCTTTAACCAACCTGCTAGTGACTCAGCCTGCCACTGCCTATGAGAGAAATGCATCAGAGTGAGGCCCCATAGTCACAGCAGGAGTCCCCCAGGATCTTGGGACAAAAGGAACTGGAAGATGCCACTTTTCTTTTGAGAGCAGGTGGCCAGTGTGGATGCTTAAAGCAGCAGAAACTATACGCTGCCATGCTCCTGACCACGTGCTCCTCCTTACCCTTCAGGCTCTCTCCTGGAATACTTGAATTATTCATAATACATGGTGCCACCACTACACACAGGCAAGTGGGGCAGCAACCCGGCAAAAACAAACCAAGGCCCTCCCATATGAGAATGACAGATCTGTGACTTTAAGAAAGAGCTGGTGCACTATGTAGCAGAAAAGCCTGTAGATTCAGCTGTGATCTTACCTCACTCTCCCTTCTGCAGTGACCTCACCCGGCCACAATGCCACTATTCATGCAGATGGAGTGAAACACTGCATACAAAAGTTTCATTTAGGCACATAAACATGAATATTTTGCCTGTTTGATTAAAAAATGAAACCCAGATACATGACTTCCTGCAACTTGATGAAGTTAAGAAAGATTAAAAAAAAATAAGTTTAACTTTAAAGAATAACCCTGAAAAGCAAAATAGAAAAAAAAATTCTCTATTGGAAAATTGTATTCTCTGGGCGAGTTAGCCATCTTGCATCCTTTCTTGTCCCACAGTCCATTGATGGTGAACCTCTACGAGCTTTCAGTGATACAAACAGGCTGCCGTGGCATGCAGGTCCTGGGCTCACCACTTCTGCATGATTCTTTGGCAACATAGGTTTTCTATTTACTTTGAGAAAGTCACCCATGGAAAAATTACCTATCAAATCTTGTTCTTCAAATACATATGAAAATATTAAACTCTTATTCATTGATTTAAGCACACAATTCATTATGCTTATGAATATGGGCACTTATAGATACAACACATGCTTGGAACAAATTCAAAATGTGCTAGCCATTTAGTTACTTTCAAAGTTATAATCTATTTGGAGTTGAAGAAAGAAGCTGTAATAAGGTTTTGAAAAAAATCTGTCTGCCCATTGGGTAACTGCGGAATTATTGCTATTTTTAATTTCTCAAAAATGTCTTTTTTAATTTTCAAAAGAAGCCCATGGTAACAGAATTAGAAGACAAGAAGAAAAATAAATAAATCCCAGTTATGATTTTAAATTTAAAGATAACTTCTGATTTTTAGTTATTTAGCCAATTGTTTGTGAGAGACATTAAGAACATATTGTATAGCTAATATTATAGTATTTTAATTTTTTCCATAAAATAAGTATTTTGACTACTTCAGTATTTTCTCATAATCATTTTTCAAAAAACATGACTTTAATTGTCACACCACATCCCACTATTTCCCTATTATTGGGAATTTAGATTATTTCCCACTTCCCAAGTCACGTTTATAATTCTTTATAATGGTATTATAGTGAATGCCTCTGCTTGGGTCTGTGACTTTTTAGGGTATTCTCTTACATGGAATCAAAGTATATAGGTACCTTCAGGGCTAAAAGACTCCAAGGTGCTTGGCACTTCTTGTTTCCCAAAACGTGAAATCATATTTCTGGCATGTAACTGGCCTCTCAGCCCCATAAATCAGTGTTTTCTGAAGCATTTCTTTTCACCAAAGCATGTATTTTCCTAAAGTTCCAACTACTTGGCAAACAATAGAAGATAAGCTCTATTTTTCTCAGAAATAAAAATTCCACTAATATTTCTAATTATATAAGGGGATGAAAATATGTTTAAGTGGAATATAGTGTTTTAAAAAATGATGGGGGAAAAAGATAGTGCAGGAGACGCTGCCTACCAAACTGTGTAACTGTCAACATTTGTTAGAGAAACTACATGTGAAATATACTATGACTGAAACTGCTACCTAACTTGAAATTTATGGTGAATCTTTTGGAAAAGTGAAAACTTGCCTTGTTAACACAAGAGGGAGAATATGAGAACTCTCCTATTTTAGCAGCTTTTCTGTAAGTAAAATTGTTTCAAAATAAAGCTAAAAGATTTTTAAAATATTAATTTAAACAGTTTATTACAATATTAATAATTGAAGGAAAAATTGAAGTTGTACCTGGTATATACAAAAATTTCAGAGAACTAAGGAAGCACGTCCAGTCTGGTAGCTACTGGTCTTTTTGTATATTTACAAATGACAAATAGCTTCAGGACTGAGCAGCATCCCAACCTGATTCTGCAGTGGCTACTTAAACCTGTCTTCACTGAAATCTGGGCACATATTAGAGACAAAATTCACTGGATCTTCACATGGCCAGCATGTAAACTCCACATTCATCAGTTTCTCTTTTCCAAAGAAATGACAGTGGTGGCAATCCCATCTAGTGGAGCTGAGGCTTTCTGAGAAGCTGGGGGCGGCAGCTGGACAATAAAGATGGGGAGAAGCTGGGGCATCTTCTCTCCACTGCATTCCCATCAGCCTGTGCGCAGTTGGCTTGTGTGGAAGCCTCATGCTTCTCAGGCTTGTGGCAGCCAGACTGCCTGCTATGTTGGTTGCAGGGGAAGAGAAGAAAAGTGTCTTGATGTTTGCTTTGAAGAAGCCTGGAGAACCTAAATCCAAGTATTTCACATAGAGACAATGTCACTCAGTTCTCGATGAGATTATCAAATGGTCCAGTTCTAACCTTACAGATTTTCAGAATCTATACTCGGCTAGACAGATAATTGAAAGATTCCACAAGGATAATTAGGTCTGTGTATAGCACAGTTCTGAAAGTTGAAGGAAACCTAAAATTTCATTACCTGATAAATTCATTCCATAAAAATTAGATTTCATGTCATGACACTTCAATTACATATTTAAAATGAGAATTTAACATATTTAATTGGACAATAATTACACAATTATTACATGATAATTAGATGTAGTGTATCATAGAACATATACCTTCTCTGGATTTAATTACTACACTGTAGAAATGACAAAATAAGACTTATTTCATATGTTTTAAATATCTTTCACTAATTAAAATGTGACAGGCATGAAAACTCCAAATATCTTTAGCTATGATAAAAAAGATTGCACTAATCCCCAAATGTATTTCTTATGTTTTGTGAGTCACATACTTAAGGTCTAAGTTTAACATGATTAATGGACAGTCATCTTTTTTTTATAAATGATATTCAGGGGCAACTTGCTCGAGTCCCCCTTCTGTTCCTCTCTCAGACAGGAGCTTTCTCCCAATAAATATTCTGCTAAATGAATAAATATGATATTCAAAATTTTTTTGTTGAAAATTTGTAATGTTGAGTCCAGACAGCTCCATATATGTGGGGAGCCATGGAAGTTGGCAATTGGTCACACGTGTGAGAGTGGGATGAGGCCTCAGTGTCTAAAGTAGTCAAGCTACCTCAGTCCTGAAATGAGCATCCTAATTGATTAATGTCAGCTGTTGTGTCATATGATACTAACTTTCCAAAGGTATAAACAAATGTCCCTACTGTGGTGCTGGGGATCATTTCACCAATCAGGTAGATGGGCCACCACCTGACCCTGCTGTTCTTTTTGTCTGTCTTTCCCTCACTTCTACCTGTTTCTCCCCCGGGTACAAAGGACCACACCAAGAAATCAATGGATCCATAAATATATGTGCCATTTCATATAAAGCTCATAAAAAATAAAATTTTAACCTTATATTGTTAAAATATGCATGCTCCTGTGATAAAACTATTCTTTAAGTGTTAAGAAAAGGTAAATACAAATTGCAAGTAGTAATGACCCCTCAGGTCAGGTAGGAGGTCAGAGTGCAGGAGAACATGGTTATCAGAAAAGACCTGCAATGCCTCATACTGGGGCAGGGAGCTGTGTTCTCACATATTCGTTGGCTTATTGTGCTTTATGTCAAGTGTTTTCGCTACATATATTGTCATTCAAAGCATTGTAAAGGATGAAAGAAAAACACATTCATTTCCATTTGCAATGCTATCTACTGCTATGACCAAGAGTGAGGAAATACATTGGTCCCCCTTACCTATATTTTTGGTTTCTGAGGTTTTAATTACTTATGGTTAATCATGATCTATAAATATTAAATGGAAAGTTCCAGAAATAAATAGTTCACAAGTTTTGAATTTTTGTTGTCAGTGGAATGACGATATCATGTACTGTCCCTCGAAATCCCACACTGATGGAGGCATCCCTTTGGCCAGGGATGTACACACTACCAACCCTTGGTCAATTGGAGCTTATCTCAGTTATCAGATTAATTATGCTGGTATTACAGTGTTTGTGCTTAAGTAACGCTTACTTTACTCAGTAATGTTCTAACGTACAAGAAGAATAATGCCAGTGCTCTGGATAGGTCCAAAAGAAGCTGCAAAGTACTTCTTGTAAGTGAAAGGTGAAAGCTCTCAATTAGGAAAGAAAACAATCTTGGGCTGAGGTTACTATGGTGCAGAGTAAGGGTGAAACTTTTGTCTATGAAATTTTGAAGAAGGAAAATAGATCTGTGATAGTTTTGCTGTTGCACTTCAAACTGCAAGTTAAGGCCAAAGTGTGTAATAGATGTGCAGTTAAAACAGAGAAGGGATTAAATTACAGAGTTCAGTATTATCTGTTTCAGGCATTCCTTGGGGGTCTTGGACCAAATTCTTCACAAGTAAGGAAGGACTACTTCATATTTATTATATGTATACATTGATTCATTATTTAAACTTAGATTTAGGTTAATGTTATACCTAGAAAATATATAAGGCAGTTTTTTTATATCATGCACATTTTAAGAACTGTTAGTTGCCAAGAATGATGTCAAAATTCAGCTCTTGGCCAACTTCTTAGCCAATTGGATTCTACTTCTAAGACCTGTAAAACTATTTATCTTGCACAAAAGTCTGGCAACTGCATTAAACACTTTTTTTCATACTGATGTATTAGGTATCCCTAGCAACCTAACAAATACAAAATAACCTTAAAGATTGTCTTAAAAAATCAGCTGATTCTATCATTATGGACATGGTTGTTATATGGACATTGAGGTCTATAAAATGCATATATTTGATAGCACTCAAAAATAAAGGCTTGGGCCAGGGTGACGGCTCAGTAGTATAAGCACTTGCCTGGCAAATGCAAGGACCTGAGTTCAATCCCTGATTCCATAATAAATAAATAAATAAATAAATAAATAAATAAATAAAGGCTGGTTTACTACCAGCACCTCAGAGAAGAGATTAAATTATTTGTTTTAATAAAAAGCAACTCACAATGAACATAAGGAAATTGATCAGATTTGGTTTCTCTCCCACCTCCCAAATTGTAGTATCCAGTGATTTCTTTTTCAAAAATAATCTCATCCATTCAACACACACCCTTATATTCACTGTTGCTTTAAGCAGGTGGCTATTCCAACAGCTGGGTGCCACTCAATGGGAACTGAAGCAGAGGTGGCTGAGTGACTCAGACCTGAGGCGTGGCCTGTAAATCTGCCATATGCGCACTGAGACATCCATCAGGGTGGTGTGCCCTTTCTCCACTGCTGCAGCCATGAAGTCATGGGCCTGCCATAGGGCTAACATATTATTAAAATAAATCACTGGCCTGGAGTCTTGCATTTAAATACCAATTAACTCATAAGTAAATGGGAAGGAGCTGACTTGTCTCACCCAGAACGTTGGTTGGAGAAGTTGCTGAAATTACCACTCTATTTTGAGGCCTCTGCTTTCACAGATGCTGAGACAGCTGAGAAACAAGGGGCTACCAAAGTATGTGCCTTAGAAAGCCAGCCTTGGATCTGGCTTATAAATCTCTTTCCAATTTTCTTTCACAAAGAAAGTTGTACTTGGCTGAAGGTAGCTGCAGTAGGATCATTAACTTTCGAGAGCATTTAATGTTCATTGATGCCTAAATGAAACAATCAAATAAACAAATCACAGGCCCTCGCTTTTTCATTGCCTTCTTGGTCTCTGCACAGAGCAGGTGCTATAAGAGAGAGTCCACTAGAGCAAAATCTGTCTTGAGATATCTGCCTTTCACTCAGTTCCTGTCCAGCCACAATCTCATGGAGGCAGCCAGACTCAGCCTCAAGGCCCAAGACCTACGAACTGTCCTCAGTTCCTCAAGACACACTGGGGCCCTGGCAGGCTGCTCTTGCTCTCCACAATGCTTCTGAAGCTAGGGTTTTTTGTTTTGTTTTGTTTTGTTTTTTGCTTCTTATGCTCCCATGCCAAGTTCTAGCTCCATTTGTTTCATGACACTGAAGTGTCACTTCTCAAAGTGAAGTCTCACTTCTTAAAGATGTGGATCATTCTGCAAAGCCTTTCCAAGGCATTTGGAGAGCTCCTCCAGTATCTTGGCTTTTCTCCTTGTCCACAGCCATGAGCTCTAGCAACCAGTCCTTCCTGGCTCAGACACATTCTCTAGTTTCAAAAGGGTCACACTCAGAGTGCAGACTCTGCTGTCAAGATTAATAACCCTGAGTTTGCATGAAGAGCTTTCTCTTGCCTACATATTGTTCTTCTTCATGTCAGCTAGAGTTACAATTTGGATTTCAAATCAGTTTATTTTCTTGTCTCATTCATAAGAACCTGAGATGTGCATAGACCCAGGGATTTACGGAATGTAGCTTATACAAACTTAGATGTGAATAGACTGCCACGCAGCAGCTCAGACCTTGCTTGTATGAAAACAAAACACTACATGAGCTCTTCTCTGTCCCTGTCCCTAGTGACCTACAGACATGTTGTTAAACCTCATGGCCTATTAAGTCATTAATTTTTATCCTTCTTATCCAGAGCCATCAGATAACAAACTTGAATCTGAAGCTGAGGCCAATGGGAGTGCCTTCACCGACCTCATGAATTGTTCTGCCCTTTCCCCTCTGAGACCAAAGACACAGCCATGAGCAATGATTGCAGAGCGGCCTCTCAGGGACAGCTTTATGACTAGCTCCAGGCTCCATCTCCATGATCAGTTAAAAGGGAAAGTGTGTTTATTCAAGTGGAGTCATGTTATTAACAAATTAGAGGGCACAGTTGCTAAATAAAGGCTACTTTCCAGCATCCAGTACATGCTATGAGACTTCGATCTTGTGTTCCACAAAGGAGGGCCAGGCTATGACTCTTCATCTACTGAGCAAGCCACAGGCACCTAGGCAGTCTGGCTAGCTCATCCCAGGGTCAGAACCTGTCTTGCAGACATAAGCACCTGGGGAAAGCATATCAGGACTGGTGTCTCCGGCCTGAGCATCTGCCTGGGTTCATTTTAGAATTCAAGACAATGTATCTTCTCTTTGCTCAGCTCTGGAAGCAGGAGAGGCTCCTTGTCCTTATGGGTTGAAAACAGCTGCCAACAATCTTAAGATACTGCTTGCATCCTCAAAGGAGATTAGCCCTGACTGCCTTTGGACAGAATTCGGCCATGTTGCCTATCACTGTCTCGTTGCTCAGTTACTTTGCAGTTCTAAATGCTTCTTAGGGGATTCATTTTGGTTTGAGCATTAATAAGAAGTGATTGATGCCTTCATCAAATATTATAGAAGTGATGATGCTGAGATGATTTAAAATACAGGCTTTGAAAGAACATGGAGTCATGGAACAAGAACGGAGTATGACTGTGTCTCTCTTGTCCTCTGCCTCTCGGCCCTTCGTGTTCATGTAAGATTGCATACAGCAGCAACCCTTGCATTGTTTACTTAATTCAGAGATAAGGGGTCCCAGACCTGCTTTGGAAAAGAGAATCTTATTTCTAATACAGAAAATGATTGTAAATATATGAGTTTAGAAAATAGGACATAAAAGAAGTCTTGCTAAAACTTTTGTTGAGAAAACAAAGTACTTGAGCTTGTTTTGATCTGTAAACTATTTTCTACGCTACAGCCTAAAACTTCCACATCCATCAGCCTTCCTGCCTTAGTGTCCTAAGAAATGTCTGCAAACCAATAATGTTTTCCCTGGGGATTTCATTACTGAAAGGGCTCATTAGGAAAGACATTAAAACACGAATTACCTCATAAACTATTTAGTTGTGTACCCAGTGGGAGTGTGCTTATTAGAGCCTCAACTTTTCACAAATAGAGCTAATCAATTAAACTTCATTAGAAACCAAAAGGACCCAAACAGAATGGATAAATCAGGAACCATTTATAAAAGGACTTGATTGGAAAAATGGATGCCCTGTAACTGCTATAGGTAATTATCAGCGTTTAGATAGAGAAGGCAATTGAAACACTCCTGTCTTGGGCTGAAATGTCTGAAGTTTCAACAGTTTCTAGATTGGTGTTTCTCAGGACTTAATGTCCTACAAACCACCTGAGGGTGTTAATCCTTGACCCTTTTCTCACTGGGGATCGAACCCAGGGATTCAGACATTCTAGGCACTAAACTACATCTCCAGCCCTGAAGGTGTTAATTAAATGCAGGCCTAAGAAGTTTCAATGAGATATTGGGGGTCCAGAGACCCCATTCTGAGCAGCAAAGCCTTAGTGTATATAATTTAGCTATAAGTAGGCTTCATAGGGTCCAAATGAGCCACTCGACACCAATGCCACACCTCACAGAACTTTTCTGATTGTTCTACGCTCGTGAAAGAAGAAGAAAGTTATGAGAAGCCTGGACATCAACTAGAATTTCTCTCTTCAATGTCACTGAAGAATTTATTTTTTTCTAATATTAATGGTAAATATTTTAATGTTATACTGAAAAAGCTCATCATAAAACTGGCTTCATATCTCCAAAGAAACTAATATTTTAATTTTTTTTAATTTTTAGATGATACACAGTAATTATACATACTTATGGAGTACAGTGTGACATTTCTACATATGTACACAAAGTATGATGATCTCATCAGGGTAACTGCCATATCTAGCACCTCAAACATATACCATTTCTTTGTGTTGGGGAGCTTCAACATCTCTACTAGTGGTTTTGAAATATTCAATTAATCATTGTCATACTTACCCTACAGTTACTTGTCATAGCCAGGCCTTCGCCTGTACCCATTAGCCATTCTCTGGAGAGACCAGTTTTTAATGGAAATTCCACAGCATCTGAGCCATTAGACACAGCTTTTATCTTCCCCTTAGAAGGAGAACGTATTTAGCTTGGGACTGCAGAATCACATCAAGGTATTGAGCTCATGATGGTGAATGGAAGCTTCAGGCTAGACTTCCAACAGGAAGCTTCTAGTAGGATTTTAGGGGAAGTGTGTGTTGTTGGGGAGCCAGAGGGTCCTGTGTATTTTAAAAAGGTTAATCTTGAAACCCTTGGACTTCGTTTTTCTTGTTAGTCTCTCAGAAAATAGCAACATTCATCGTCTCACTGACAACCATGTCACTTCTTGAAGGAAAACATCAGTGTGGCTTCCACTGCTGGCCCAATCCTTGCAGGGCGTGAGGAGAGCTCTCTGGTCTAGACAGCTCCAGCCTGTCACTAAGGAAGCCACAGGCTCTAGACCTGTGAATCATCATCTGCTCTGGGCTGAGGAGCTCAGCTCTGTTAGAGAAAAAAAATGGAGTTCTAAAGTTCACAGCACTTGATGGGCTACCAGCATAGTTGAGGCACGTCTGTGCCTAGTTAGTCCTCAGAAGGCAACTGGATGTCCCTAACAGATTCATTATGCTGACACAGTCCCAAACACCTCAGCACATTCAGAACTTGCTAAGGACTCACAAAGAGGGGTACAGAGCCTCCCCTCAAATTCTAGGCTGGTTTCTACATCATTATCTACTACCAAGACCAAGATTAAGGTCAAATAAGAGCAAGCAAGCCATTGGGTTTCAAATGTAGAGATATGGCTCAGGGACTTCAAAATCTATTCCTGGCTTAGTGACTATCATTAATGACTCAAGATCCACATCCCCTCTTGACTCCTGGTAGCAATCATACTCTCAGCCTACTTCTGAGAACAATAGAATGCCAGGTATTTGCCAAAAGAGAGGTGTGATGGGGATGTGGGAACACTGTTTTGACTTTCCCTACAGACACATCAGGATTAGGGTGAGGCAAAAGAGGTCCCAGGGCACAGCATGAAGAAAGTGTCCACTCTCAGACTTCTGCTAATGCATCTGGGCAATTATGTATTCATGTGTAATTCCGAAGGTAAGTGTTTTCCTAAATTTATATCTTGGGCATTCTCTTGCGTGCTTTCCAGCTTCCCAAGTGGGCCAATCTTCAAGCTGCTATGTTAATTAAAGGAAAACTTTCACTGGAAAGGCCCAGTTGGACAAGCTTCACAGATTCTCATAGACTTTGGAGGGATTCAAGATCTGATTTTACAAAGATAAATTATGGAGGCTTAGGTAGGCTTTTGCTTAAGATTTGCTTTTGGAAACCCTTATGGGCTTTGTTTCCCTACTCACTCCCCCACCCATACTCGTGTGTTGAAGTCCTAATTTCTAGTACCACAGAAAGTCTCTATACTTGCTGGCAGGACTTTTAAAGGGGTAGTAAAGGCAGAAGAAGGCCACTAGGGCAGGCCATAACACAATATGACTTGTGTCCTTATAGGAAGACTAGGACACAGACAGAGCATGTAGGATAAATCATGTGAAGACACCGGCTGAAGATGGCCTTCTATAAGCTGAGGAAAGAAGCCTGGAACAGATCCTTTCCCTTTTAGTCCTTCTGAGGAGCAGTGCCACTGACCCTTTGGTCCTGGGCTTCAGCCTCCAGAACACTAAGACCATACATTTTTAAATCCAGTCGGCTTGTGGCGCTTTCCTTTGTCATTTCAGCACTAGCAAACCCATACAAAAGCAAATTGTTTCCCATTATCTACTTCCCTTGGAACCCGGGAGATGGCTCAATGGATTAAGCACTTCCCTGGCAAGCACAAGGGCTTGAGTTCAATCTCTGGTTCTACCAAAAATAAAAATAAAAATAAAAATAAAAATAAAATAAAAATAAAAAAATATCTACTTCTCTGGCTTTTATTGTTTCTTCCTTAATTCAAAAATAGCCTGAAAGGGCTGGGGATACAGCTTAGCAGCACAGCGTCTTCCTGGCAAGTGCAAGGTGCAGAGTTGCATTCCTGGTTCGCCAAAAAAACAACAACGAAAAGCTTCGAATCACTATGAACAGTGAGCAGTGGCAGCCTTGGCTTGATACTTTCCAGAGGTCTCAACTAATGTGGCATAAAATAAAGCAAGAAAAAACTTTGCTCTACGATCCTAACGGGAGCATTCTCAAGTATATCATGATAGGTGAATGAAGGTTGGTGGGAAAATAACTTACATTTTAAGGAATCCAGACTACATTCTCTAGGTGGAAAAAGATAGGACATCTCTGGCATTATTAATGTTCCAGAAAAGATGAAGGATTGTTCTTATTCTAATACAAAGTAAGCACATAGAACTGCTTCAATTAGTTCAGGCTTTGCAGTGGGGGGATTTAATCTTTCTATAGGTCATCTCCATCACTCTTATTTCTGGTTTCCATGTGAAAAAGAATCAATCAATTGCTTTGACATCAGAAACTCATAATATATCAATCGAATGTGAGAACAGCACACTGTGGCTATTTTTAAGGGCCATGAAAATGTCAATATTTTAAGCTAGTGGGAGTCATGTGCTCTTGCTAATGACAAATCCCGGGGACATTGATTTCTGTTGTTTTGTAATAATCATTCCTCTGGTTTCTAAATCCAGTGATGGTATAGAGCTGCCACATGGGGCTAACAATACTAAAAAGAAGAAAAAGCTCAAGATGTACTTAGTTCCAGAGGTATTGAGCTGTCCTGAAAGTAGCACATCTTGCCCAAATGTTCAAAATGCTGAACCCAAGGTAGCTAGAGGCAGATTCTGTCAGAGAAAAATCTGTTTTCTTGGGGCTTTTTGTTTCTGTTTTTAGGGTGTGTGTGTGTGTGTGTGTGTGTGTGTGTGTGTGTGTGTGTGTGTGTGTGTGTGTTCTCCCGGAAGCCCAGGTGGCAGCCTCCATGGCACATAAAAAGCGCCTTCCTTGGGCATGCTGCAAGGGCATCCTATTCTACACCAGCCTGACCTCCTACCCATTTGTATGGGGCTCCCAGATGCATTATGAAGTAAGGGGCTGCTGTGGCAGTCATGGAAAGTAACCATCTCTGACATTTCTAGCAAGGAAAATTGTTTCCAGTTTGAAATGACTGACTTCTAAATACACTTTGGGAAGGCCCACAAGATAGTTCAGCGGGAATAAGGGCTTTCTTAGGCAAGTGTAGGAACAGGGCTTCGACAGCTGGCCCCCACCCCAACCCCAGGCACACTGAGCCAGCCAGCCCACCAGGTCACCAGGACACCAAGCCACCAAGACCCAATATGGTGGCACATGCCTGTAATCCCAGTGCTGGGGAGGATGAAAACAGGAGGAACACTATGAGTCCAAGCTGCGTATTGAGCCCCTGTATGAAATGCATAAAAAAGTAGTTTGGGTACATCACCCACAAGTGAGAATCAGGGCCTGCCTTCAGTGGAGTTCTTTGCAGAAGATCTACCTAGAAGTTGTAGTGGCAACACCATAAACCTTAGAAAATGTGCTTCAATTCCTTAGCAATTTTGGTAACACAATAGCCTTTAGTGAAGCAGAAATCAGTTCACTTAACAGGTGTATAAATAATCCCTGGGTGAGCATGAATATATTTGAATATATTCTTGGTCAGAAACTCAAAACATAAGATCTAGATAGTCCTGTTGAATTTCTTTTGCCTGAATAAGTATTAAACTTTAAAAGTCACATACCAAGTGACAATGGAAAAAATAAAATTCCCCTTTTCTCCCAACCTGTACACAGCATCTTTCCCATTACCTTTTTATTTTCTACAGAGTTCCATATAAGAATATCCTACTGGAAAAGGACGCAGAAGAAAGCCTCAGTTATCCACCTGTAAAAGGTACTTGAAATCGTGTTCTAAAAAACTGTTTTCCCCTATTTCAGTTATCATTTTACATCAATTTTAAAGACCTGACTGTAGTTTGGACCTCAGCACATTTTACATATATTTTGCTAAGATCTTTCTCCCATTCTTACAAATCATTCTCTCCCTTGGTAACTGCAGAAATTCTTTCAGAAAGACTTCTGTGCCTGGTGTGGTCCAAACAAGAAATATTATAGCTGCCAACAATGGACAGCCCGGTGGCTTTCGTGATACGCAAGACCTCAACTGTAGATGCTCCCAACAGAGGAAAATGCCAAACAGAAAAGGGGAATGATCACTGATTGGATTCTTCTTCCAGGAAATCTGTGTGTAAGTTCATGGACTACATGCCCAGGGATCAGTTTTTATGAAATTTGAATGATGTGGCTAGAAGAATAAAATATACACGCACCCATGATTGTCTACTGCCACTTTCCCTGGATCTGTCCACATTACCCTAGAATTCACCTAGAACTGCTATGCATCTCTCACCTATTAGTGCATAAAAACTTCTTTTACAGATCTCTCCAGCATGCAACCCACACAGCAGCCAGTGATTTGCATAATCCTTAACACTCTCCGCTCCCAAATCCTTTTTTTAGCGACCTAATGCAAACTTCCCTGAACTAATCCATGCTAACACCATTTAGAAGGAGACTATTCCGTGTAAGTTGGCACAGCTAAATAAGCTCTCTATTGTATAAAGAACAGTCTTAGTAAAAAGACATTAATGAATATGCCAGTGGGGAGAGCCTCAGCTTTTCAGTTGCTTGCTGGACCCTAATGCTGTAGGAACTTTGTGAAATTTCAATTATCTTAAAACCAAGGTAAGGAATTTAATGCCACCACCCCGTCTGAATCCTAATAGATTTCCAAGACTGGGGTCACAAGCAGCAGCTCCTATAACTCTGTACACTGGCCTGAACTTCAACTCCCCTTCCACACACGCACTTCCTGATGCCTGCAGTAACCTATCTGTCTTTTGAATTCAAACATACATAGTGTTTCTTTGGGAGGGGTGGTAATTTCTAATAATTTCTCCATTGGGAAGGTGGTCATGTAAGTTATTTAGCAGCTACAATAGTGTCTTATGCATCTTAGGAAAATAGTTTAAAAGTGGATGCAGTGTAAACAACACATGCTCCTTGCAAAAGTAATAAATTTAAAAATAACTAACTTGCTTAGGTAGATGCAGGGGCTGGAGGTTTGATCCCAACATGCTGTGCCAGCCCCACCCCCAGGGTGCGCTGAGATAGTGATTGAGACTGGGCATGGTGGCACCTGTAATCCCAGAGCCTGGGAGGCTGTAAACAGGAGGATCACTACGGGTCCGATTTACGTAGTGAGACCCTATAGACCCTATACTAAATAGGGAAAAGAAAAAAAAACACCTAACATTTAAACTAAAATTATGATACTATTTTCCATTAGTATCTCCATGCTTCCACTTATTCAAGTTATTCTCCCTGGAAAATCAACCCTTCTCAGACTTTCAGACCCGCTTAGTCTGGTGCTGTTGCATAGAAATTCTATAACGACTGGAATGTTCTTACCTGTGCTGTCCAATACGACAGACTCCAGCCTCATGTAGTTAACGAGTCTTGGCAAGTGGCTAGCGGGACTCAGAACTGAATTTTCAATTTTATTTTATTTTAATGAACGAATTACTTAAGTGGTCACAGGTGACCAGCGGCTCCTGGAGATAACAGGAGTGTGCAGGACTTTGTCTTATCTGGATGTCCTCTGAAGGGCTACTCATGAGCTCTCACTCCCATCAACATGAAGGGGACCTGGGGGCTTCCTCTGTACTTGTGTTTTATTATAGTGATCTAGCGATCAATCCTCCCATTGGATGGTATACGCCTACAGTCATTTGTTAGAGGGCTATTTCTAAGAAGCAAGTATAAGCCTTTCGAAAGTACAAAATAAAGAGGGTTTTTTTCTTTTTGTAAAAGGAAAAACGAACAAACTTCTTGGTGGACTCTTAGAAATTTCTTCACCAAAAATTTGTAAATAGAACTCTGACAACGAAGTGCGCTGATAACTGAGACATTAATGGTAACAACGTGACCAACTATCTTTGGCTAAGGAACACACATACAGCTCTTCAGCCTTTCTCCCTTACAAACTGAACTCTACCTTATCTTAGCTGGAATTCAGGGAGACAACTTGCTGGTAAATCCGTTGGTCATTAAGCTACGACTCTGTCCAGACTTGCTCTTTAAGAAAATTCCCAGGAGGCCTCGCTCACCACAATGATGGAATGAGATAAACATGCTTTTGCTGTAATCCCATGTTCTCACATACCCCATACTGGTCTAGAGAACAGCTGGTCTCATTCATCAGACTTGAACATAATCTAGTTTTCACACCCTGTTATCATGGGTATGGCTGTTCTAAAGGGCTTGTTGGCAAAGACCCTTCATAACATGTCACAGAGATCCAACCACTTCCATCCAACGGCTGAAGGTCTCTAACTCCATTGCTAATATTTCTTCTAAATCCATTTTCAGAGTATAAGGAAAGTTATCTTTCTAACCAATAATGACCCTAGCCATTTTGGAAAGAAATAAATGCCCAAGTTTGCATGACACTACTTGTGTTACTTTAGGGTAGAGAGTCGAGTCCCAGGGCCAGACATATCCCAAATATCTGTATAACTTAAGTGATTTGTACAGCCACAGTAAAATTGTATTTTAAGCAACAGAATTCAATGAACATTTCTTGGTGGGCCTTTGGTCTTCTATGTAATTTTATCTCTAATATTTTAAAACTAAAATATTTAGCATATAAAATTTTTGTACTAATATTTGTGAATTAACAAACCATAATGCAATAACGTGTTTGGAAATACTCTGCGCTAAATGGTAGTTTCAGAACAAAGTAGTTAACTGTTGTAAACAAGTTTAAAGTTTTACCTTCCCATAGTTCAATTAACAGGCAAATTCAAAGTAATGGCTGCATGCCTTTGCTGAGATGTTATACTCTATAAAGTGTAAAGGCTTCTCCATAAAGGGCAAGGTAACTAAATGCATTGATCAAAACTAGCAATTGGAGTGTAGAAGTGACTTTTGCCCATCGTGCCTACATGATCAAAGATGAGCCCCTGATCTCTCTTAGTCTCGGTTTTCTCCTTTGAGACTACAATGCTGACAAAAGTACATTTTAAACAGCATTGAGCCAGTAAAGAAAACACAACCTTTGAATCAGGAAAAAGTATGTGAGGAAAAAAATTAGCAAGCGCTAAATGACTATTCTCCTTCATTTCACGCCTAAAACCACTCTAAGAAAAGTCCCACGGCTTTCTCCATTTTATAGATGAAGAAATGGAGAACAGGCGTAACAACCAGGTCATGCATCTAAGATCCAAGCTGCCCTGTCTCATTTCCAGTGTTGCTTTGTTTCAGTCAGTGCTTCACTATGTTCATTTTTTTATTTTTTTTTATTTTCAGAGTACCGTGGATTGAATCCGGGGCCTTGGGCATGGTAGGCAAGTGTTCCACCATGGTACATCTCCAGTCCTCTTCAAAATCTTCAGTTTGATTCATGGTCTTATTAACTTTTCCAGGCTGGCCTTGAACTTGTGACCCTCCTGCCTCAATCTTCTAAATAGTTGGGATTCTAAGCATGTACCACTATTCCTGGCCATATTGCTTCTCAAAGAGAAAAAAGTACATTCTTACCTTACTCTTCTTTTTTCTTCGTCTTTGTCATCTTTCTTCTTCTTCTTCTTCTTCTTCTTCTTCTTCTTCTTCTTCTTCTTCTTCTTCTTCTTCCTCCTCCTCCTCCCCCTCCTCCTCCTCCTCCT
>NW_004524591.1:18738856-18779610 GCF_000260255.1 Octodon degus | reverse complement strand
CAGACATGTAGTGATTTTCCTGTTTTCTGCCTCCCAAGCACTGGGATTACAGGCATGTGCCACCACGCTCAGTCTCAGTCGCCATCTCTGCACGCCCTGGGGGCAGAGCTGGCATGGCAGACCGGGGATCGAACCCCAGGCCTCTGCGTGCAGGTGCTTTAATCCACTGAGCTATCTGGCTGGCCCACTTTATTCTTAAATTCAGTTTGGAGCAGTGATTTCCATAAGGAACTAGCCTGATAGCCTATTGAAAGGTATAAAAATATTTTGTAGAACTTAAGTTATGAGCTAACAGCTTTATTAACATTATTGTTAGAGGCAGTATTTTTCAATTTACCATTCAAAGTTTCAAGCACCACAAAATGATCTTTGAATTCCATTACCTATAGTCATTTGAACCTCTGCTGGGGAAGAGATTTAATTGCATGTGTTCTCCAGCTCCATATGGGAACAGGGGCAGGACAGCACTATTGTTTTGTTCTCTGCCTGTTGCACAGGAAAATGATGTGTGACACAAATAGGTTTGGGAACCATAACAGTGCCAGGAGAATGTCTCAGGAATGTTAAGGAACTACTGGTAAACTCCAGTGGACCCTGGTGATAAAATTGTCTGGGTCACTGGCGCTGCTTCCTTGGTTCCAGCTCTGTGTTTAGGCTATCAAAGCAGAAACCCAGCATGAAGGGCCACCTCTTCCCTACAAGCACCAGGAAGGAATGTGGGCTCTGAAACCAAACCCTTGGTGTCCCACTGGCGGGCTGACTCATCTCAGATATTGTTCTCTGCCCATCATTTCATCTACTTCATTTGGAAAACTGAAGACAGCTACCTCAGGGGATTAAATGATAAATGTAAATGCACAGTCTCAGTGCCTTCTGCATAGTCCCTCCCACATGGGAAGCACATGGGAAGGCGGCCTATGAGCAGCACATGATGCTTATCTGATATGTTACACCATTGATCGTGCCCATTCACTCATTTGACAAATAGATATTTTGTGCCAACTCTGTGACAGGTATTCACACTCCTCCTCCTGAGGAGCCACACTGGTAGGAGGTTACAGCCTGGTTACCAGAAGACTCACTCAACTTCAAAGTAATTATTCCCATCACACCATGGGACGCGAGCTGCTTACAGTGTTTGCTTCTTTCCGGCTTGAGAATGGATTCAGCAACATTTAACCAGCTATGAATGATGGTAAATCTTAACATAAATTCACATGGTAACCAGTGAAAGGCAAATGGTAAGAGCTCATTGGTCAGAAATAGAATAAGAGCTGGAACCAAATCATCCTTCCTCAGGCAATGCTGAATGACACAGACACAATTTTCTATTTACTGGAGATACTCAGGTAGATGTTTAAACAAAGGTTTGGTTAGATTAACAGAGGAAAGTGAAACAGCTTCATTAATATTCCCAAGACAACCAATAATTTTGCAATAAATCAGCTAAATGAGTGTAAAACTGAGAGGGAGAATAGGAAAAATAATTATAAAACACTGCTTCCAAGCAAAAGAGTGATTTCAACAAAAAATCCACAAAAATCTTGGAAGCTAGTAGGCATATTTCAAGGTATGTATGTAGTCTTAGAAAACAGAAGTAGAATTACTAGTAAGACTAGTAAGTAAAAAATTGCAAGTATAACAACAGGAGGACAGCCTGCCCTATCATTATTTTTTTGGATTCCAGTATGAATCTGGAGGGAAAAAAATTGCTGTGTGGGTTCAGGAGGCTGAGGAGGAAAGATCACTGAGTTCAGGAGTTAGAGACAAAGCAGGGCAACATGGTAGATGCCAGAGGACCTCAAAGAAGCAAGAAGGGAGAGCGGGAAAGGGGAAGATGGAGGGGAAAGATAAAGAGAGGGAGGGGAGGAGAAGAGGAGGGAGGAAGGAAAATAGAGGGGAGGGAGAAAATTTTTAGGGAGATTTCAGAACTGAGAAGTCAAAGAAAGCAGGCCTCCAGGTTCCAGTGCAGGGATGTGAGCCACTGTGGCAGGGATCCGCAGCTGTTCAAGCAGCTCTCCCATCCACTTATCATGGCCCCTGGACCTCCACCTTTTGTGAATTGATCACTTGAGTTAAAATCCTATTTCCTCCTTGAAACTCAGAACACACCACACACACACACACACACACACACACACACACACACACACACACACACACCAAAAAGCAACACAGTTTGAGATGGCCTATTACTGTAAATCACAGTATTGAATCTTTCAGCAACAGTTTATCAGACTTCCTTCCTTCTGTCAATGCGCATCTACTGGGAATCTGGTGAATGAAAAGGGGATGCTGAGCTGGAGCAGAAATAGGCTGGCCTCTGCTCAGGTGGAGCTCACACGATGGCTGAGAAGCAGGCACGAAGACAGCGAACAGCGACGTCTTGAAACTCCAGGAGGAGGAGACAAACAAGGTTCCGGTGGAGTCCACCCTGCAGGCAGCCTGTCTCCTGTCTGCCTCCAGCAGGTGGAAAGACCTCACAGGGAACATCCATTTGAGCTGAGTCTTGACAAAAGGAGTCGAGTTTGCACAGGAGAAGGAGGATGGCATGCGGAGAAGAAAGCAGAGGAAAGGCAAAGCAGCCAGACAGCAAGGCAGCTGCAGGAAATGCCAGGCTCTGAGGATGGGCTTTTAGAGTGGGATCTTGGTGTGCAGAGGTGAGTGCAAGGGAAGGGGCTGGAATGGAGAAGGCACCAGCTTGGAGGCTCTCCTGCCAAGAAGGCCTGAGTGCCTCTGAAGGGCACCAACAGACAGAAAGGTGCTCCGGAGAAACTACTTGACCCAAGTGCGCTCCCACACCGCACAGCCCAGCCCTCTGCTGAAGTCCGCTTACTGACTTGCAGACCTTGTTGCACGCTTCATCTCTGGATGGGAGTCACCTCGTCTTGAAACACACTTCTTCTAAGAACCTATCGATGCCTCTAATTCATGCTAATGCAAATATAACAATAACGTAACACTCTCTAGACAGCTTTTTAAACTAACAGGATAAAGAGAATTTTAAAAGGATATCCACTGAGAAAATGTATTCTTTGTTATTTTTAGACTCAAAGATTGGATTCTCTTTTGTTCTTAAGAAAATAAAATCCCAAATGTTTAAGAAAACTTTGCCCACTGCCTACTCCAGTGCCATAGTATCAACCCTCCTCAAAGCTTGAATTTTCTGACGGATGCACTCTCCTTACCACGTAAAAAAACAAATCAGAGCAAGGCCATCAGTGCAAAGTACAAAGCAAACTTTTACTACTAGCTGAGCTGGCAAAAATCTTGGAAAGTGTAAGCTACATACATTCCAAGAAAAAGACTAAAATACATTTCTACAAAGCAGAGCTTCCCTGTAACAAGATTTCTTAAATGCGTTTTCCTCCCCTTGGCTTTTCCAACACAAGCTGAACTGATTTGCACAATGTTCCAAAGCAGACAGGGACACACATGAGTGCACATGTACACAAAGACACAAGGAAGACACGCTTGAAAACTTGTCAAGAGGGGATGTTCTGAACCAGACCATGTGCAGTGTCCTACCCAGATGTGTCTGATTTTAGGCTTGGGAACATTAAGCAAACACAAAAACAAGACCCGGCAATGTGCGTGATGGGCTGCATGACAGAGGTAATGAACAAATATTGGGATTATATTTCACCTATTGCCATGGTGACCAAAACAGGGTGGATACTGGGGAAAAGAAAGAGAAAAAAACCGGGAAGACAATGAGCTCTCCGAGAACATCCCAGTATATGCACGAAGAGCCAGTTGTGGGGGTAGAGAAGGGAGAACCCAGGGATAAAACATGATGGCAGTGGGGTTGGTTTCAATATCCCTTTGTGCTGTGCAAGCAGTGGGCTCACCCACCACTACACACCTAGCACAGTGCAGACCCCCAGGAGGGAAGGTATGGTGCCTGCGAACCGCCAGCACATACTGAGGAAACCTGGGAATGTTGGCCCGTGTCAGGCAAGACAAGGGTGAGTTGTATTAGATGTCAAGAGATGAGACTGAGTGTGGTGGTGAGTGCCTGTAATCCCAGCTCTTGGGAGGCGGTAGACAGGTGGATCACTATGTGTTCGATCTAGTAATGAGACCTTGAACACCCTGTAGACCCTTCCCTAAAATACAAAAAAAAAAAAGATGTCAAGAGATGGGACAGTCTGCATATATTTATATGCTGGCTGGCAGATAATAAGAGCTTTGGGGGGTCTTATGTTAGGACCAGTGAATCTCTGGAAGAATCAGAGAACTCAGTTCATTTCTTCACTCCATCTGATGGTTTCTTTCCACTCTCAGTTGACACAGGGGAAAGCTATCGGACTCTCTTCTCCCCCATGTGCTTTTCTTTTCATTTTAATTAGTTTATTAATTAATTAATGGAGTACATGATGGTTATGTTCCTTGTGGGGTCAATAATTAATTTCTGCAGAAAAATGATTCTGGGAAGAGTAGCCTTGGAATATGGGCTCACAGGGGCTGGCAGATGACTGTCCCTATCAATTCCTGATTTGCATGTTGAGAGCAAAGGTCAAGAAATCTGAAAATCAGGAAGCTAGATTCTTATTCCTCTTTTCTGTTAATTAGCTTAGAGTCTTAGACAAGTTGCTAACTTCAGCTAAAGGACTTTGCTTATCAAAGAAAAGGATTTTGCAAAAAAAAAAAAAAAAAAAAAAAAACCTGAATGCTTTTTCTGCTTTGGAATTCGGCATATGGGAGATGATAATCTCTAAATTTTTGTTTAAGAGAAAATATAATCAAATGCATCATCTCACATGTTCAGAGTGTTGACCGGCACAAGCAATGTAAGCTCAGTAGGAGCCGGTTCTGTTCTGAGGAAATATAAATGGCTGGCCGGACTTCTCTTACCAGCTATCTCATGGGCTAACCATTTAGCTCTTATCTGAAAAGTGACATGGTAGATTCCTACATGAAATTTTCTACAAAAAAGAAACAGCATATAAAAGCTTATACTTTCATCCAACCAGAAGGGACTGGGGCTTCTCTTGGATTGTTGTTGGTTTTATTTCCTTAATAATAACCACTACACTCAAATTCAGCACTTGTCTTGAGCTACAGAAACACAGAGTATTCACATAAGGAGGCCTAGAGTTTAATAGGCATAAACTAAGTGATGCCTGAGCCTAAAACATTTTGCTTCACACAGCCTACCTTTGTTTTTATAGAAGCCTGGTTTTATTCAGAATAAGTCACCATAGGAATGTAAGGGACATCATGATATAGTAGAAGCAGGACAAAATCAAAGAAGACTGAAGGTCAGTCCTGGGGTGCTACTGTGTGATGCTAGGAAAGTCACTTAGCCTCCCTATGTCTGTAAAACAAGAATAGTAATATTTTCTTTATGATCTTTTAAGGATCTCCATGAGACCCCAGTGAACAACATACATGGGAATATATCCCAATTTGCAAAGTGCTCTATTAATATAAATTCACAGGATGATCATCCTTCCTGCTGGCAGAACACAGCTGAGGGCCAGGACCAAGCATTCAATGCCTAGGTTCATGTGCCAGTGCCATGTTTACCAGCAGGGCACACTTCCACGAGTCACTCAACTTCCCAGAAAACTTCTTGGAAAATGAGAGGAAGAATTGTCTCTCCCTTGTCATGTATGTTGCCAGAACTAAATGAAAATATATTGCAAGATGTTTAGCATGGTTCATGCCACAAATAGAAGTGCTTAGTTGATGCTGACAGCTGCAACTTTCTAGTCTTCCTTGCTTCCTCCCTCTCTTCTTTCCTTTCTCTCTCTCTCTCTCTCTCTTTCTCTCTCTCTCTCTCGCGCGCGCGCGCGCTCGCTCGCTCGCTCTCGCTCTCGCTCTCGCTCTCGCTCTTCTTTGTCTTTTTTGAACAGGATCTCACTATGGAATTTAGGCTGACCTTCAACTCACTATGTAGCCAGGCTGGCCTCAAACTCAAAGTGATCTTCCTCCTTCAGCCTCCTGAGTGCTGGGATTGCAGATGTGTGCCACCATGCCTGGCTGACAACTACAATTTTCTACCATGGTGCTTTAGGAGGACAAATTGCCTATGCACTGGAAGACATCATATATATTAGTGAAAGCATAGGCTGTTATTGTTGTCAGGAATCTTATACAATTCCTATTCACCTGCCCATTGGACAACAGTTTTCAAAACTATGAGGAAGAAGGATTCTGACAAAGGTGGCCACCTTAGTTCTCTACATCATGGTGTTTTGATTACTAGTTACAGAGACACACGGCTGCTAACATGATTCAGAAGTTAATGAGAGCTTCCTAAAGTCAACAGCACTTGCCTCCTGGCCACAAAGCTTCTGTAAAATACAGTCTATTCATTCACTGTTTTTTATTCTTCATTTTTAGGGAATGAAGATGGGCATCATTAAAGCAAAGAGACAAATCAAAGGGCTGCATTTCTCAAGAGCGCCTGGGAGATGCTACCTGGAGACTGTCTTCTCCTGTGAATGCATCTTCCAGCTAGCTCCATATGGAGTCAGGCGTCTCTGTGATTTAGCTGTTGGACAGTGGGTGGTCAGGGGCACCTTAGGCAAACAGTCATCCAGCTTGATAATTAGGGAGGGGAAAGCCAAACACAAACACACCCAAGTTGACATTGAAAACAAAGTGGATATTTAACCACGAACTACTCACCATACTACCCTAGTTCTTGTCTGCCAGGCTGCAAGGAGGAAATCAGGAGCCAACAGAAGCTCTGTCAGTAATTTATCAGTACAGATGACTAAAAAGGCACAACCCTAGGTTGAAACTGTGGGCTCAAGCTTGGAGCCTGCACAAGTCCTTCTCTATTCCTGTACCTTCCATCTCAAAAAAAAAAAAAAAAAAAAATGGCTGTCTTGTTTTTTTAGTTTTATTCATTCATTCATTAAATACGTATATTTATGTATTTATTCAATTAACTGCAAACCTAAGTAGAGAGGAGGTATTGTTAATCAAAGACTGAAATATAGACAGAAGCATTTTTTTTTTTTTGCTCCGAATGCCTTCAGGGCAGGTTTGGCTGGCTTGAGTTGTGGGGATCGAACCACAGCAACCTGAGCCTGACTGCTTTGTTGAAGCAACCACTTAAAGAACTGAGCTAAAGGGCAGGCCCCCAAAGACTGAAATATAGCATGGACAACCCATCACGAAGGAAGAAACCACATTAGGTACTGATTGCTCTTAATTCCTAGGAGGACAGTGACATTCCAACATCTGTTTTTTTGAAGTAACACACATATTGTTTTTCTCTAAAGGAAAAAGTACAATAGGTGTTATTTGCAGATATTTTTCAAAGAAACTAAATGTATCCAGCTACTCTTTCAAAGCTGGTTGCTTGGCTTGGAATTTACCTATTTTTATCCACTCTTTATCAGCCCCACCCACCCCCTTACCCACTGCTTCCCAAGAGAGTATGCAATGTGTTAATTATTGAAACTGTCATACCAATTTGATTTGAAGCTGTCTCATTGCTATTTGTCTCTCAATAAAATTATGGAAAAAAATAAATTTAAAACAATTTTTAAAAAGCAAATACAAGTGTTCAGTTGATGATGTCATAGGATTTCTGGGAGAGCAGGTCTGCTGGGCTGTGGAGTGGGCAACACCTCCCTCAGAGCCTTTGTTGTTTCAGATGTAAAAGTTGGTTCCTTTCATTATTTCAACTCAATTAAATTCAGTTCTCACTTCTGGGGTGTTGTACAGTTCCAGGTACCTGCATGATGCAAGAATTGTCCTCAAGGAGCTTCCACTCAGTCGAGTAAGAAAAAGGCACATATAAAGTAAGAAGAGACAAAAGTGTGTTTGGATAACAAGACAGTGAGCTGTGTCAGGTAATGAGACCAAAGCTCTGATAAAAGCATAGGATGAACTCAATACTATTACCAACTCCCCTTCTCCAGGTTTTTGGAGGTCTACACTATACTTGTCATCCTTGACCCCTATTTTGATGTAAATATAACAAAAATAATTTGATTTTGATGCTGTAAGCCTAAGGCAGGAGAACGGCAAGTTTGAGCACAGGCTGAGAACAACCTTGTTGCAAAATAAAAAATAAAAAAGGACAGAAATATAATTCAGTGAGTGGGTCGTGAGTTCAGCCCCCAAGAATTTGATTTAATCTGGCAGCTACAGCTATGGACATTGGCAGTTGTGTGACATTTTTGTCTAAAGGATCAATGGTATGTTTTAAAGGATCAAAAACCTTTGTCACTGAAGTGGGAGACTTAAGCCGTTGCAACGTGACACTGAGTCAGTTTTTAAATTTCTCAGAGCCTTTGTCGTCTCACATGTAAAGTGGGAACTTTGTCCCAGTGCTGAAGACAAAATCAAGCACAACTAAACACACCTTCAAGGTACAGTCTGTGGACAGGAGTCTGGGGTCTCCTTACCCTTGAAAATAGTTGTTTACTGCCATCCTTTATTTTAATCTGTTTCTGTAGGGTAGTAGTCATCTCACCATTAGTGAGACACAAGACAGATACATAGACAAATCCTCTCAACCTCCAACTAATTATTGAGCTTCCAAATTTATTTCCAGATTTTTTTTTTCAGTTATGGGGATTGAAACCAGGACCTCACACATGCTAGGAAAGCATTCTGCTACTGAGTGGTAGCTCCAGTTAATTTTTGTCTCTTCTTTCAAGATGAGATCTCTTTAAATTGTTCAGGCTGGGATTGAATTTTGGACCCTTCTGCCTCATCTTCCTGAGTAGCTGGGATTACAGGTGTGCACCACCATACTGGCTTATTATCAATTTCTTTAAAACAAAACCTTCTTTCAAAACTAGGCAAAATTGGTATAATTCCCACAAAATGAAATGACCACAAGTCTGTGTAACTCTGAGAATGCCATGAACATCATGGGAGAATCACTCACGTCACAGAGACTAGAACTTGTCCCAGTGAAGTTTGTACTTCCCTACCTTCTGTGTCTTTCTTCCTCCTTTTTCACATTTTTCTAGGCTCATTCCCCTCATCCCCTTATTTTCCCCATTGACTATTCAAAATTTACACCAGGTACACAGGTCCCAAGATTCTGTAAAGAAGAACCTATTGTTTGGCTGGGTTAGAAAGAAACCCCAAGTTTAATCCCCATATGTGTGTGGACATTTGTACAGCTGCAATACCTTCTCTCTATTGGTGTAATGCTTCAAAAAATTCATAAAACTAAATTATAATCATTCACAATGCTAATAAAACTATCTTGGATAGTACATTGATATTAATGCACATTATATCAAAGGATTAGCATATATGCTTCTTGATTTAGGATGACAAGATTAATGGATTTGGGAGCTTGTTAAGAACACTCAGTTTACTCTGTTCAAAACAAAAATAACTGGTTTCATGTAAAGAAAACAATGCCATTTTTCCCTAACCTGAGAGCATCTAGCACAGTTGCGCATGAAAAGCAATCCTGCCTTAAGGGTTGGTCTTCCTCTAAGATCTCCAAGTTTCCCGAGATACTCGGGATGATGGCTTTTGTCGGGAGCCCAAGGGGAGTTGGAAATGAACACACAGACACAGGATTCCCAGGCGAGCAGGTCTGGGGGTGTGTGGAATGGGCAACACCTCCCTCGGAGCTCTCTGGTTACTTGTGCACTCTCAGAACACACCCTGCCGAGTGCATTCATCACAATAGCCCGTGTGTGACCTTAGGAAAAGTCCTTGAAAACAGTGAAACAAGAGTCTCAGTTGAAATCTGGAATCCATTCCCGTCTTACACAGGAAGAAAATTAGGCATAGAATAACAAAGCCCATAGTTCAGAGAAACCTGGGGAGGCTCTGGCTGACATTAAAATCATGGAAGGTTTTTTTTTTTTCACTGCTTGGGATTTTATAAAAGCTTTTCATCTGAGCAGCCCCAAAGCTGCTCAAAAATACTGTATAACTAGTAGATGGCAATCACTGGTTTTTCCAGTAAACAAAGCAAGCAGAGGAAGAGAAGCTGGGTGACATTAAAATTCACTTAACACTTTTCCAAACTTCTAAGTGAATGCTACTTTTCCAAATGTAAGTGGCTAGTACTGCCCTTTCTCCCTTTGGATTAATGTATTGGCAATAACGGTGAGCAGGAGTGGGAGCTGGGGAGTAGCTGATCAAGTTCATTAACTAGACAAATCTCCAACCTCTAGCAAATAAGATTCAGTTGTGCTCTGAACCCCCCAACTCCATGACCAAGTTCATCAGCCCAGACACCGTGGGCCTGGAAATACTTAGAACGTGAACCAGCAGAGTAGCGTGCTTGCTCTGTGACTTTAACAAACATTTGTGGGTGACACTATTTTTACAAGTACAGATCAATTCCCTTTTGTTTTGAGTACACATTATTCACTATTAATTTGCCATACTGTGTGATTTATTTCACACACATAAATAATTATAAACCTGTACTACTTTTGGAAGCATGTACCGTCTTGGCCAGCAGGAAAAATGTCAGGGCATTTCTGAGTCAAGTGGTGGCATAAAATCCAATGAAAATCAACTGGCAAAGAAATTTGGTTTGGAATTAAATTTTAGAACCCTTCTTAAGTTTATCTGGAAGGTCCCTTTTGAAAAGGAATATAGACCCAGAGGCAAATAAGATTCAGGAATCATCCAACTGGGGTTGAACGTCTTAGGCCCAGACGCAGAATGCTTATTCTCCATGCATAAAGAATTTAATTTTGTTTTTCCTTAAGTACCTTCACAGCTCATTTTTTTTTATTTTTCCTTAAAAAAAAAAAGAAAGGTAAATGGCATTACTTTGGTCTCCAAAACAGATGCCAGTTTGAACTTTATTCTGCCAGCAAGTATTTGGTTTGGCTCCACTGGGCTTAAGTTGAAAAAATATTTGCCGATTCCAAAAAGATTTAACGAGCTCTGCTGCAGGCGCTGGTGCCATTTGGCACATCATGGAGCTGTGGCACAGCAAAGAACACTCTCCTGACCACACATCTTATTTGTCCAATGTAGCCAACACTGTGTTCAGTCAGTTCCTCGGGTCAAGAAGCTGCTCATCAAATGAATGAAGTTTCCAAGAGAAAGTGACCAAGACAGGCATCAAACAACCATCCTGCTGACATCGAGAAGGAAGTTCGCAGGTCTCAGTCAGTCCAGCCCTGGGTAGGAATTGGTGACTGACCTTCAGAGCTGCCATGAGCCCTTTTACACCAGCGCAGTCCCTAATCTGCCAGGCAGCAAGCAGGCGAGATGACTCTTCAACTTCTAGAAAACACCATTTCACCAAATACCAGATGCAAAAAAATTTGCATAGTACATTTTGTAGTCTTCAATTTTTTGCTAACTGTGACATCCAAATTTAACTGTATAAAAATTGAATGACCTATTTTAACCTATTTTAATTACTCGGATCAAGAAACTGCTAAATAGTCCAAGCATGTTTATATTCCAATGACAGACACACACTGCTTTTAGTCCTGCTTAGGAGACTACAGATACATAAATCTGTCACTGATGCTGGAAAGATTGATCTCACCGCACACAAATATCATATGTTAAAAATCACTAAAAGTTGTCACCTGAAATTGTGTTTTTCAGTACAGGTTGAAAGAAAATAAAGCTCCCATCCTTTCAAAGCAACGTCACATATCACACGTATTTAAAAAATGCCAAATATTTCTATAATAATTTGAGCACTAGAATCAAAGGTCTGTTTTAATAACATGGCAGCAGGAAGGCTGGCACTGAAGCGATCACTATGTTCAGGAAGCTGTTGAAACTCTAGATTATTTTCTTTATTTCACATGGCGAGCAAACATGCTCACGTATATCCTACCCCAACTCCTATATGTCTCTCCAAACTTCTCAATGTCCTTTTCTCTATTATCACATGTCAACCCAATGCTCAGAATATACTCATCTGATATCAAGTGCTTATAACAAATATCCTCAAAAGTGAGCCAGTTTCTGAGCTGCCCTTCCAAAGGAAGATCTATTCACCGAAACAAAGACAGAACCCCTCTAGCTGGCTTAACTGACAATGTTGAGTCAGGGTAGAAATCAAAAGAAGAAGTCATGAAACAGGAAATAGGTAATGATAGCTGTTGCTTACCATTTTGGCTTCTGAATGCATTGGTTGCACTTGGGGAGAGGCGCAGGGGTTACTGAGATTGGGACCCTGCATCCCCATGATGCTGGAGTTCACAGACATTTGTCTCTCCATCTAAGAGAAGGAATGCAACAGAATTAGAAGTCTGAGAAAGGCCGTCAGGGCAAAGGTGCGCTTCCTCTTCAGGTAATCCTTTAGGATTTCTTTAGAATTTCCTGAGAAAACTGGAACTTCTGGTGCATGTTCAGCAAAGTGCTCCTGAGCTTGAACCTATGCACATCAAAGAATCACCCAAAGCTCTTTCTCCTACAGAAGACTTCTTATGCCCAAGACACTGTCCTAGTAAATCATTTCCAAACAAATTCACTACTTATTTCCACTTATTCACACATTCCAGCTATCACTAATCATGCTTGTTTTTATGGATGTAAGAAACAATATACTCATGGAAAAAAAATATATATATAGTATAAAATGGTCGTCTCGGGATATTTTTGACACTTTTTCCTCCCTAGATTGCATGCAACAAACAGGAATCTTTTGGCAATAAGAAAACCATAAACTTATTTTAAAAATAATATTCTCCAGTATGGTGGGTCTTCCTTTTGCTGGAGCTCATCAACATAGTCACAATGACCCAGCCCAGGTATTTGAGCTGTTTTCCTGAGGCCATCTCTCCCTTCTTCCTGACAAACTCAAGGTTCTACAGAAGAGAGCCACCATGGGTTTTAGATGACACATGGTCAGTGCTGACACATTATCCTCCTCTGACCTGTCTCCATCTAGAACTAACATCACTCCAATACCTGAAGTACCGTGTTTTTATTGTTTTGTTTTCAGGATGTTCTTATTAAGAAGTAAGTATGGGTTGGGGACCCTTCATTTGACAAGCTTGGAATGGTAAGTATTTTGTTTTCAGATTCTGGAATAGTTGCATATACGTAATGAGACAGCCTCAAGACAGGACCAAAGTCTAAACGTGAAACTATGCTTTATGGTTTTATGCTTCATAAACACCTCCTACGCATAGCCTGAAGGTAATTTTATACAATATTTTTAGCATTCCTGTATTTTGAGTGTTGCCCATCACATCAGGTCAGATAGGCAATTTGCACTTGTTCCATCATGTGGGCGAAAGGTTTCAGATTTTGGACTTAAAGATGCTCAACTTATATGGCAAATTTTCCAGTTCAATCCAGGAAGGATGCATCTGGTTAACAATCTTTTCTGTTAGAAGACAAGTAATATTTTTCATAAAATAAGCTAAATCAACTGTATCTAATCTATCATCATCCAGAAAAATAATTATATTTTCTTTATGGAAAAATAGTCTATTGAATACAAATATGTTTGCATTTGCCCATAAATGAAAATGAAAAGGATGGTTGGAAGTTTGGGGAAATCAAGCATTTATTCTAAGTCAGCTTAGGTCCTCTTGGAAATTATAGGAAGTTTCCTGTCAGTTTCAAGTCATAGAAAATGGAAAGTGGACAAGATGGACATGGATGATGGACCAGAGGGAAGTGTGAAAGCGGTCACGTATCTAAATGACTCTGAAAATCCATTCCATTGTTGAAAATCTGAAAGTGTGATTCGCTTGTGTCTGCTCTGGCAGGAGCAGTTCAATTAGGACCTTCATCTGCTAATTAGCATAAGTGTGGGCTAAAAGTTTTTGTTTAATTGACTGGAGATACTCAGCATTGGCCTTAGTCTGAATTAGCAGATCAATTATCTGGATATGCTAAATTGTGTGAGAAGGAGCTAATCAAGGTAGTTTTTTTTTAAATATTCCAGAGCACTTGCAGCAAAACTTTTTGACGTCTTACCAATGCAGCAAAACATAACACATTCAGGCCCATGTACTTTCCAAATCTCCAAACAGCCCAGACACGTTTAATTTTTAAAATCATTGTTTTAATTAAGGTAAAATACACTTACCATACACTTTTAATGTCATTAAGTACATTAAGTTCAAAGCCATTAAGTCCATTCACGTATCCTAATTGTTACGTCATGAAAATTTCAACAGTTCCATTGCTCTAAGAAATGCATCTCAGTGATAACTCCCACTCCCAGAGGTAGGGGGATAGGAGAGGGTGGGGGAGTCAGAGTAGCATTTGACTACTTAGTACAGTAGACGACCTTTTCAGAGAGAGAAATCCAGGCACAAATGAACTTCTGCCATCACTTTTCCAAAGAAGCCTCTTTCAAAAGTATGAGTAATTGGCCGTAGTCTTCCAAGTTACTAGCTATACAAGGAGATGAAAGTAGCCTGTTTATTGGTTTCTAGATAGGGAGTCAGCAGTCCTTTCCATTTTTTTTTTCTTTTTTTTAAGTGTGCATTATAATTGTTTCTACTCCATGACTCACAAATTACTAGTTTCAAACAGGCTGATTTCTCTGCTGCAAAAATGGGGGTTGTGGGCCGGCCAGATAGCTCAGTGGACTAAAGCTCCTGCTTAGGTAGATTCAGGGACCAGGGTTTGATCCTTGGCATGCAGTACCAGCCCCGCCCCCGGGGTGCACTGAGAAGACCAATGAGATTGGACATTGTGGAGCATGTTTGTAATCCCAGCACTGGAGAGGCTGAAAACAGGACAATCACTACAAGTCCGATCTGTGTAGTGAGACCCTGTAGACACTGCAGACCATGAACTACATATATTTGAAAAAAAGTGGGGGCTGAGGTATAGTTCCATGATAGAGTCTTTCTTGTCTTATATACCCATGGTCCTGAATTAGATTTCCAGCACCAAGAGAACAGACAAAAATTGCATATTCCATCTTGTTAATTATTGTTATGCAAACACAGAGTGTCAGGAAGGGCCTCTCTGCAGAAAAGATTTGGTGCTTTGTGTTAACAAGCCTTTGTCTGCCCCCAAGCTGGGCTTTAATCAGTTGAATGGAGTGAAGAGACTGGGAGCTGGAGTGCGGCTGATGGACGCTGGACAACACTCAGCATTACAGGCAAAATTTCCGAGCAGGGGCTGTGGGTGCAGCTCAGCGGCAAGGAGCTCGTACAGCATGCCGAGGCCCTGCAGTTGATCCACAGCACCACAAACAACAAAAGAAAAACTGATAAAGAATCCCCCTGCTTTTCATACAGAGAAAACAAGAGTTAGACTGTCAACCGGTGGCTGCACTTACATAAAGAGGAATATATGGGTGTTCACATGCCTAAATTATTAGTTGACTTCTAATATGGGAAATCACAACCCATGGAAGTATTTTCTCTTCCTTTGTCCTGTTCTCCCTACAACCTCAGCATCTAGCACAGTGCTCTAGCACCAGAGAGGGTGACAATAAGTTCTTGGAATGAATGAATGAATATATCATTTCGTTCTAGCCCAAGGCTTTGTGAAATGTGTGCATTGACCACATACATTACAAATCAGTTAAAAAAATCTCACCTTCACCTAAAGACACACTCTCACCTTTTAACCTTAGGACTTAGGTTTCCCACGGCAGGAACTCTAGGGGAAGAGGCTGCTCTTGACCATCCTCAGAAGGTCAAAGTCACATAAAAAAACAAGTAAAGAAAAGACCTGGATTTTAGGGGCCTGAAACTCTTAGGATATACTTAGAGATTTTATATTAATTATTGTTGATAACATCAGCATTGAGACTGGATGTGGTGGAGTGTGCCTGTAATCCCAGCACTTGGGAAACTGTAAACAGAAAATCACTACAAGTCCAATCTAGTAGTGAGACCCTGAAAACCCTGTAGACCCTTCCCTAAAATACAGGAAAAAAAATCTCTTAAGAATACATGGGTGTTCAGATGTCTGGTTCAGGCATCTGAACCAAAGCTTCTCAAAATCAGTGCTTTTGCCATTTAGGGTCAACTAATTGCTTATTACAGGCTGCCCTGAGTACAGAGGGCCATTTACCAGCATTCCTGGCCTCTGCCCACTAGTGCCGGTACTCTCATTCCAGTCCAGATGCGACAACCAACGTGCATCCAGATAATAGCCCCTGAGGAATAGAACTGCCTCCAATTGAGAATTACTGCTCCAGGCTGACACCTACTGTCATGGCAGCTATGCACATCACAGACAGGGGCTTGGGAACTTCTGCAGGGCTGGCATCCCTGACTTGCCATCGACACTGGCTCTGGCCCCTGCCCCTGAATCTCTGCTTCTATCCTGAAGTATCAACAGGAGGTCAAGTTCTAGGAAGAAATAATGCAGAGCCCAGGTCCAAACACATTTTCTCTAGTGCCTTGCAGCCCAAGTGTTCTGCTTTCATCCCTGGGAATGATGCATGCCTTAACTAAACACACATGCATACATATATACATACAAGCATACATTAATTAACTTCTCATAGTGGCATTTTTCTGGATAGGGTGCAGAAGTTCTGAAAAGAAATTAATACAGTATTGGATAAGAAGGATTTAGAGTCTAAATAAAGACAGCTTGTGTTGGCAATCCTTGAGCAATTGGTTCGGCTGAACAGAACCATGTAGAACTGCACTGATGGTGTTGTTTTCCTTCACCCATGAAGGAGTATTGTGGGTAAAATCAATCCACTTGATCTGCCCATCCTCTACTCGAGGTTACAAGGTTGCTCCAACTTGGACCACCCTGTCAGGTCTGTTTCTCTAGACTGAGTCCCCTGAGTCCTTCTCCCCTCCACAGCTTGTATTACAAAACAAATGAATTGCTCAACTAGGGTGGATCTAAGTCACTCCGTGCTGAGATGTGGTTCCAGTCACAACTCCTTATTCATAAACTACTTGATGTTAAACAACTCCCTTCTACCTCCTACCTTTCAGATTTTCATCTACAGTATGGATATTCAATAATTACAGCTACCTTATCCCCATAGAACTGCTGGGGAAATAAGACAGCATAAAAGTGTTGGCAATGTTTTAAAATGTTGAAATGCTCTGCAAGCCCTTTTTAGTCTCTCATGGGAGGATTTTAACTAAGTTGTTGCACCATATCTGGGGATTTTAAGAACTCCTGTAGCCCTGTGAATCAGAATGCCAGCCATATTCCCAAGGTGCAATGCCAAAGAGAATGAGGAAGGATGGGGAGGAGGACCTGTGGAAGGAGGGCAAGTTCTCCTCTGCAGCAGCTTAAACCTCTCCTCTGCACTTATTGATCATTTTAGAGGAGAGCAATAAAACATCGTGAGTACAAATGGGAACTCGGCAGTCAGATTGTGGACTTGAATCCCAACTCCAACACCTATGAGCTATTGCTCAGCCCCTCTGTGCTTTCATTTGCTCATCTGTAAAATCACTGTAGTAACAGTGCTTTCCCCATTGGAAATGTGAAGGGGTAGAATATGCATATACCTTAGTAATGAAAGAATGTGCTTTAAAGCCAGAACTCTTGGGTTTAAGTCTCACTGCTCTGCTCCTTAGCTGAGCAAGTTGGTTGCTTTACCTTCCTCCTTCAAAAGATGGGGGCAGGACTAGGTCCACCCCTTAGAATTGTTCCATGTGTTGACAAAGTGCTTGGAAAGTGACCAACACACAATAAACATTCAATAAATGCTGCCAGCATGATTTATAGAAAACAATATGCATAAATACATGTTAGCAGCTATTATGTATGATCATAATTATTGCTATTATTATCATAATTATTACTCTGAATACTGTCTAGATCATTGACAGTTTATTGTTAGTGTACACAAGTCAAGCTGGACTTTGGAGTGCAGTCATCCCTGGTAGCTGAAAGGGATTGGTTCTAGAGCTCTCTTTCACATTTATACCAAAGGCTGTGGGTTTTCAAAAAGAGGACACAGTATTTCAGTAGAATGTATGCATATCCTCCATGTATCTAATCGTCTCTAGAATATTTATAATATCTACTGCAATGTGAAGTCTATGTAAATAATTATTATATTGTTTAAAGAACGATG
The DNA here is from genome assembly GCF_000260255.1 of Octodon degus. Lineage (NCBI taxonomy): Eukaryota > Metazoa > Chordata > Mammalia > Rodentia > Octodontidae > Octodon > Octodon degus. Next base: position 18,761,696 of record NW_004524591.1, on the reverse strand, counting down.
ACAAGAAATAAAATAGAATCTGCACATGTTTAGTACAGGTGTAATTAAAAAATATTTTCCGGTGGCTGGGAATATAGCTCAGTGGCATAAGTGCCTGCCTGGCAGGCACAAGGTCCCGAGTTCAATCCTCAGTACAGGGAAAAAATAAAATAAAAAGTATTTTCTGGGCTGGGGAGATAGCTCAGTAGTCTAAGCACCCACCTAGCAAACACAAGAACTGGAGTTTGATCCCCAATATTGCATTGCTGTACTAGCCTACGAACCCCAGTTGCACCGTGCAGGCCCTGAAACTGGGTGTGGTGGCATACACCTGTGATCCCAGCCCTAGGCAGGCTCAGACAAGGAGGATCACTGCATAGTGAGACCCTGTATCAAATAAATAAATATATATATATATATATATATAAACAAATAGTTTTTTAAAAAAATAAAAAATATTTTCCATTTACTGTTGGTTGAACTGCAGATGTGGAATCCCCAGACAGAGAAGGCTAACTGTAGCTAGAAAACGTGGCCTCCTTGAGCAAATTCCACTCTGTGGGAATTGCAGAGTCACTGGTCATTAGCAGAGAGAAGGACCCTGTCTCCTAGCAAAGTGCCAGAGGCCAGGAGAGCCAGCAAAATGCCTGGGGATCAGCGGCTGAGCCTTTGAGACAAACAGGCACCCAGCTCAGCTGGCTGCTCGTCAGGAAGCTGCTGCCTGCTTTCTGTCAGGCTCGAGCACAGCTTCTCTTCCTTGTCTCAGGAGCACCAAGTCTCCGCTCCTTGGAGATGCTTCAATGGGACTCCCGCAAGCTCTTACCGGCATCAAGACAGCAGAAGATCCGGGCATGGTTGGGTTGGGCAGGGTCCCAGGCATGGAGGCTGGCATTGGCTGTCTCTGTCTGTTGTGGAGATGTAGCAGAGAAGATAGAGAGCCTGGGACAGGCCTGGGAACAAAGGAAAAACAACCGAGATTACTCCTCGTCTCTAGGCCTGTTCACTGCGGCCCAGAACCAGTGGGAACACCCACATCCACATCACATGTGCAGCAGACCAGCGCCAGTGATGGGAGAGCCACGTAATTGAGGATATTAGGGAAATAATAACAAATAAAATACAAGCCTGATTTCCTTTGCTGCTTCCTAGTAAATACATCAAATTCCACTTCATTTCCTGAGTCCTGTTATCTCACCAATGTTCAACAGAGACAATCTGGTGAACCTCTCGCAGTCCTGCTTCTAAGGAAAGGGCTTGAGTGTGGAATCCTGGGCCTGCTGAGAATTTCTTCTCAGTCTTTCAGGCATCTTAGAGCTGGAGGTACACATGTTTTACCAACATCCTTCCTCCTCTCTCTGCTCTCGAGCCCACCTAGCTTTGCTCTGGATACACTGGCACTCTCTGCATTGGCACAGCAAACTCAGCTCATGAATTCTAGCAGAAATCCACTTTGGCGGGCCAGATAGCTCAGCAGACTAAAGCGCCTGCTTAGGCAGACTCAGGGGCTGAGGGTTCGATCCCCAGTGTGCTGTGCCAGCCCCGCCCCAGAGACGTGCTGAGAGCGCAACTGAGACTGGGCATGGTGGTGTGGGCCTGTGATCCCAGCACTCGGGAGGCTGAAAACTGAGGATCGTTACGAGTCCAATCTGTGTAGTGAGACCCCATAAACCCTGTACTAAATACAAAAAAGAAAAAGAAAACAAAAAAGAAGAGAAATCCATCTGAATCTTTTCTAATTCTCCACTGTGAATCGAAAAATCCCAAGTCAAGGCCCAAACATAAGCAGCCAGATTATGGGCTGCAGAGCCAAGGCTGCCTTTCGGGGCATGAGTCCAGAGCCCAGCCCCCACCACCAATTTCTCATTTCATATAACTCGAGGTGTTAGGCTGTTTGACAGAAACTGATTTGGGCCTGACCTGCTGGAGTTGGGTAAGCATTACTCAGGGGAGCACATAGTTGGAGCTGCTGCTTCAACTTGCCAAAAAAAAAAAAAAACAGGAAAAAAAGAAAAAAAAATTAAGGACCTTAAATTGATTTAACGAGCCAGGGAATGTGGAGCTGAGGGAGAAAGGAAATTATTTGTGTTTATTAAAAATGGCAAACAAGTGATCTTCCCAGCTAAATTCTCAATCTCCTGATGTTTTTGGTCTGGGGAGCTATATAAATGGTAAACTATTAAATTAAAGGTTTAACAACAAACTAGACAAAACAAAGTCCTCTCAAAACATCAGAGTCGTCCACATTAAGCAACTTCTCTTGTGTGTCCTGTGACCAACTCGTACTTCTAGAATTAGTTCACTTACTAAAATAGGGAGATCCCCCTCGTGCTAAGAACTGGGGAAGGCGGCAATGACAGATGCTTCTGTCCTCCGCGCAGAGGAACCAAGGCCCTGTGCATGAGCCAATCAGAGGGGTGTGGGGAGCTACTCTGTTAGCCCCTGTGTCTTCCTGGGGGACCCATAAAGAAGCGGGGATTGGATGGTGGTGGAAAGGATGCCAGCATGTTCTTCGTTCACATTGCTGTTGAAATTCCAGAGAAGATTAAGTTTTCCACCCTTTTTTTTTTTTTTTTTTTTCATGAGAGCTCTTTTGGAAACATCATAGTTACACATATCTTACAAGGATTAGTCATAAATTAGTCAAGATTTATACACTTAAGAAGGTGCATATGTGAAAATATGGAAGACTTTAAGCCATTCCACAGAGGTTGTGTCAATGCATACAAATTACACCCGGTTTTATTAATAGAATGTGTGTGGAAGCTAATGTAGTAGCTTATATCAACGAAATGAGTGTTTTCCGATCAGCAAGTGAGGTGTCAAGAATATTTCTTGACATGTACTTTTGGGACCTCTGCAGGGTGGACTGACAGTGAAGAACACCATGCCTGTGAAGGCCTACAAGCTCCCATAGTTGGAAGAGTCTTCGAGATCTAAGTGCTCCAAAACGCTACAGGAGAGCATGAGTACAGTGCTTCCTTCAGAGGCGATGATGCAAAGTTCACAGGCATACAATGGCAATGCTTGTTTTATACTCTCCAGTCTTTTTTTTTTTTTTTTTTTTTTTTTTTTTTTTTTTTTTGTGGAACCGGGGATTGAACTCAGGCCCTTGCCTTGAGCCATCTCCCCAGGCCCTACTCCCCAGTCTTAACATTCTGTTTGGGAACTTCAATGAAAGGATCATGGTTGTATATGAAAATATATAATACTTAATAACAGTAATTTCCTCTGGGTTCTGAATTAATAATCGAAATTCTTTTGTCTGATTATGAGCAAGATTCTTGAGTGTACTCTGTATAAGGCTTATTACCCATCTATTCATCTAAATCGATGTTCATGTGTGCACCTATTCATACACATATACACATGCATAGCTTATTTTTACATCCTCCTGTCTCTAGAGGAAAAGCTTCAGGGCCAGCCAACTTAAAGTGGATTAAAGTGCCTACAAGCAGACACAGGAGCTGAGGGTTCAATCCCTGGTCCTGCTGTACTCACTCTGCCTCTGAGATTACACATGAAGCAGCAATTGAGACTGGGCGTAGTAGCACACGCCTGTAATCCCAGCTCTTGGGAGGCTGTAAACAGGAGGATCATTATGAGTCGATTTAGTAGTGAGACCCTGAACACCCTGTATACCCTTCCCTAAAATACAAAAAAAAGCTTCAATTACAGACAAGAAGAGACAAAAACTGTTCTAGAAAAGACAACTAAAGTCATCTCTTCATATGATGCTGATTTTGTGATATCCTCACAAAACAAAGGGTAACAGATTAGCATCATTTGCATTCTGTTTCTAAACTGACATATTAAAAATAAACTTGGTCATTAGCTGTTATTGATGTATGCTTTTTAAAAAAGAAATCAATGAGACAACTCAATGATGATGAGAATAGACATGTAAAAGTAATTAAATTCAAAATGAGTTTTCATTTTTCTCCAAATGACAGAAACTCCCAGTTGTATAGAATAGTTGGAAAGTGGCATGTTTCATTGAATATACTGTTCTGAGTACACCAGTTATCTTCACACCATGCATAAATCTACTAAATTTTACAATGCCAAGTGCTTTCTTATTGGTTAAGAAAGCCTTTCAGGGTACTAGGCTCTCTCAAGATTCTAATTATGGTTTCTAAGTAATACCAATGAAACCAGTTACCAATATATACTTGGAAGGGAAAATGATTATTTCAGATGCCTGTATGTTTAGATTCTAAATAATTCTAAGGTTCTTGTTTTTTCACAGATTCTGTATATTATTTCCCCAACTCCTACCTACAAAACTGACAGAAGTTTCTAGGTTCCTTGCTTAGAGTTTTAAAACTATAAAAACTAAAAAGAAAACTTTATACCATCAGTATGTGTATAAAGAACCAGGGCTGGAGGTATATTACTCAGTGGTAGAGGGCTTGCCTACTATGTGTGAGACCCTGGAGTTCATCCACAGTATTTAAAAAACATTTTAAAAAGAAAAAGAAAAAAGAAAAAAAACAGGATCAGATTGAGGATTTACTTGTAGAGTGGGGACCACAGAAATCTGCATTTGTCCAAAATATTCATATTTTTAAGGCAAGTGATATTGAAACAATTATGCTGTCTAACCCCTTTGTGTATACAGTACTGAAATAAATATCTAATACAGTGTGTTTTCATAAAACTTTTTATGCTGCACCTGAATAATGCTTCATACTTTTTCATATTGCTCATTTTACAAGATTTGGAACATGGCAGTGTGGTAGGTAGGTCATATTATTCCAAATCTACTCAGGAGTAAACTGAACTCACATACATTTATATTTGCCCAAGGTCAGATGGGTCAGGAAAGGGAGCCCGGCTTATCCTCAGCTTGTAAAACAGAGCTTCCCCCATCACACCTTGATGGTCCCATAACTAAATTACTATTGACTTTTTATGCTAAAATAAATTCACGGTCCATTTCTTTTGATATTCACACTGCTCCCTGGAATTTCCATGAAGTAGTAAAATAATGGAATACTGCTAACAGAAGAAATCAGTCACTCATGTCAACGTCTTATTTTCTTCCTTAAGAAGGTAAACAAACAAAAACCTTCCCACACAAGCCATCGATTAGATTTTGAAAATAAGGTTGCAAAATAGCAATAAAGTTGTGAAAACAAAGACCCAACAGTCTTTTCCTCTAGTGCAGGCTTGTTGCCATGAGCTAATAATTCCAGACTTTGAGTGAGCCGTGCCTCCTTGTTAATAACCATATGCCTCTAGGTAAAGTATTTCTACTAAAAATTATTGAGGCATGGAACAAGGTAAGATGTGTGAGCTCATGTTGGATTGTTCAATTACTAAATCGAGTCCTACAGAATTAAGAGTTTTCCAACTTGACAGATTATTTCTCTTTATACACTTGTATAAACATACTGCTTATGGCTGAAATCTATGTAAGCTTTTCTTTCAATTAAAATGTCAAGGATGACAGACTGTGTTTTCACTGTCCCTAGCAAAATGATAGGTACCACAGCAAGCAATTTCATGTCCTCATCCCCCACCCTGAAGGATGTTTTCTCATCTAGGGGTGTCTGAAAGTCAGGACCCTGTCTGCCAGTCTTCCTTGCCCCCAGCAAGCTACTATCTCTAAGGAGCCGGGGGCCAGTGTCTGTCCATTTGGGTAGGTGGAGAAGGGTCTCTCCAGGCTGCTCTCTGTTCCCAGGTCCTTGAAAACTCTATGGCCCCCTAGAACTGTCTAATGAACTGTCAGAGCAGACAGGTTGGCCAGTCACACAGTCACCCAAAGGAAAGAGCAAATGATGAGAAACATTAGCTCAGAAAATTGGAAGGTTAATGTAACCATAGAATGCAGGCCATAGACATAGAAGCAATCTCAAAAAGATAAAGAAATAATCTAAACCCTTGATGAAAAGAGGGGATTTTTTTTAAACCTTTATGGCAAGACAGTAGAATTCTGAGCAAGAAGTAGGAGATTCAGCCACTCAGTCACCACATTAGAAGAGACTTTCTAAGCTTTGGGGCTATTTCTTGTGTCTAATGAACAGACAGACTCAGCTATCTCAAAATCTTTTGAGGTCTAAATTTCACATGTTGAGTCTTCACATGAAACCCGATGTGTTTAACCTAGCTAGGTCTAAGCTGCATTATGGTGAGGGGGGGATTAGAATTCAGCTCTTAGTTCCAAGGCTACATTTGAAAACGCAACCATTCCCTTCAAAAGGAGTTCCCAAACAGGGCTCTGCATTTGTTTGGGCTACACTTTCCTCTCTTAAATGTATCAGCATTTCACAGGAAGAGTAGATGGAGTGTTCCTTTCCCATTATATTTGCTTATGAAAAGAAACGTGGGCTTCCTGTGCACCTTCTTAAAGGGAGTATTGTGGCCTAAAATGGTAAACTACTTTTTGTCTGGGATGTAGAGACTAAAATGCTAAGAAGAGAACATAAGTTCTTGTATCTTTTTTTATTCTGCAGCTTTAGTGATTGAACTCAGGGCCTCATACCTGCTAGACAAGTGCCCTACAAGTGAGATATCTCTCCAGCCTTATTTATTTGTTTATTTATTTACAATTTAAGATGGAGTCTTGCTATGCCGCCCAGGCTCTCTTTGAACTGTGGTCCTCCTCCCTTAGCCTCCGGAGTAGCTAGGATTATAGTTGTGTGCCCCTGTACCAGATAAATTCTTCTATGTTAGGAGAAGGTGTTTTCTAATGGGAAATGTGCATTTAGTCATTCTCCTGGGAAATATGGAATTCTAAAGTCCCCATTTTTGTAAAGAAATCAAAATTTCAGGATAATCAAATCAAAGGAGAAACGTAAAGACAATGTATTAATTTCTTCACATGGGGTAATAATTCCATTTTTCAATGAGTTGTTAAGTAAATGGGATTAGCATCAAGGCTGTCATGATTGGAGTCCAACCTCTGTCATGTACTAGCTATGAGATTTTAGACAAGTTACTTAGCTTCTCTGGCCTTCTGCTTCCTAAATTGTAAAATGAGAATGACAGTTACATTTGCTTCACAGCTATAAATGAGTTACTGCATGCTAACTTTTATACATGCCACATCAAAATTATTTGCTATTACTTTTGTTTTGATTCTAAAACACTGATTAAACAACAGATTAAATATCATGCTTCAATAAAGAAAGTGTAACTTAAACCTGGGATTTCAAAGAATACCAGTCTTCAAGGTTAAGGAACTACAATTTAACCAATGTAAAATGTTCAACATTCCCTACATATAAAACATCTTTCTTTAAAAATATATCTACTTTAGTTGTGCATTAGAGCTCAGAGGTATAATCCCAACAGTCTGGGAGACTGAAGCAGGAGGATCACAAATTAGAGTGTAGCATAGGCAACTTGGTGAGATCCTGTCTCAAAATTTAAAAAGAAAAACCCAAAATAGTGGGACTATAGCTCAGTATGCAGAGACTCAGTTGAAGTCTTATACTGGGGAAAAACTTCATTAACTTTAGGTTTCCAAATGCATCTACAGAAACAAATGAACTCTTCTCACCCACAACTCGAGAGAATTGCAAAATCACTTCACATTATTTCTCAGAAAGGGCCTTTGCAAACATTTCCTCAAAATGGAACCTAACTGGTTCCCCAGAGATCAGCCTTTGGTATCTTGTTTTTCCTGAAAACAGTGACAAAAATCCAACAAGAGCAATAATTGAGAAAACAAGAAAGCTGTCTGACCCATATATAAAAAGACAAAATAAAATTATTTTGTCAATTAAAAAGATGTCAAGAGAGAGAGATCATATCATTCAGTTGCCCGTGCCACTTACTGAATGAACTCATCCTCTCTCCACCAACCTGCTAATGACTGGGCAGCAAATACCCCATTTCCTCTTTTAACAAACAAGACAAACAAGTAGAAATAGTTTGCCCTTGAAGAAGGTTCCAATACAACAGTAAGTTCAGTTAAATATGAATTCTCCCTTCCAAGTTTTCTGCAACTCAAGAGAGGACTTCCGCTGAAAAGCTGATACTTGCTCCCAAGACAGGTTGCCCACCTGCTTTTCTTTTGATGACATGGACATTTAGGACTTCAGGAAGATAACTGGCCTGTGTATCTCTAATCTCCCTCCCCCTCAGCTCCCAGCATTGTCATCTTCCTGAGCAGGGACACAGTGAAGCCTGTATCCTTGTGACAGAAGGTGGACCAACTCCAAGCTCTGTGCTTCTGACCACTGGCTGCTTCCCAGCCATGTCTCCAGGCTCCAAACACCTCAAAGTTTGACCCTGTTCCCCTTGCAAGGAGAACCCTATAACATTTATCACTGTTTAACTAATCAGTGAATCAAGGAAACAATTGACCACTCATCAAAGATCAACTAAGGAGCTCATGTGTCAGACCATACATTCTCATTTTAGAGGGGAAAATGAATATGACCACTTAAATTATTTGCGTATTTATTTATAAATTTCCACTTGGGAAAGATGTAATAGCAAATGAAGTAAGTAGAATTCCGTAGTCTCTTGAAATTTATTTTCAGATGCCCAAGTGTAATTCATCCATGGTGTGGTTCTTTTTTTTTTTTTTTTTTTGGTACTAATGAATGAATCCAGGGGCTTACCCATGCCAAGGAAGTTGTATTTCTTTTCAATTTTATCTTAAGATAGGTTCTTTATTGTCTAGGCTAACCTTGAACTTGTGATTCTCCTACCAAAGCCTCCCTAATTGCTAAGATTATAGACACATACCACACTAATGACCGAGTGTTTTTTAAAAGCCTTTTCTCACAGTAAAACAATAAACCAAACTAAGTAAGTCAGAATCACACCTGTCTTGCCTATCACAGCAGATACAGGGAGTGATTTAAAAAATACATGTCAGTGAATGTTTAAAATTATTTAAAAACATAGTTAGGAATACATTTGCCAAGAATGATGAAATAAGTGTGCTTGAAATAAGGGGGCTGTTTTGAGGACATTCATGGGCATGTGCCTTTTACTGTAATGAATTTTTAAACATTTAAACATTGACCATAATTTTTGATCATATAGCAAACTTAAGAAACATGGAGAACCAAGCAAGGAGTTGGCTCTCTAATACCAGCACTGGAATCCCAGTACTCTAGGAGGCTGAGGCAAGCGGAGCACAAGCCTGAGCCAAACCTGGGCAATTTAGAGATTTAGAAAGTTCCTATTTTAAAATAAAAAGTTTAAAAAGATATAGCTGGAGATATAGTTCAATGCAAAGACCCTGGCATCAATCCCCAGTACCACAAGAATAAAATAATAAAATAATAGAAAAAGAAAGAAGTTCCTAGGAGGTGTTTAATAACTACTTCTTGAATTAATGAAAACATGGATAACAAGGATTTCGCCCACTGGCAACAGGCATTACAATTATCTTCACAGTGAAAAGAACTTACTTGATTTACAAGTTATAAGTGAAGCTCCAGTTTATACTAACAGCCTGGAACAGTCTATGGTAGATCTTGAAGAGTGTACATGGTTGTCTTCAAGGTTACCGGCACTACTGCCCTTGAAACTCAGGCTTTCAGGTAAATCCTAGACACACTTGTTTTTGGCATCAATTAAATTAACTTTCATAGGCAACTGTATTTTAGGCATTTCATAAGGAAAGGCTAAGAAAAATTCTGAAGCTCTCATCTGTCTCCAATTTATACAATGTTCTCACAGCTGAACGTGTGCTCCGCAGTTCGGGTGCGCCACACAACGCTCAGAGCTCTGCGTGCTCCGGTACCCGATTCACTCACACCACAGTCAACCTAAGTGCTCCTTTCTATGTTACACAGATTTATTGATGTCAGTGATGGCATTTTTGCAATCGTCATCGCCAGGGGTATCTGAAATGAAGTATACCATTGAAGTAAAGTATACCAATGAAGTAAACGAGGATCTCCTCTTTTTCTTTTTGTTTTGAAAATCAATTTGGTACCACTGATGTCTTTATTTTATAGATGTAGCATCTGATGTCTTTGAAACCATAACTTCTTCTCCTTTAAAATGAAAGCCTGGCTGTGAGAAATCCAACAGCAGTAATAAAACATAATACAGCTAGCAGATCCGCATCCTACTGGGCCTTGGTGTGGTTTTATAGTGCATGCGCTGTGTCCACTCAGGCTGAGGAGGAATAGTAGCGCTTTCAATGTTTTAAGGAGAGAGTGTAGTAATAGGAGGGAGACCTGAATTTATAGTCATTCTGTTAAAGACTATTAAATCAATCTTTTTTTTTTCTCTTGGCTTCTTTAATGACTGATTTCTGCACCATTAATCTGAATTAGTCATGCAGTCAGCCTGATTCATTTAAGTTAACCAAAAACATGGCTGGATTGGTTTGTGATGTATTATTATTTTTAAAAAATCTATTTTCAAAATTCTGATATTTCTTCCTCGTAAAGAGCTAAAGGCTTTTCATAAAGATCGTTTGTAAGAGACTTTAAATGCAGTTTGGCTTCAGCCATGGGTCAGATGTGCAGACACGAAGAGATGGGTTTTCAATCTGCCAATAACTTCTCAGCTGCATCAATTATTCATACAGTTACACTTAGAAAAGGCAAGTAAATGCAGATCAAAGGACATAAAATAAAAGATTACTTTGAATGTGGCTCAAATAAGTGATGAACATCTGACCAGCTGTGGAAAAATATATCTTTATCAAGGCGTATCTTTCAGTACAATTTCCTTCTGTTGTGAGCTGTTAATAAGCTTCCTCCTTGCTTCCTAAGGACAAATAAGCAACCCTCTGATTATGAGTCTTGTCATTTACATGAGACTGCTGCTTGCATTCATTCACCATAAATAAATAATTCATGAACACGTTCACTAGTCCACTTGCCTGGATATTCTGCAGAGGAAAAGACCTCCCTCAGCATAGAGACGGCGTGGAGGCCCCCCACCCCTGCGCCAAGCTGTAAGTCAGCAATTCCGTGCAGCTTTCTCCTGGCCTTCCGGTGTGACAGTTATCATATTTGCATTCAATGATTTGTGGTGGAATCCGCCACCACGACCAACCCACACACACACATATTCCGAATTTACTGCTGAATTTTTCAGATCAATGATAATCGCTCCAGCGACGAGAGACTCCAGTAAAGACAGAAGAACTCTGGACAAAGCCTACCAGGTCACCTGGGTGACTGGTGCTCTCTCAGTGTGCACATTTTCCAGCGCCCTTTGCTACACGGCTCTCAGTAATAGCTTTAACATCCTCTTGAATCCTGAAGCACAGTCTCTTCAATACCTGGCCTAGGGAACAAAATTTATGATCGCTTCCACTCAGCCATTCTTCAGAATTATTGTCTTCTGGCTTCTTGTGAGGTAACACTGTGCTTATTAGCTGCACTGATACACTGGCAAGAGAGGGGCCATAGATGGCTTTTGGCAACCATGAGTCTGTGTATGGGCTAGAAGTTTGATTTCCCAGGTTCTACTCTTGGTGATAAAGTAGGAAGGCGATACTCTGAGGGGCAATGCTGTGAGAATCTGGTAGCAAGTGCAATATTCAAATACAGGATCATTAAAACTATCGCAACTAGCACTGAGGAAAATTACCAGAGTCCATGGGGTGCACAGGAAAGACACTAAAGACATCTGTACATCTGTACATGGGAGGAAGGAGACTGAAGGGATGGAGAACTTATGGAAGGTTCCCAAAAAGTGCAAAAAAAAAAATTAAAAGGTCAGACAAGAGACCTAGGGGGAAAAGTAAAGCAATTAAGAGCTTTTTGGCCAGGGCAGGCGACAGTAGAGAAAGCTGAGAGATGACCAATAACCTTCAAGTTTCCAAAGTACTAGAGTCAGAGAACAGTCAGCGACCAGTCACCAGTACGTCGGACCCAACTAGAGCAGAATAATAACAACAATAAATCAGTGGCACATGGGATTCAAATTGGAAAAAGAAGATCTCCTAAGGGGGAAAAAATAGTGTAAAACAATTAAATGGTTAAGGTTTTGGAATTTCCTCTTACTAGACTCTTAAAAAAAACATCACAGATTTGTTCCTGTCTGGCCTGGATTCTAGGGAGGTGAAGGAGGAATTGGTGGACCTCTCGACTCCTAAATCAGGTTGATTATTTTGACTCATTCCAGTCAGAGGGGTGACAGAAATGATAGCAAGAATGCTGGCTGCCCTCATGAACCAGTAAATTGAATGAAGTGGCCTCGCATGGCTGTGCAGGCTCAGGCTGCAGGCTCCTGGCGGCTCTGCCATGGACCAGGAGTGTGAGGGTGGTGCAACTCACTTGTCCTCAGGGTTTCTCCTCCACAAAGCCACAGGGCTACAAACCTCACATCACAAGTATGGCATGAGGATGATCAGAGAGAGTAGTCTGAGTTTGTTTGGCCCTTAGAGGGCGGATGATTCTACTAAAAAAAATGACTCATCTGCTTTAGAAAATAAAATAATCACTTGTATCATTTCAAAACACAAAGATGTTATCTTGTTCTGAACTTGTAAGTAAGGCATGCGGGGAAAATATCCAGAAATATCCCACCTCTCCAAGGGATCTGGGTGTCTCTTCTTTGACTGAGGGCCACTGTCACCCCTGGGAAGCCTGCTCTGATTTTGCTAGGCCAGGGTGGTCTCTGCCAAGTGCTCTTTCAGCATGTGCCCATCTCTCTTCTGGATTAGAATACAGGAAAGCACTAAATTTGGCACACAGTGGGCGCTCACAAGCGTTTGTTGAATGACTTAATGAAGTTATATTATCCCACACTATTTCTCATTTCCTAGCAGCCATATCCCTATGACAGATCCATGACAGGGACCTTTAAAATTCTTTTAAATTTTCTTTCATTTGCAGTGCTGAGGATTTAATCCAGGCCCTCACACATGCTAGGCAAGTGGTTCCCCATGATGACAACTCCAGTCCCATAATAGGGGTCTTTAAGGATAAGAGTACTGTGAAACACTACCCAAATTTCTAGGGACTGCAGCAGGCTTAGTGCGGACTCAAGTGAGATTGTGGATGGGGGAAGGGTTGAGTTTCTAGGAAACTGGGTTCGCTTCCCTGTGCAACCTTCCTGAGCTGCCATTCAAGTTCTCCCACTTTGCAAGAGCACTTATCGTGAAGCTAAGTTGATATTAATCTGAAGCACTTAGTAAAATAGTAGCAATAAAGTTCATAATAATGACACTTGGCATTTACTCTGCATTTCGCATACAAACATCTCAGAGGGTTTTTCCATTGGGGCTTTGCCATTTTCTAACCTACACATGGATGGGCTGACCATGTAAGCAAAGGAGTCGCTGCAAAGGACTTCCCTGGAGAGAGGCTCGGCTCTGTCATCAGGCTGAGAATTTGAAACTGTGGCCATGCTCTCTATAAACACTGTACACAAACACTGTCTGATATTTACATGCTCAAAAGTAAAGGGGATAGATAGACTTTTGTCCCCAAACACACTTTTGCCAGCATTAGTGAGGTCAAATCTTGGAACTCAGGTCTACATTTTATACATTTGCTTTATTGCAATATTCCTCTCATCCATTTTGTCAAGGTACTGATAAGTACAACTGAACCATCTACATATATTTTTTTAAAGGTCAGAATTTGCAAGGGCAGGTTTTCTCTTAAGTTCATTCTGGGAAAACAAAAAGTTTCTTTAGGATTAAATGATTAGTTAAAAGCCAGGGGCCAAGGGTGTGTTTCATATAAAGTGACTCTTCTAAAACACCTCTCCCTCCCTTGGTGGCCCTGCACTTTGCTAAAGAGAATGACTTGCTCAGTTTCCCAAATTATTCCCCAGACAGCCCTATTCCTCCTCTCAAATAAATGTGGTATTTGGTGTTTCAAGTTTAAAATGTAATTTGGCATCATTTCAGATGTCTTCCTACAGCTTCATAAACAACTTCCCCAGAGGGACTTGGGATCTGATTTTAATTTGTGGTAGAATTATAGGCAAAGTAAATGTCAATTCTAGCTGCAGACCATAAATCCCTAATAGAAGTAGAAATGGAAAGTGATTGACAGGATACATAAAGAACATGCTCCACATGCTGGCCCGCTCTGAAGACCGGGTCCCCCAAAATCCCTTCCCTGATTGTGATGAGAGCTTAGTTGCTCCAAAATTTCCCTTCAAACTAAGCCACTCACACATCAGAGCAGAAGGCCAAGTTGTACTTTCTCAGGATGTGTCAACTTGATACATGATAAAAAAAAATGAAACCAAGCAGTTCACAGTATGGCTTTGAATATAAACACCTCATAAGGATCCTGCTGCCCTCGCTGTTCATTTGCCAGGTGATCCCAGACTGTGTCTTCAACGTCCCCCAGTTTCTGTTTCTTCACTTATAAGATGGCTCAGCCAATGACCCTCAAGAACTTCTCAAGCCTAAACTTATGAGTGGATATGATCCATAGTGGTAACCTCTCTTGGAGAAACACCCAGAAGTACTTATCTCAGGGAAGCAACACATCAATTATAAACAGATTTTCCTCAAAGTCAGAACAAATGGATAATTCCTGTCTGGCTGGTGGTTCTTGAACAATCCTCTTCTTGAACAAAAGAAAATTTCCGTAGTACCTAAGTAGAGGTGACATTTAGCAAAATAGGGCAGGGACCAGAAATCCTAGTGGGAGGAAAGGGGAGAACTCTTTCTCACACATGAACAACGATTTCTTTAGTAGTACAAAGTAAAGGTTTCACATTTTCATGCACCACAGTAGATCATTCATGAATGAGCAGAATTGCATATTTCAGCAGCTGTAAGACAGGTCCCCCAAATAAGTAGCTCGGTCTTTTTGTGGTGTCATCAGATTCATGGGATAGAATCTAAGCTGTGCATTTTGAGAATGACAAAAAAATGCTCCAAATCTGTCACCTGCTGGGAAATATACTGTCACTATGGAGTAGTAGATGCTACCTGATCGTATGTGCTGAAAAGCTGAGATAGCTTTCCCTGTACTGAGCCCCATGGAAGATCTGTCTGGTCCATCATGCCTATGATAGACTTAAGGGTCAGCTTCACTGGGTCACATGTTGCCTGGAGAGCTGGTTAAACATGTGTCTGAGCAGATCTGTGAGGGTGTACTTGAAGGAGATTAGCATTTGAATTGGCAGGCTGGTTAGGGCCACGTGGCTTCTCCACCTGGGTGGATATCATGTAACCCACCAAAGACCTAAAGAGAACAAAAAGTGAAGGAAGTGTGTCTTTTCTCTCTCTGTCTGAAAGTGGGATAAGTCTACTCACGCATTTGATGAAAAACTAGTAGTGATGGTGCCCCTGTTTTCTTTGGAGCGATCAGATTAGGACTACCATTTACAACACCTTCTTTTTTAGGCCTGCAATTGGCAGAGGGCAGATCAACCTCCATTATCTAGTGAGCTAATTCCTCTTGGTAGGCATTCAGGCAGATAGATGATAGATAGATAGATAGATAGATAGATAGATAGATAGATAGATAGATAGATAGATACATACATACATACATACATACATACATACATACATAGATATAGATACATAGATAGATACATAGATAGTCTTCTTATGATGGAGTTTTATCTTGATAAACTCATTGTAAATTGAAATTATTATAAGAAAAAATATATTTAATATACAGAACCTACTGAACATCACAACTCATCATACTTCAGTTATACTTAGAGCACTTACATTAGCTTATAGCTAGGCAAACTCATTTAGTACACAGTGTGTATTTTTAATAAAGTATTGACTTTTCCCTCAAATAATAGAATATTATACTGAAATATTGCACCAGAATGGCTCTATTGAACCAGAATGGCTCTATAGTTATGTTTTCACATCATCAAAAAGTCAAAATTCATAGGCTAAACCAGTCTCTATCAGTCTATCATCTCTATCTATCTATCTATCTATCTATCTATCTATCTATCTATCTATCTATCTATCTTCCTCTCCTAATTCTCTCTAGAGAACTATAATATCCCATCTCTCGATTGTTTTCTGCAGGAAGTATCCTGTGTGTCTGATGTTTCATTAAATGTATTTGGGAGGATATTAGAATCCCCACACTAACTTTGACATTCTCATCAGGTACTTGGAATCATTCACCAAGTTCTGCGGACTCCACTCCCAAAATAGACATGGAGTGCCCACCTTTTCTCAGTTCTATCACACTACCACCATGTTACTCCCAAATATTGTCTTCTCTTCCTTGGTTTCCTCCAACAATTTATATCTCTAGCTTTGCTCCCTTCCAATTCAATCTTTGTACTGCAGAAGATGGCCTACATGAATTAAAAATCCCTGTTCAACATTCTGCCATGTCTTTTCTTAGCAGTTAAGACCTTTAAAAGAGAAAGTACTCTTCAAATGTCATACTCTTAGATCCCTGTAGTGTTACTTTCCCCCTGGACAGACAATTCCACCCACCCTGGCTTTCATTCATTCATTTCTCAGAATGCTTCAAGACCGTTTGCATTCTAGAACCTTGATATTGCCTGAAGCCTCTGCCTGGAATTCTCATTTATCTGATCCTTTGTTGATTAACTCTTATCTCTCCTTTACACCTCCCGTTACATATTACTGCCTTGGAATTTTCTATGACTTCCAAGTGAAAGGTGCCTCTAACTTAGAGTCATAGCCTGTGTGCCTTTCATTTGTGCTCTTTTAGTAATACGTTTATATTATGTATTCTAATAAGATTAATTGTTCAGTGTCTATCCCTTGTCTTAGATTCATACTTGTCATAATGACAGGGATTATATATCTTTTAGCTGCAAAAGGGAAAGTCATTGTCATCTCTTTTCACCATTGGGATAATTTGTACTTTCTAGAATTTGCTCCTCCATCTGGATAGAGAAGAAAAAAAAAAAAAAGAAGACCAGAATATAGCTGAAGTTTTCTAGAAGTTAAGAGGGTTGATTCAACATACAAGAACACTAAAATATTTGCCTAGATGCTCCAGTAATAGATATTTCTGCCTTTCTGAAGTATGAGACTATTTCTTTTGACAAGCACCAAAGCAAGAATGCCAAGTGGAAATGTTCATTCCAGGGCTTATGATCTTTGTTTTAGGTTAACACTAAAACATTCAAATGTTCTTATGACAGTTAAGTGTTTTCCATTTTTGCCAATGGTTTTAACTGCTGAAGCTCTCCAGAAGGGTCAAATGCCATAACTTTTATGTCAAATTCCTAAGCATCAAATACAAATGCCAAGTAAACGTTAATTAAAATAAGGCATTAAAAACTAGTTATAATTAACTATCTGTAAGTGCTATGGACTACTTTCCTTATAAGGAAGAACATTTTTGAAAGATTCTTTTTTTATGCACAAAAACAAAATAAACAAAGGCAACTTTTCAAAGTCCAGTATGGGCAACAGAATTCAGTTTCTTAATATGAAGTAGACTTAGAAGTGACAGGGCGAAGTGGACAAGCGAGAATGATGGACTGCTGCAACTTCTGGCAAACTCTGCATCTATTGGTGTCCATCCAGTGTTTGTCCTCCCAAATGAATTCCACATCTTTATTAAGTTAAGTACTTCTCTTTTATTATTTGAAACATACTTCAAATATTTTGCTTTATGACGTCCTCGAAACTGATACAATTCCCTCCAGATCAAGTAAGACGGAAAAAATCAATTAGCATTTTTTTTACATGTAGGGTGATTAAACAAAAATTATGCTTCAGATTATCCATTATGATATCATGTGACGTCATATGTGAACAGCTCAGATGGCCACAATTAGGGAGGCCCTTCTGATTATATGGTTCTCCACGGAAAATCCCGCAATGATTATTAAATAGACCTCCTGTAGGAGCTGATTTGCAGAAGACTGTATAGTAAGAATGATAGATTTTTAAATGAGAATCAACTTGTTAGACAAAAGACTACTGCTGCTGCCTGTACCAAACAAAGCACACCAAAAGCTTAAAGTGAACTTCTAGAAAGTCAGGCTCTCTATAGAAACAAGTTATAGCTTCTAATCCAAAGAACTGATCTTATTAAGATGAATTTTACCTGACACGGATGGAATTTCAAAGTTAGCCCTTTCACCTTTCAGCTAATTGGCTTTATCCAAAATAGAAGGAATACTTAGGGCCATTAAAATCATCAGAATTGTTGGTTGAGCAGGCAGAGAGGACTGGAAATGAAGCTCAGCCCTAAGAGAAACTAGACTTGTCTTCCTTATCCTTCAAAATCCAGTTCTCAAAACCTTCTAATGGGTTTCAGTGTTTTCTT
Organism: Octodon degus; assembly: GCF_000260255.1. Lineage (NCBI taxonomy): Eukaryota > Metazoa > Chordata > Mammalia > Rodentia > Octodontidae > Octodon > Octodon degus. The sequence continues at coordinate 18,743,574 of NW_004524591.1, read as the reverse complement.
TCCAGTGCTTATCATAATCAGCAAGCCACACATTTGCATCCCTAATGGACCCTTTTCAAAAGTGTGTTGACATTTCAGTAGGTTTTGAATAGCTCTAATGCTTCTCTCCACTTGGGTAGGTGCCCACAAAGTTCCTTATATGGCTCGCAACCTATAGACTGTCTGCTTTACTCACGGGTTATATTTTTTTAATCCCTGGGAACCTATCTTAATTATACTCTTAAAAAAGTGAAAACTCAGAAGTCAGATGACTCAGAAAACGAGCATCTACCTGGATCCCCACACACAAGAGGCAGTGTCTTCACGGCGAAACTCCAGACTCAGTCAAGAGGATCATCTATGTGTGGTGAATTCACTCAGAAAGCTACTATTTTTATGGAAAGGAAATAGACACAAATAAGACCATCCAGATAAACACAGGTTAGGGGAGAAAGCTGAGACTAGGCAGGCAGCTCTTCTTCCTAGCACAAACCTTTCTGCATTTCACTGCTTGCATCCTCTAAGCACTAAGAACCCACAGCCTGCAGAGGGACAATTTTAGTACCACTTTTTTTTTTCTTCATTAAAAACACATTATAATGGACACCTGAAAAAAAATTAGAAATATTTCCTTCTTTAAGAAAAAATTACCTAGCCTCTGCCATACTTCAGGAATTGCATCAAGGGAGATGAGAAGTTAGCCCTGCACCACATGTATACACAATGTTCTTAGGCATGCGCACAGAGGGGCAAGGTGGATGCTGGTGGTAGGCTCCAAACACACTGGTAATTTGTCTGGGCAAAACAGGTTGATATAGCATCTCAACAAAAGGGCGACAAGATACTAAATAACTGCTATCATTCACTTTATTGTGAGATGGAAACAATCTCCTCAACCACCCCATCTAGTAATAGAAACTATCTGACTGAACTGATGTGTGTGTCATTCAGGTGGATCCACTACACACGCCCAGCTGAGAACTACACACAGTGAGAATCTTTAAAGCTAATTTTACAATATCTCAGGTAGGTGGCTAACTTTCAAATAGAGAGCACTGTACTGCAAGACTTTGATCCTTTTGGAATTAGACAGCAATTGACTACAAAGGAGAGAGATGTTTGGGATATGTGGGAGGGAGGGAGAGAAGCACATGTGGCCCTTGGGCAAGGCACCGGGTATTTCAGAATCAAAGGAGCCCTTCTTTGCCCTATTGTTCTACAGAAAGGCTGCTTTTAGCAAAGGTAAAAATGTCAAACCAGAATTTGGCCCTACATCTGATTCTGAATCCTTTTCCAAGACAGAAATTTGGTTTAACTTTCTGTTCAGTATTTCTAGTTTTTGTTTATTCCTTATTTTGAACTTAGAAAATATAGATATGTGTAAGATGACAGGGATAGAGAGGTAGATTGTGTAACTATGTTTACTGGAAGTGATGCAAAGTAGCTGTTTACGACTTTCCCTTTCCCTTTTGGGTACTTACTTCATGAACAAATTATTTGGGTTCTCTGACAGCAAGGTACAATGTTGCATGCTGCCCTAACAAAGGGACAAACAGATTTTCTTACTGATTAGATTACTGCATAGGGTTAAAACATATAGACTGAAATATAGCTTTTATGGGGGGGTCTACACTGACTTGAGAACTTTTGATAAAGTACCTTGTTACCACCTAGCTTCTAAACTCTATTGGCAGCCACTGAATGCATCCTTCATTTCAAAGGAAAAGGGAAAGAGGGAGGGAGGGGAGAGGGAGGGAGAGAAGGAGGGAAGAAGGAAAGCAGGCAGGCAGGCAGGCAGAGAGGGAAGGCAGGCAGGCACAGTTATGTCATCTTGGTTTAAATACAAAAGCAAACCAAGGTAGTGCCACAGAGCAAACGGGCCGCACAGCGCTGTTCACCTGCTCTCTCCTTCACTCACTGTGCAGCTCACTTCAAACCCACTCCTTCTGTGCTTCTACGTAGGAAAAAATCAAATTGGAAAAATGTCAGCTTGCTTTTGTCAGGAATAGCTAGTAAAAAATAATTGGAACCCACTTAAGACATAAGATGTGGGACATCCATAAGATAATTAGTCATGGACCCCGATATGTTGCTCCTGAGTTTGTTCGGCTGGGAAGAATTCTGACATATGGAAAAGTTGTAACAGAGCTTATTATGTAGAGAAGCTGTATCAGAATTTAACTTTCTGTGACCATTCCCTGCAACTTGCAAACCTCACTCCATGCCCTGCCTCCATGATAGAAAGAAAGCCTTTCTACAATGCAGCTATTTTAATAAACCAGTGGTTATTCAGCTCCAGTCTGCTTTCATGGGGCTGTCCCCCTTCTGCAAAGAAGCTGGCATTATAATGTCAAATGACCCCTCCAACCATGTGTAGCTCCAGACAGCAGTGAATAAAATATACCCCAGGCTGCATGTCCCTTGAGTGTATTATTCCACTTAGAAAATGGTATAATCGGCATTGGGAAGTACTGGGGAAATACAAGTATTTCTGAGTGTGGGGTTATTTTCTGGTAATTGCTTGACTTGAAACTTTAGTTTGTCAATCAGACAGTTCTCTTAGCTCTGTAAATGTGTTTCTTTGGAGGGTCAGGTCTAAGGGGTATTAAAGGAGACCCGAGAAAGTGGCTAAGCCCCATAGGCCTTTTTTCTTGCCATATAATTGTTGTCAAAAAGATTCACTATTATGTCTGGGGATGAGGGAACTCCATGGCATTTTGTGTTCAGTAAAAATGTCTCAAACCATTTTTCAAACATTTTGAGGTTTGGCACAAACCTGAAATCCATCTTGCCAAGCACTTTCCCCCTAATTTTTAAACCCATGTGTCTTTCAAGGGAAATTTAATCCGTATGTTTCTGATTCATTTACACTTAACTCATCAAAATGGTGTTTTGTAAAAGCCATTTGATGTTCAAGGAGTCTTATGGGCTTCTCTCTTTTTATAAGTCTGAAAAGCCTTTCTTTCTGAAACTCAGAAAATTGTATTTTACCAGCTGTGAGCCAAATGATTTGAGCTATGTTAAAAAATCAAAAACCTGGTGCATTTTGGAGACCAAAAAAAAAAAAAAATAGCAGACACAATGACATAAATAAATGTCCTCATATGTCTGCCTGCTCACACATCTAGGAAAGACTCCTCAAAACTCCTTTGTTCCCTGAAGTATCCTTAATCCCCCAAAGACCTGAGGGCAAACTGTGGAGCTTGACCAGGAAAGAACTGTGCTTGTATGGCCCCAACGCCCCTTAACACCAGGAATTGGCATTTGAGAGTCCCACCTCAGGATCAGTGGACGTAAAACATGCCGCACCTCATTAGATACATCCATCACCTCAGAAGTAAAATGATCATCACATGCCAGAACTGGAAAAGGCTGAATGAGATTGCCAGACCAGTAGTACCTGGACTGTGCTCTGAAGCCCTCTGGGTAGGGGTGGGGATCCACTACGGGAAGAGATAGGGGCCAGTTGGAGCTTGGACTCCTTTACTGACTTCCATGCAGGAGGATTTTCAAAAAATTACTCTGTGGGTAAAGTCTGAGGGTAAAATGCTTTAATTTCATAAGCGCACAAGAAGGCCCAGGGAAGACATTTTGGAGCTGGACAGAGCTGGGAACACATCTAGGTTTCCTGGCCTTATGCTAAGAACTGCCGTGAACTTTCCCCTCTCCCAGTGCTTTTCAAAATCAGCAGCAGTTCATCAGTGGGAAGATAATGAGAAATTACAAAAACCAGTTTAATCTCACATCAAAGATTTTAGTAAAATGAATAGAATATAAGATACCCAAGAAATATTAGGAGCAGTAAAGATAAAGCACAATTTCAGAAAAAGTAGTGAGTGAGTGTGTGTGTGTGTGTGTGTGTGTGTGTACAGAATTTGTTTCAGGATAGCCTTCTCCCCTGTACCAAAATCTGTGGATGCTTAAATCCTTCATATAAAATAGTGTTAGCTGAGTGTGGTAACTAAAACCTGAAATCCCAGCACTCTACAAAGCTGAGGCAGGAAGAGTTCGAGCTCAAGTTACACCTGGGTAACTTAGTGAGCCCCTATCTCAAAATAGGAAATAAATAAAAAGGGCTGGGAATGCAGCTGAGTGTAAAGCCCTGGCTTCAATTCCCAATACTTCTTTTAAAAAGTGTAATGTTTTTATATGACATATGCATGTTCTCCCATATACCTTAAATCATCTTTAGATAAGTGTCATACCTAAATGCTACATATATAATTGTTACAGTTTTGTTTAAGAAATAATGATAATAAAAAAATTTTACATGTGTTCATTACAGAAGTAATTTTCCCCCCAACATTTCCTATTACGGGTTGGTTAAATCCATGGACACAGAACCCAGCTTGTGGAATGCTGACAGCATATACCTATATAAGCTCTCACGTTAGTATTTAGTGTATTGGGCTATGATGTAAAATAAGCTTCTCACTGCTGTTGTTCATAACAGACATTTCAAACCATTCTGTCATACAGAAAATCACACTTTGTTTGCAGGTAGTTCAGTCAGTGGCACTTGCCCATGTGCCTTGCTAGAGACTAGATCGTTGAGAAGACCCAACATGCCCCTTCTGGCCTCACAGAAGAAATTCTACAGAGCATGGGCCCATTTCACTAAAGGTGGCTTCAACCGTGGTATGAGAGAAATAAGCAAAGAACACATGGCTTAGAAGGAGAAGGGAAGAAAAGGTGAGTTAACCAGGAAGAAGAAGGAGGAAGAGGAGGGGAGGAGGGGG
>NW_004524591.1:18731010-18738416 GCF_000260255.1 Octodon degus | reverse complement strand
CTCTTACTGTGGTTTGCAACTAGCAAGTGTGACTTCCAGCATGCATTTTCCAAGCACTTGACCACCATTAATTAGTTGAAAACACCCTTCCAGGGTTCGAGGCACAGTGGTGATCCCTGTACCACAAAGCTTGGAAACTCCAGGGAGGCCCAAGACTGCGGCACCTGGGTTACAGCTGTGGGAAAATGAACCGGGTCTGCGGCTGTGCCGAACCTCCCGATGAAACGCTCTGGACACGCTGCTCTGGCGCACTGTGGGCTCTCAGAGTCCACCAGCCGCCTCTTCCCTTTACAGAGTCACTTGAACAACCATTCCCTTTTGCTCTCCTTTTTTGTGGGGAACTGTAATGAAATGACGATTCTCCATGGTCACAAAGTGCGGGGTCTCTGTAGGATTCAGGCACAAGGTGGGGCTGTTCGGGAGTCGCGGTCTGAGCAGTTCCCTAGGTGGAGAAGCCGAGGGAGGAAGCAGCGAGACCCGGAGCCCAGAGTTCACTTCCTGCAGGTGGGTGGGGCTGGCTCTGGGGCAGCTTCCAAGCTCTGTGTTCCAGGGACATACATTCCCTGTGACTGAGGCTCAGGCAGGGAGGAGGAAGAAAGGAGGTGTGGTGGGAAGCAGAGAGATCCTGAATCTGGGAGACTCACCCCACCTCGTTTATGGTCCATGGACTCTGAGCTCAGGGAGGACACAACACAGTCCACTCACTAACTAGACCCAGGGGGCTCACAGCTGGGGGTGGAAAGCAAGCTATCCTGTCTACACCACTCTGCAGGTCTCCTTCTGCAAGCGGGGGTGGGAAGGGGGGTCTTTGCAAAACGGGATGCCTGAGTGTGTCCCACCTTTTGGAAGCACAGCTCACTCTGAGACTTCCTCCTCTGGGATCTCCATCTTCCTTTGTGTCTTCCCCAGTTTTTCATCCCCAGAAGCCAGGATTCAAAAGAAGACTAAGGTGTGTTAATTTAAGAAAAAAGACAGAATCCCTGTCACTAAAAGTAGACTGATCCTGCAAGATGGGAGCTTTTGCCTTAGAGTTCGGTCCTGCTCCTGTCGCCAAATGGCTCAAATGACTGGCCTCAATTTCTAGATCTGTAAAATGGCTGTACTGGACTGAGCAATCTCTTAAATTTCCCAGCTGATAAATGCATTTAAAATTACAAGATTGTTATTCCACTGCTGAGGAAGTTCTAGATGGTTAGAGTGAATCCAAAGCAAACCATGTTCCTTGTGACCTGTACATTAGAGTTTCCTCTTTGCCCTTGGAGGAAGGAAATAGCCAAAAGCAGCTGTGTTCTGGGCTAAGACAAGATGTGGCTACAGAAAAATAATCCAGCCAGAGGCCACTACACAAGCAATACAAGCGTGGATGCTGGTGACAGCAAAACTAAGCAACAGAGGCGGGGAAACGCAACACCAGAGCAATTTACATCTACATTTATACTAAGTGAGTTTATTATAATTGCTGTTATTATGATTAATTCCTGAGGAATTAAATGGGATCCACCCTTTATTGCAAAGTATGGCTGAGCTGACTAAAGTATTATAATAAGTAAAAGGTCAAGAAGAAATAGATGCAAAAAAAAAAATTATTCCATGTAAACAGGATTTCTACTACTTAACTAAAAAGGGTGAAAAACCCTCATTTCTTGATGCCAAAATAAATTAAAGTGAGACTATAAACCTTATTTTCTCAGTGATGGGGAGACGGTTACCTGGTCTACGGTCAGGGTATGCTTTTCCTCTTTGCCTCCCTACCTGCTGATGGCCCCATTTACATGCTGTGACTTATTTTACCTTTCTGGTCCATGACCGAGGCCCAAAAATATATCAGCATCCCTGATTTCAAAAAAGCCAATTGGTCTCATTATTAAATAGCATTTACTAAGAGCACTGTAGTCGTTGTCTCTGAGATTCTGTTTCCCAGATGAACAGAATCAAAGAAAATTTCAACAAAACATCAAAATTTGCATTGCTAGCAAACAACAGAAGGGCCCAACGCTAGTGAGGACCCAGATTTGTTTGACTATAAAACCACCATCAGGGCACCATCGCACCAGGCCACAATGATGATGTATGGACTCTACCCTCACCAAACAGCTTGTTTCCCAGAACTTCTATTAGCACTGATGTAGGCCCAGTCGAACGCAGAGGGGCACAGCCAAGTGGCAGGTAAGCCCTGAGGGGTGCAAAACAGCCAGCTGGCCACCCTGCCATGTCAGCACCTCAGCCAGCCCAACAAGACTTCAATTCATTGAAGATCTTTGATTTATTTTATTTTTTTTGGAACCAGGTATTGAACTCGAGACCCTGTACTTGCCAGGCAGGTGCTACATCACTGAGCTAAACTCCCAGCCAGATTTTTTATTTGAAAACTGAAAAGTCTGTAGGCTCCTAAAACACAGAAACTCATGGTCAACATTCTGGATTCTACAACAAAGCCTCCTGGTCCTGTTTTCGCATTAATGTGAGTGGCTTTGTATAAGCATTAATGGATGCTTTGGCATTCATTTGGAGCCATATTCTTGCTTTTCCTAGGCTTTGCTTTTGTGGACACATCCAAGTTTATTTCAGTCATTTGGATGAAAAAGAAAAAAAAATGTAACACAGAATTCAGTTTTGGGCATCATATGGAAAGAAAAAATGACTACTTTGTAGTCAAAGAGATGTTGGCTATTGGATAATTAACTATTGTCCACACTCTACAGGGATAGCAAACTATTGATCAATTCTTCTTGGGTGCAATATTGCTTCATCAATCATTAAATAAGCTGTCCTGCCAGGGTAGGGAGAAGAACAAAAGACATATGACCTTGTTCTAAAGCATTTGTGTGCTATGTACTGGACTTTGGAATAATCGACTTGAATAAGTCAAGTCGATTTCAGATTTTAAGAGTGTAATTCCTAAAGAGACAGCTCTTATTAGCATTGAAATCTATGGAACACATGGCTCTGAAAACATCTTGTATCATGCAGCTCAACCAGACCAGTAAAGTCTGCATCTCAAAGTGAAATTTAGACCAGCAACTTTACATTGGTCCAGCCCCCACTTTCAGTGGTGCCCATCATCCTCCCTCCATGTGGCTATCCCCTCCAATCCTGTGACTCCCTATTCAGGTAGCTGCATCCATTCTTCTATAATCCAACACAGAGTGAGTCCCCTCTAAGGGCTGGAGGCTCATGAGGATCAGACAAGACAGGAAATGAAAGGAAAAGCCAACGCCTTCACTCATGGTTGCTATTGCTTCTTCAAGTACAGGTGACGATTTGGCCACCTTGTTTCCTGCAGGCACAGGACATGGCTCCTTCTCAAGGAGTACTAACTTCTGCTCTGCTTCCTGACTAGTAAAAACTATCTAATTTTGTGTGTGTGTGTGTGCTAGGGAACAAACACCAGGCCTTGCACATGCTAAGTATATGCTTTACTGCAGAGCCACTAAGTAATATGTGAAATCTAAAACAATGTTGTTACCAAACAGCTTGAGATACCGTAGGGCCCATTCCAGCATGGGCCTGGCACCCCAGCATGGAACCCTTTGGGGCTCATGGATGTCACTGAACTCTAACAATTTTGCCATTATAACATTTTTTTCACTCATTACTCTGAAAGTTCCATTCTGTCTAATTACCAAAAGCCCTGTTTATACTACTTGAAAGGATGTCCAAGAGGAAGGCGACAAGTTTAAAAAGTACCTCACCTACAAATACATATCACGCATATATGCTATTGCAAGAAGTAGAAAACAGTGCTTGATGGATTCGTTCACCACATCCCTTTTGCCGCATAGTGGCATTTGCAAAGCCATAGCAGAGCACAAACAGAGCTGCATGGGTCTTTTTTCCAAACTGCATTGTCCTGCATTACTTCCTTAACTTAGGATACAAGGAAGCTGGGAGGCATCATCCATAGAAGCCAAAGTCACTGGTTTGCGAAAGTCACTAGAATTAGAAAGTGGAAGAGTGACCTAAACTTAGGCCTTCTTGATTCCAAAGGCCATGTTTTTTGTTTGTTTTTGTTTTTGTTTTTGTTTTTGTTTTTGTTTTGTGGGTGTTTTCAGGAAACCCATATTGCTTCTCTGGTCAGTAGCTGCCTGCTATTCCAATGTCCTCTTTCTCTTCTTGTCACAGATATGTCCAACAAGGGAAGCACAGGAGGACAGAGAGGAAGAGCACTGTGACTATGCTGAGGCATGGAGGGTTGGCATTGCTCTGCTCTGTGCCCAGTAGACCAAGAAGCAGGACCTGAGTCTCTTCTGCTATGTCACCACAGCTCTCTCCCTTGCCTGTTAACAGTGACACATGGAAGGCAAAGCCATTACTGAGGCAATGGAAATGCAGGCAATGCCACCAGCATTTCCCACTTGGCCATCTGCGGACTCTCATAGACAGGTTGATGTGTTAGGACACTTTCTTTACCAAGTCACATGGTGGTGGGATGTTTGTCTGGAATGATGGTGAGATGTAGAGTAGACCAGCAATTCCAACCCCAAGCTTTCACAGTGATGAAAACAACAGCAGCAGCAACAACAACAACAACACATACACACACAAAAAAAACAAAAAAAAATGAGTACAAACAAAACTGGGATGTTGAATGGATGGATGGATTTTGCCACTGAGCACAACTTATTATGATATTGTGCTATAGTTTTACTGGAGTAACTGGGTAATGAGTGTATGGAATCTCTCTCAATTATTTCTTCAACTGCATGTGAATCTACAATTATCTGAGCACAATTTTTGATTAAAAACAATCAAAACAAAACCTCTCAAACAAAATGAAACAGTCATCAATCCACAGAATGAATGGCTTTGCCTTCGGTCATGAGTAGCCATGATGAACCAAGACAATAAAAGTGCCACTCACTGTCACCCCTGGCACACAAGGAGCAGAGCAGAGCCCAGCCGGCACTCCTCACCCTGTCTCTGTCAGTCACGAGCAGGGCCTGTCTGATTATGGATGAATAACTTGCAGCCAAGAAACATACATTGCAATGCTCTAAAAAAAGCAACCCTGCTCTTCTATTCCTGAAGAGCCCCAGTATGCAGCTGGCTCACCAAACCATACACAATGACTAAGAACCTTTAGCCCAGGTTTTGTTTCAGCTCAGGGAATTTCTACCCCCAGATCAGCAATTTCAGTCCTTCCCTATGCAAAATTAAACAGACTCTATAGATAGATAAATATGTTTTACAATAAGGCTCCTATCCCAGATACAAAAATACATACTTTATAAAAAGACCATGATTTTGGAATTTGAGAAACAGAAGTATTGCCTGGGAGAACTATAATCAGTTTTGGCTTTTCTGATCTTTAAAAGCTTTAGTATTCAGCCTATAGTCTCATTTAAAAACTTGACACCTGCTTCTTAGGGGTCTGGACACTTGACTAGCAAGTGTGAGGCCTTGGGTTTGGCAAAAACAAACAAAAAGAAGCCAATAACAAAAAAAAAAAAAAGCTTGGCCTTATGTTAAAATGATATTAACAAATCAAGCTGTGATGGACTTTTTCAGAGGAACACATTCATTATAAATACTGCCCTGTTCCATATAAGCAACCAAACCACAAATCTGACACTGGTCCTTAGCACCATTTTATGAATCGGAATGTATGTGGAACCGTTTCAGGACGTTTCCTGGCCAGGTAAGCTGTCCCTTGTATCTTCTGAGGCTCTCTGACCCACCCACCTCAGTAATTATGTCTCACTGAAGTCTCCTCCCAAGGAGCATTTGAAAACTAAGAAATTTTTTTATGATTTTTCATGCTAAAAAGTAAAAAGCAAACACTATAACCTTTGAAGTTGGAAAACAATAACCCCTCTTCATCTTTCTCCATTCACTTCTTTCTAATTCATCTTGAATTTTAAAATGTCTTTTTCTTTTTGTTTTGCAAAGCTAGGCTAAATACATCTTAGCAAAATGTTTCAAAAGAATGCAAATACAGACGCAGTTCTTTTGTGCTAGAAAGGACTTCCAAATCAGGTAAGGCTGGTTCCACATAAAGGGGAGGGGCTTACTGTCCACCTTTGTCATCTCCTTCATTTTATAATGCACCCCAATAGTTTAAGTCACGTGCTCAAGATCCAGCTTCAGATTAGCATTCTGGCCTTTCGCCCCTGCCACAGTGTGATATTTCCTTCAAAAAGTACCTCCTCTGCCCCCCAACCCAGGTCTCCCCGCCTACCTTACCTAGAAAGGAGGGAGGGGAGAAGACACATAAAAAGTTATGATTAATTGCACCCAACACCTGCATTAAATGAAAAACATAAACACCTTTGGGGGATGTGCCCCAGGCTGCAGTAGGGCATATTGGACTTACTCTACCCTTGTAAAGGCTTTGGTTTACAACTAATAACTTAGTGTGAGGCCAGTCTCAGCTGCATAGTGAGACCTTGTTTCTTGTTTTAAAAAAAAAAAAAAAAAAAAAACAGCCCAGGTCCCGCATCACAGAACTACATCTCTTCTATGAAAGAAAACTATGGCAAAAATTGTCAAAACACGAAACACGACCGTCTTTCTCCACAGATCTTTAAAGCTCAATCATCTGCTCCAGTTTCCATCTATTTAGTGTCATTTTCTTACTCTTAAATACTAATTAGGTGTTCTTAAGACAAATGGATCGATCGGTTTTTATCAGCACCCCATTAACCTAGCATGTTATCTTGAAATTCATCCACGTACACGCAAGTCTTCATGATAGCCCTGGATTAAGCTCATTGTCATGTGGACCATCAGAAAGTTTTTAAAAATGCACAAGCGCTGTTAACATTAGCTGAAATAATAGGTGAGAGGCCGTCCCTGCTTTTGAGGATCATAGTGCATTACCTTAAAAACTTACGCAGCAAATTCATAATAATAAACAGAATGGCACAACCATGAACTCTTCCGCCTGGGCACCGCGCATCCGAGAGTTTCCCAGTCATTCACCGGTCTCCAGCGACGCCAACCCCCACCCGACTCATCCACCATCGCCGCAACCTTGTATGAAAAAGACAACCATTCTGAGCCGCTTGAAAACTGAGTGAGAAAGCGAGAGAGAATCGTGGCAGAAAATAATACACAGCTGTGATAATATCATGTTTTTTAAAAATACCATAATATAGTTTTACCTTTAAAAATAAAAGATAAAAAGGGGCGTCTGCGAATGATTAGAGATTGCAGTCTGAAGCCAGTTACAGTCACTGCAATTGATAATAAACTGAAAACCCCTTGAGAGCAGGTAAATGCTTTGCAACCCTGACCCCAGGCTCTCACATTACTTAACTACCCTGCGGTCGTTGCATTACATCACCACCCTAGCGATTGGTCCCTGCGTTTTAACTCTCTCCCTGTCTCCTCCGATTAGGAGCGACACCGCAGCAGAGAAACTTTGCCGGGAGTTTGTGCTTTCTCGCTTCGCTTTTCACTTGTGG
>NW_004524591.1:18694798-18730907 GCF_000260255.1 Octodon degus | reverse complement strand
TTCAGATCTCTGTACTGGAACAAAAACCTCGGATTAAAGTGAAAAGAAATGCCTCTTCGGGACAAGAAGAGAGCGGAGGGGCTGGGGAAAGAGAAGGAAGAGAAACAAAGCAGGCAGAAGGCGAGGAAGGGGAGAAAAAGAAGAGGAGGAGGAGGAGGAGGAGGAGGAAGGTGAAGCTTCAAGAACAGAAAGCAGCAGGGGCAAAATTCTCTAAAATCGAGAAAAAGAAAATAAAATTAAAAACAAACCTCATGGACATCACTGAGGCTGAATTCCCTCCTGAGGTGCAGAACCCGAGAGCTCTGGAATGAGTGTGTGTAGAATTTGAGCCAAAGCTTAACTAGCTTGAGTGAGTCATATCCTTCCCATTTGATTCCAGGCCAAGCGATGATGTAATGCGCTGGCCCCTCTTTAGCGCCTGGCTCTGGCTCTCTCCCTCCAGCTTGCTAGCTCTCTCCCTTTCTCTTGGGCTCGCCCTCCTCCTCCTTCTCCTTTTTAGCTCAGTGCTTCAGTGCTGGTGAAGTCACCATTTAAATCTGGCAGAACTGAAGCAAAAACTTCAATGTAACCAAAACAGCCCCAGGCTGAGTTCCAGACTCAGGGAGCCTTCGTGGTGTGATCGCCCTTAGAAACCAGTAAACAGAAGAGGAAACAGTGCCGCCCCGGGGATGGCCAGACAGCTGCCATCAGAGAAGGACCAGAGGGTCTGCAGCCCTAGCTATGGAAGGTTCTGATAGAAAATCAAAAGTTGTTTGTTTGTTTGTTTTAAAAAAATCATCCTGTATTTGGAGAAAGGGAAATAACAATAAAGACGCATGGCCCAATAAGAAAGCGGGGCACAAGCGAGAACAGGTTGTGAAGACCTGGCACAAAGAGCCAACTCCAGTTACCAGCCCAGGCGGGCTTCAGTTCAGTACCAGGTGACAGGGTTTCCATTGCCCAGGGCCCGTTTTTCCTGGAGCTGAATGGGATTTTCTGTTGCTAGATGCCAACCACCTCCCCTCCAGAGACTTCTCCCATCTGACCTCCCTGTCAGCAAGGGCAAAACCACTTCTGGTCCAAACGTGCGCCAGTGTCTGAGCCACCAAGCTTTGTGAGATCACAGCCACGTCTCTGCTGGCCGGTGCTGGTGGCCCTCGGATGTGCTAGAGCATCCTCAGCTCCGCAAACACAGCCTTGCCTTTCTGAGACCAGCACCCTGCCTTCAGGTGATCTGTCCAAAAAAGTGTCGCTTCCTCCCTCCCAGCAGGAAAGATGGGCTATCCTTTCCTTAGCTTGTTGCAGGGGTGCCTGGGGAGGTGGGGCAGCCTGTGATTTTTATAGAGGATACAGGGAGAACAAATAGTATGCCTGTCTCTTTTTTAATTACAGAGGGAGGAAAAACAGCCTGGGGTGGTGGGGGGAGTCAAACTTTATCCTTCACAAATGACAGTGAAGCCCTTTTAATCATTAAATTCTACCTCTCACTTCACACTTCCCTACCCAGGGCACTACCTAGAACAGCCCAGACACTTGGAAAAAAAAATAATTTTTGAAAATGGGAAGCTCACTAGGATTTTTTTTTTTTTTTCTAATACCACAAAAGCAGAAGAAAGGCACTAGGCTGCAATTCTTTTAAAAAAACATGATCATGGCTTCTGGTACAGTTTATTGTTCCTAATTGCTTTTGTGGCCAGGAAAGCAGGTGATAAACATTTGTCCCCGTGTGTTACAAAGCAAAGGCGATCTTGACTCCTCAGCTCTGGTTTTGCACAAATCTCTTAGTTATTAAAAGTTATCTTCTGCCCTGGGGTTGGGGGGTAGGGGTGGGAAGGCTGTGAATCTGAATCCCTGGGAATTTCAATCACTGCTTCAGGGACTATCACAGGACTCAGGACGAAAAGTTAACAAACAAGAGTCTGCATGACCCCTGGGGTTGGGGTGGGGAGAGCTTCTCCAGCAGGCTGCCCTCTGGCACGACATCCTCAATTGACTCGATGCCACAGTGGCTCCCAGTGACACCTTTATCAAGGCAGGCAGCTCTGAATTAGAGGTGATCAGCCGTAATTACAGCTGGCGCCACTGAAGCCCGTGGCCTGACAGCGGCAAATGTGGTTGTTATAAAGTTTGGTCCACCATGTCAGTGGCCTGTATAACTCATTTACGTCTGACTTGCCAAGCAGCCATTGATTTTTCTCCTGCAGCAGGGAATAAATAAAACAACAGTTTCAATAGCTCCTCTAATCCTTTACACTTGGAGGCAGGTTGACAAGATCTTGTATAAATGGCTCTCTCCTTAAAAGAACTGTGGATCTCATGGGTTGGTGTAAAGCTGAGGAGTTTCAGTTTCCCTATTTTGCCCTCTACAATAACAGCACCATATCTAACTTTTCATATTTAAATGTTTCCCTTTGTTATTATTTGAGGCATATCAAAATAAAAATGAGATGGAGCTTGCCAAATTTATATTTCCCTGTAATGGGAAAAGGCTCTCTCTAGGATTTTCTTATACCACCCTCACAAAGGCCAGCTTATGCTGCTAGATAAAAGGTCCCTGTGGCTGTTTATTGAAGTTAGAAAAGGGCCCTGTGCTGTGGGTAAAGCTTATGTCCATGCAGCTTCCTGGGCCTTCCTTGGAGGGCAGCAGAGGAGATGACAGCTTCGGCCGACCAGCCAGCCCAGGCCTCTGAGGAGGCGCATCACCAGCTCGCCGGGCCTGCTGGGGGAGAAAGGGCCACACGTGCAGAGGGGGCGAGGGGGCCTCTGAGCAGGGACCACGGGCCCAGTGTCTTCAGTACTGCTGGAACCCAAACTCCAGGCCCAGGAAGCTTCCTGGTTGTCCCTGATGCTAATGGTACCACCAAAGTGCCACACATACACCGTTCCCATAAAGCTTCTTTGGAGTGCTGGCATGCTTGGAAATAAACCTCAGAGTTTAAAGGGGTCTGAATATTTACATTTGTGCAGGAGCCTATGTAACCCCTATCACCACTCCCGCATCAGGCATTTTTCTCCACTTGCTGGATGTTCCCCAACTGGTAAAGAATTCTTGTTTTCCCATTTCCCTTCCCCTGAGCAGCTAATGATAGAGAAGATCCTGTCCCTGAAAGGAAATTCTCCCGCCCCCTCCCTGGCCCCTCCACTCTGGTCCTCTGAAGAAGAGGTGCTTTGTAGATAGGACTTTATACAATGCTCTGGTCCCAGAAGTACCCCGGGCCAGCAGGCTGGGCCTCCAGATTAGCTGGCTTGTTCAGGAATGCTTGCAACGCCCTGCTCAGCAGAGCTGTCATCCTTGGGGAGAGGGTGGCGGTGCCGTGTGCAGCTGTTCCGTGTAACTCACTCAGCTCCCGATGACACGTTCGGCTCCGAAGAAGTGGAGACCTCTGAGATTTGAGCTCGAGGTTCAGAATGCTTTTGGACTCTCTCCAAAACAACCCGACGGAAAAGGCACAACTGGAATTCAGAGGCTGAGGGGTTCCGCGGTGGATGTCAGCGAGTGAGTGGCTTTTCTGGGACCTGGGTGAATTTGTGAACTCTGAGGCATTGTGGAAGACACAGCTGGTACGAGAGACAATAAAGATCCTTCCTAGAGAGAGCTGGGCTATTTTTTTAGATTTGCATTTACTCTCCTAAAGCAAAAGCGTATCATCTCCTTGCAGACATTGTTTTAAAAATTTAACCCATGATTCCCAACGGTCTCAGGGGAGCTTGAGGGGCCAGATAATTTCAGAGTTAAATAAGCTGTAATGACTATCACATGTGCCCAGCTATAAACCTAGTATTAAAAATTATTCGGAAAAAAGTGGCATCTCTTCCTTTTTTAATTTACAATAACCATCCAGGTGGTTTTCTAAAGCTTCCTTTGCAAATTGCTTCCAGGGAACCTTCCGGTCACAAACCACTGCACACCCACATGGTGTCATTCAGCATTCCCTTCTACTTGGGTGTCCCATGTTTGCACAGTGGACAGAGGCTGAGGGGCTGTCTGCAGCATGCACCCTAAACCATGTGTGAGCAGCATTAGTTGACTTGGGAAAATCACTGCGCCTATGAAGGCTGACTCCAGACACACCCAGAGAGGTAGTAAGGGAGCACATCTGTGCTTGATTAGTCCTGTCTGTACCTACTGCATCTCCTGCACCCAGCCCTGGCACCAAGTACCCTGCTTGGCCTTTCCAGTGTCCAAACCTATAACTAATGCCTCAAAGAGGAAATAATGAATAAGTCTCTGAAAAAGGAATGGATTCCCGATGATGGAAGGGTTGGGAAGCCTTGAGATGACAGGACCAGGAGACGGAGGAGCCTCTTGATCAGCCCTAATACCTCATCAATTCTGCATACTCATAGTTGTTTTGTAAATTTTTCTAACTTCTATTCCATCCTTGAAATGTACCTGTCACTGTGTCACTTGTACCCATCATAGCATCTGAAAGGCACTTATGAGCATCTGTCCAATAAATGAATTAGTGAATGGATGGATCGACTCTGTAGGCCCAGGAGCTATGCCTTCCATGACTCGTGGCTGGACCACCGGCTTGGGGCAGGAGTGCCCATTGGCCTCAGCAATGAGCCCGTTGTGGAGAGCCCCTGTTTCCATGCTGTTTTCCCCAGCTTCTCCAGGGCTGAGGTTGCTCATTCATTTCAGCATCCTGAGCACTTACCAGATGCCTAGCTCACACAGACTTGGTCCTCCAGCCCTGTGATTAGTGTCACAAGACTACTCACCCTTCCTGGCATCTGTGCCCTCTTGAAAGTTCTTGTTCACCTTTGCATTTCTGCACACATCTTTTCTGAACATTCCTGAAGACCTGGAGCACCTAGAATGATAAGCAGCTCCAAGGAAGGTCACTGAGTGGTCCCCTCCACCCTGTACTACACCTTTACCCTTGAAGCCTTTCCTTTCCTCTTATACTCCTCATCTCAGGTCCACATGGCAGTGATGTCTCAGTGAGTACTCTGAGATGTACATCAGAGGAACTGGCACTCGGCAGTTGTCACCAAGTTCCTATATGAGGGGCTCAGGGGAACCAAAACAAAGTGTGAAGAAGCTAAGTCTTCCTGCTAGGGCTGCTGGCATGACTCCCAGGCATCCTAAGGAAACTTCCACCAAGACTGACTCAGGCCACAACTAATAGTGGTAGCAGCCCTAACTAAAAAGCCCTCATGCCCTGGGACTAGGACTTCAGGAAGCACTGGAAATATGGTAGAGGACAGGCAGTCCTAACTTTTGTAGGTAGAACTTACAGAGAATCAGAGCCAGACAACGATGCCACACTGTACTAAATTCATGTTTTCATGCCAAGTAGAGTCAGGATGTGGCATAGCAGTTGACCAGTACTGGCTTGGATTGTAATGCTACTTGGACAGGATGGGCAGATGATGAAGTAAGAGAAAGAGGCCTCTACAGAGCCTCCACAGGGCACCTTGGTGAGCGAGGTGATTTACCAATTTCCCCTTTCCACTGTAATCAAGTGTAGTGACTGGGTCAGTCTGGGTTGAGGCAAGAGAGGTGGCCAAGGTACAAAATCCAAGGAGGTGATCACTCTAGGGAAAGGTTGGCCATTGCTCACCCCTGACAGCAGCCTCCTTGCAACAGTTGAGCCCTAGGGGCTTCATGATCTACCTCATAGGAGGCCTCAGTCAGCAATGACTTACAGCCCTCTAAGTATTCATGAGCATCACCTGGCTCAGTACATAATATGAGGTGGCACTCCAGCCAGCTGAAAGGAGGTGATACCTACCACAAACTAGACTCTCCCTTGGAAATGTGAAGGCAATGTTTACTTTTCCTCAATTCCCCTAGCCTTTAGATTTCCATTCTGCTTTCTACTCTATCTATTGTTGGTGTAGAATATCAAAACGATTGTCTTTGGTAACCTTTCCGTGAGAGCTTGTAGAAAGCAACAGAGACATCTCTGTGATGTGATCTCATCCACCATGGGCTGAGAGTGGAGCTAAAATTGTCTGATACCAAGTCAGGGATGCAACGTGACGCCTAACCCACATCAAGGAATAAGCCCCCTTTATAACCCAGGCACAACTGGTGACTTGAGTTGAGCTCTGTGTCCAGAAGCAAGCAATGTCATTGGCCCAGCAAGTAAAACGGGCAATGTATAAGGAAAGAGGACTTCCAAGCTTCATGACTGTGGTCAGGGAAATTTTCCAACGGAGGAGCTTTGTAGAAAGACATAAAGGAAGAGACTATTCTATGGTATAACAGCAAAATAAGAAAGGCAGGACTGGGCATGTGACTCAGTAGTAGAGTACTTGCCTAGCACACAGGAGGCCCTGGGTTCCATCTCTAGTGTGTGCACGTGTGAGTGCAAGAATGAACACACACACACACACACACACACACACACACACACACAGAGTAAGAGATCCAAAAGGCTATGTCTCTGTTTCTCTCAAATGATAAAACGGCCTCACACCTCCCATCTAGCCTTGGCTACTTCCCCCATACACCCTGCAATGTCAGCAGGGACACACTTTGAACTGATGGTATAAGCTGACACCTGAAGCTCTCATAGTCCTCTAAGCTACTGGTTCTAAAAGACCCTCTTCCTGTGTGGGTCTCCTTGTTCCACACAGAGGCAAATGGATGCATACTGGGACCTGACTATCATTTGCTGAGAGTTTTTGTCTAGAACATCACTCTGAGGAAACTTTCAAAACCAGTGGGAAAAAATGTCATCCCTTAATAAATTATAAATTCAAAACACCAGGGTATCTTCTTTCTGAGTGGTTTCCCCCAAGTGCCTCCCATTACAATTACAAATAAATCCCTTCCAAAAAAGATTACAGTCTCCCCTTAGTCTCAGCAAGGGATTGGTTCCAGGGCCCCATAGATATCAAAATCCAAAGATGCCCAAGTCCTTTAGGTAAAGTGGAGTAGCATTTGCATATAACTTCCACACAGTATACCAGATACACTTGTCTGAATGATTCAATCCCTGAGATACACTCTGCTGGCTGTTTTTATTGTTAAACATTTTTATACGACAAAAAAAACCTACAAAAAAATGAGTTTGAAGAGGTTTTGCGGGTATTAGAAGTAAAAAGGAAGGCTTAAACTGTGGAATTGTATCTGTGGTTTCATTTCTTTTCATAAAGATTCCAGCTGTAGGGTTCTATTTAATAACTGACCTTGCTTTATGCTGAGGAGAGAAGTCCCCCAGCACTGATTCATTAAGAGTGTTTCTACAACGAGAATTATCCCTCCAACACTTCTGCCTGGAGGGGATGGGAAGAAAACTTTTTTAAAAACCCTAAACACAAAGCTCTTGGGCTTTCTAAATGAAATTATCTATGTTTTTATTACCTGAGCCCCTGAGTTAAAAAGTTGGTTTTGATAAGGGCGAATGAATGAAAGAAAAAACTGCTGACATAATATTTTGGTTTCCAAACCCACTTCCACATTCTGCCGCCCCTCTCAGGTCTGTACACGACTGTGGTTTCTCTATTTACACCAGAAACCTGGATCGAAAGGTGCAGTTAATCCTGCCTCATGCTGAAATTTGCCTCAACACTTTCCAGAGAGCGACCGTAGTGACTCCTTTGTCTGCATTGGTGCATGCTTGTCTTTCCAGAAGTGTAGCTCTGTGTGATTGAGAGATAATTTGGTTTAGCCTTCTCTGTTTCTATGATAGGAAAAAAAAAAGATATGATACTCAAAGAATTTCTTTAGTTTTGTGAATAAAACGTATTACATTTCTTAATTCTCACATATTAAAGAACTCCTCTAGCATTAACAAAAATAAGAAGAAAAGTGAAATCTGGGCATCAGCTTGCCCAATACCCATGCAAATCCCCTTCCTTTTTCTTTCTGAGATGGAGTCTCCTTGTGTTATCGAGCTTGGCCTAAAACCAGTAGGTCTAAGAGACTCTCCTGCTTCAGCTTCTTGGGTAGTTGGGACTATGGGCACAAGCCTCTGTCAATGCCAATTCCTGTCTTTTAACACCCATGCAAAATGAAAAGTATGCTTTTAAGCTGGTGAATACTTAGCTTTCTTGAGGAACATGAGCCCCAGAAAATCTCATAAAATCTCAACCCTGGATCTTAGAATATGTTGGGTTTAGGTCAGTGGTGGAACACAGGAGCAAGGCCCTGTGTTTGAACCACAGGATCACCACAGACAACCACGTGCAGACATCGTCACCATATTAAACTGCACCTCTTTTCAGGTAAGGGAGAGCAGGCACACAGAGATGAAACTCAGTACCTTAGAAAGCTGGTCCCCAGCCTGGCACCCAGAACAGCAGGTACAGGCTTCTTCTCTAGCTCTCAGATTCTGTGTGCCTCAGAATCTCTGGGGAACAGAGTAGAGTATAGATGTCCACGTATCTTCTCTGAAGCTATTAAGCAAAGGTGGGGTCCAAGGACACTTTAAACAAAACTCCCCAGATATTTTTCTGTTAATGCTCTCTAGAGCATACTGTATAGGAAATTCTAGGTGATCTTTTTTTTTAAAAAAAAATCATTTATTTATTTATTTATTTATTTATTTATTTATTTATTTTACGGCAGAACCAGGGATTGAACTAAGACCCTTGCGCTTGCCAGGAAAGTGCTTATTTCACTGAGCCATCTCCCCAGCCCTCTAGGTGATCATTTTAAGGTCATAGAAATTTTATAAATAAAGGCTATAGTTGGGCGCAATGGCATACACCTCTGACTCCAGGTACTAAGGAGTTTTAGGCAGACAAATTTCTTGAGTGCAGGGATTTGAGATCAGCCTGGTTAACAAACATAGCAAGACCTTATCTCTAAAAAATAAAAATTAAAAATGTGGGGACAGGGGCTACAGCTCAGCGATAAAGCACTTGCCAGCAAGTTGCTCATAGCCATGAGTGTGATCCCCAGAACCACACAAAGGACATTTTATTAATAAATGAATTGAATGAGCAAAATAAAATAAATGCAAAACTACATGCATTTTGCTTGTTGTTCAGATTCTAGAGAAGCTGTGTCTTTCCTTCTCTTCTTGTTTTTTAAAGTAAAATATCTACAGTGATCTGTTTTAAAATGAACAAAGTTCTGAGAATTGTCTATAGTAGTTTTTCCAAAACAGGATGCCTACTGTGGATGGAAAGAAAACATGCATGTTCACAGTAACATAACACCCATCTACATGGATTATGGAATTGTGGTCTCCAGGACTCCTGATAAGATTAGTTTCCTGACCTGTGGCTAGTTTTGCAAGGCATTTCTCTTCTGGTTAATATCAATGCTTCCAGATGTTTATTTTGCAATATTTTTAGTCTCCTAAAGTGACAGTCACAGGGCAAGGGAAAAATACTGTAATGTATAACGGAGGATTCCCTGGTGGTGTAGCCAACCACACTTTTGGTACAAGTTGGTTATTTTCTTGAACTTCAGCAGAGCACTCATTATGGCTCTGGCTTCTGATGAGTGCCAGAAGTCTGCAGAGTTCCTTTCTCCAGGGTCCTTCACCCATCACTTTTCCCAGAGGACATGTGTGTTAATCAGCTTCCCATCACTGTGACAAAATACTTGAAGTAAACAACTTAAAGGAGGACAGGTTTATTTTGGCTCACGATTTCAGAGGTTTTGGTCCGTGGTCTTCTGGCTCTGATGTACTAGGCATGAGACAAGGCAGAAGATCAGCGGTGGCAGTACACATGCAGAAGGTACCTGCTTGCCTCCCAGAGCTGGGAGAAGCAGGCAAAGAGAACAAGAGGCCAAAGACAAGAAACAGTCTCCCAGGATACACTGCCAAGGAAGGACCCACCACTTCAGCTCAGCCCCATTTCCCAAGATTCCACGACCTCCAATGGCCAATCAAACTACAAACCCCACAAAGCACGGATGCACTAGGGAGGTCCAAGCCTTCAAGACTCAACAATGTCTTCCCAAAGCCCCATCTTTGAACACTGTTGTAGTGAGGACCAAGCCTCCAGCATAGGAACATCTTGGTGACATTCCAGATTCAAGCTATAACAGTGTTAAAATCATCTTTCAAAATTCTTTAATTATTAACTCTTCCAAGTGCCACAACCTCAGAGAGGAGAAAGTGCTGGTCTGGCCATATCTACAAACAAGAATGACCTGGGAAGGGCAATGAGTATCACAACCTGTGAGTCATCAAGGGCTGCATCTATCGCTAAGTGGGAATTAAGTGTCTGAATCACAATGATCCTCCTTGCATAATTTCTGTTTGACCAACTGTTTGTCATCTCAATATTGTGATATCGTGGAGCCACAGGCAGTTACTGAAGCAGACACCACACACGGGAGTCCAGGAAACAGTCACAACAGAAATGCTTGATAGGGGCTGAATGTCTGAGAAACTAATAATAACAACAACAATTTGTGAGTATGTAGGAGGAAAGAAGTGTACAGAGAGAACCTGGGTAGCAGTGTTCTAAAATGAAAAGGACAGTGGGAGATTCTACAGAAAGTGAAGAGGTCTCTCAAGTTTTAGTTACTGTCCTTGTCCCCAAGGTCCTCCAAGCCCCTTTCATCCTGACACCCTAAGGCTTTGACAATCTCCATGCACAGAGAAGCCTTACAATAACAGAAGAGGCACACCCCTGAGACTTGTAGGACGAAGATACCTTGGCCACTGTTAATGACACAAACGTCCTAATGAAATCATTTTGAGGGAGCTATCTGATTCGGCAAAGTTCTGAGTACTTTCTCTAGGGCAGAGGCTGATGCAAGAGGATGGAAAGTTCAAGCAAGACATGAACTTCACAAGATCTTGCCTGAAACAATAAAAATTAATAAATAAAATAAATGGTTGAGGATATAGCTCAGCACCTCCTGGGTTTAAACCCCATCACTCCTACCCAAAATTTCTAGATGCATTCAGAAATAAAACACATACAATTACCAAGAAATATAAAACTGCATTTTCCATGTAGTTGGCAAATTTCTTGGTGTTAACTTCTTATGACAAACTCAGAGCCTTCCCTGATTCAAATATGAGTTGCTGTTATATGCACAAGCATGGGTACACTCCATCATGAACTAAAATACTACCCAAATATCAGTTGCATAGAACAATAAGGTAGAACAATTCCACAGTGTTAGATGACTTTGTACCTAGAAGGCCCCTTAACTCGCTATGGAGCTGTTCCATTTCACTTAGCCAAAGTTCTGGCATTTTAATAAAGTTAATTTGGTGTTGATCTAACCCAAACCTCAGCAGTGAAGATCATTCTGTTTCTCTCTGATCTCTGCTTTTATTCTCCCTCTCTCTGTGTGTTTCATGACAGCCCTTTGGAATTAACTGGTTTCCAGTCATCTCACAAAAGATTTTAACTAACGGTAGCAAATAGTCCCTGCTATATGCATGAGAACTCAAGGAAGCTCAGTTGTATGCCCATATCCTGGCATCTGAGACACCAGAGTAAAAGGTGGTCATGGTGAGTATTCTGGTATGAGGATGCTTTGGCCTTCTGGGATCTATGTTTCAGAGATACAGTAAGAGACCAATCAAGGCCTTCAAGGGATGAAAGGGAAAAATACAGAAACATGCAAGCAAACACTTTTGAACAATTCTACAAAGAAAGTAAAATCAGAAGATGAGCTGGAGCTCAGAGAGTGGCGCAATATTTTAGAGACAATATTCAGTGCAGAGTTCAAAGAGGTGGCGCCTCACTAAGAATTACATGTGAGAAGGACAGAAAGCAGATGAGAAAAGAGGTACGCGGGGTGCAGAAGGAGCGTGTGGTTGGGTGGGCAGGGAGATATGTGCATGCCGTGTGCACACAAAGGAAGCGGGCCAGGAGGAAAGAGAACCTGGGAGAGGCAAGCAGGTGTGGCGGGGCCCTATAGAGATGAGCCACTGAAAAGTCTAGAGAAGGGGTGGCATGGTCCAATTTTTATTTTAAAGAAATTGTATTAAGTGCCACATAAGGAATGGATTGTCACAGGGAAAGAATTCAAATTTGGGGAACCATTGAAGGACTTCACAACAGCCTGGATGAGTGGTAGTACTGGCACTCGCTAGGCTGGTAGCAGAATATGTGGATGAGGACAGAGCCAAGCTACACTGTGACAACAGAGCTGACAGGCCCACAGAGCAAGGAAAGGAGGAATCAAGGATGACTCCTTGTTTTGAGCTCATCAACTACGTGAATGCTGTTGCTAATAGGAAGACTGGTATTACAGATGATTTGGGAGGGTCAGGAGTTTTGCTATGGGCATATTAAATTGGAAATGCCCATTAGACATACAGACAGAGAAATGAAGCAGGCAGACAAATAGGAACATCTGAGCTCAGCAGGGCAGTCAGGGCTGAAGATGTCCATTGGGAATCGATTCTGATGGGCTGTCTTTAATGCCATAGGCCGGCAAGTCTCAGGACTGAGTCACGCAGGCTATTCTTCCAGTAAGAGGTGGGCAGAGGAAAATGAGCCAACGAGGAGGGGAAAGAACCAGGCAGGAGCCAGGAGAGAGACTGGGAGCAGCTGCAGCACCACAGGCAGGTGACCAGGGGCACAAACTACTCTAGTAGTTGCTAGAGACTAACTACTCTGCATTCAAGTTGTTGTGGTCCACCCAGAAAAAAAGACAAGGGGGCACTGCATACTTGGCTCCTCCCACCTTCCCCTACACCCCTTTTCCCTGTGGCTGACAATCCAAAGGAAAAAAAAATAAAACCTCTTAGAATGCAGAAATCAGAAGGCCTTACTATTTGCAAACAACCAAAAGATAAGAGACTAAAAACAAACAAACAAAAAAAAAAAAACATAATGAACAGCAACAACAACAAAAAAATTTTCTACTTGCAGCTAAAGCTTGTAAGTCCTTTAGTGGCTGGGCTCCTTCTCTTTCACTGGGGAAAGAAAATGCTTTTAATTCTGGGGAATTAAAATGCTTCCTCTAACATCCACATAGAGATATGTGGTTTTTATTAGCAAGAGATAAACTTCATGTCAACAAGGGCTCTGTTTTATTCATTACCACCTTGAGAGCTGGTATAAATGATAAAATTAAAATTACCCATGGGCATTAGCTAGAGACCTTCTTTGGCTTCTATGGCTAGGGAGCATGGCTGTAAAGAAAATTTTAAAGCATGTTTTAAAACAATAACTGTTATTAATGTATGTGATTTTAATACTTCTAGGACATTTTTTTCACTTTGAGGTGGTCCCAGGGTGGCTTTTGGGAAGATGGGCTGCCCAGCAAGTTCCAAGAGCTGCCTTCTACAAGTGGAAAACAGAAGCAGACGTTTCCTAGATTTTTCTCCATCTGTGTAAACAGGTCCTCTGAGATAGGTTTTAAAACACTAGAGAAGGGTGAAATGCGCAAGGATAGCCCCATATTAGGCCCAGGATGCCCCGGGCTAAAGCAAGGGAGAGGCACTTGAGAAAGTCAACACGCTAAATTTCCAAAGCAAAATAAAAAATGTAAAAGCCTATAAGCTAAGTTGTTGCTGTTTAGGAAAATCCTTATATTGCTCTAGGTAAATCTGAATTTAACAGTAGTGGCACTAGGTCTAAGTAAATCTGGCTCTCCCCTGAAGACAATCCATACCGAGTTAGAAAGGGCAAGAGATGTATGCTAGGAAGGTAGGTGGCCGTTGGAGTTTAGGAATTCAAGGTACCTGTGAGGTCACATTTTTATGAAAGGGATTCTTAATGTAGAAAAAAGAACAGAAAAAGATCCTCAAATTTTCAAAGTATTTTGTTAATACAACTTCATAGGACATTAAAGCAGAAAGATTTAAAAATCCAAATTTTCTCATTTTGCAGATGAGAAAATTGAGGTCATAAGAAATTAAATCACTCACTAGAAATTACCCAGAGCCCCAGTACCTGGTTCTGAGCTCTTTCTATCCCTCCTTTGGGAGGCCTAGAGTTGAGTTCAGGAACTTCCTTGAATTCATCCTTTGCTCTGGGCTCTGGGCAGTGGAGGAGGTGCCTTCCTGAGAGAAGGAGGCTTGTGGGGGCCACAGCATTTCCCGTTAATCAGGTCAAGATAGCCAGTCTCCATCAATCAGAATTTGTCAGGGCTGGTTTCATAGTACATTATTAAATGTGCTGCTGCTTTGGTAACCAAATAAATGCATTAGGAAAAGGACATTTTCCCTGCAGTTCTCTCTAACATCCTGCATCTGTTCTTACAAACAGATAAAAAGCAAGTAGGGACTCCGGCCTCAACAATGGCAATGTAGATGTATGGCAAAACGATCTGTGACCTCTTTCATGCCCACTCTAAGTGGCCCCAAGCAGAAAGCTGAGGTCAGGAAGGTGGCATGACTTGGGCGAGAACACAGTGGTATTAAAGAAATCCCATGTCCAGTCCAGTATGCTTTTTTTTTTCTTCATGACAGCATTGCTGTCATTGCCCGGTGTCCTACACATGTGCCATTTTTCATGGAGAAGTAATTATTGCATTTGGATGATTTTCCTTCATTATGGTCTGATATACAAAGAAATCCTTCCCTCCCCTCACCCCTCGACATCCTTTGTTTTCCTTTCTCGTACAGAGAATCACTAAACTCCACTCCAGCCCCTGGTTAAATGTGTATAACTCAGCATTTAACATTTTAAGCTTTTTAGTGTTCAGGGACAATAGGGCATGGTGCAGTTCCTAAGGTGGAAAATAATAAAGAAGTATAATAATTTGTATAATAAAATATAAACTAATTAATAAACCCTTATTAAATACCAAGCAATGCACTAAAGGGCTACTCTGCAATATCTTACTAAATTCTACAAATATATCTGGCTGCTATTCTTATCTTCTTTTTATAAATCAAAGGAGAAAAAGTTCAGAGAGGTTAAGTAACTTCCCCCAAGTGAACAGCAGGACTTTCCAGAGTCTAATTACAAATTCAGGCAGTTAACTGATGGCTCACAACTAATTTAATGTACCTTGTTGCTTTATCTTATGGTCATTAAACAAAACAAAAACTGAAACACTCAACTCTTTCTTGGTTTCTGTATGGTCAATACAAAAATTTCTTTGTTTGAATTTTTAAATCTTTGTTTTTATTTCCCCCTTTTGTCTGCCTTGTTTTAACCTTCACACGCTGATGGCAAAGTTCATCAGAATTTCAGGAGAGGGAATTGAGACAGAGAAGAGGGTGCAAGCTCTCTGTGTTTCTGAAGTCAACCTGAGAAATCAGAACCTCTGTTTTCTAGTTAACACTTGCCATGTCTAAGCCTGGCCCGGGGTTCCCAAGGTCATGCTTATGCTGAAGAAAGTCACAAGAGAACCTGTGTGTTGAGGCAAGATCACAGGAAAAAAAGTATATACCTGACTGGGAAGCATTTGAATTCTTTTTTCAATAAAGGTCACTAAATAACCAATCTAAGATATACTTTCTGACAATAAATTACTGTAGGGAAGGTAACTCATAAATCAGGCATAGACTATAGACTGGGGGAAGCCCCACACACCATGGAAGTAGGCATGGACCGTTCTAATTCTATATCAGCAAACTTTGGTTACAGAGATTTGTAGTCGCAAGCTTTTTAGATGGCACATACAAAGAATGTGGAATTAAAAACAAAACATTGGACAATTATCTCATAAAAGCTACACATTTCCTCATGCCCTACTCTTTGTACACAAGTATTCATGCATGAAATATGTTTGTGTTATTTTTGGTAGACAGTCAGCTTCTGCCTGAAGGACTGTGGAAAAGCCTGCTTTCTACTCTTCTCCCTCTTTTTCTTCTTCCCTTCTCTTTCTCCCTCCTTTTCTTCCTTGAAATTGAATACAGGGAATACTGAGCCATACCCACCCCCATACTCCTTTTAGTCTTGTTTTGCAACAGGCTGTCATTAAGTTGCCCAGGCTCGGCTGGAACTTGCAACCCTCCTGGCTCTGTCTTTTGTGTATCTGGGACTACAGGTATGCACTACCTAACATACTTAGGATGTATTCTGGATGACGGGAACACAGCAGCACAAATGCAGGAAAATGATCTTACTGGGGAGACCAACTTAAAATCACCCACAAAGGCAGGGAATTCAGCTGGGTGCATTTTGCATGCTACGTACTCACTCGTCTTACCATTGCTTTCTCTTTCTGTGACAGGTACACTCATGATGCTGTCAAGCAGAATGCTGACGGCAGGAGTACAGAAAGCAAGAAGAAGCAGCTGAAGATAACTAGAGCTGTTGTGTGTGCTGCATCTGTACCCAGAGTGGCCCTAGACTTAAAAGAGGGAGTATCACGCTCGTGGGAAGCAGCAGTCCTTAAGAGCAGGTGAAAGTCCAGAAACAAAAATGTTTGACACAGGAAACAGATATCCAGAATTTGTAGTCAAACAACAAATGCTCTATTTGTATGAACTTGGCTTGAAGCCACAGCTGTAAAAACCAGAAAAACTGTCTCCTAAGATCCCTGATGTGTTGGTCCCATGTTGGAGATGGAGCTCTATAGTGCTGTGCTGTTGTTCTTTCTGTTTATTTTGAAGCAGCCTCCAGTCTTAGAAGAGTTGTAGAGTGCGCCCATGCCGGCCTCCCCAGCAGCAACACCCTAGAGAGCCTTCTCACATTTGCCAAAGCTAGGACGTTACCATGAACAGATAGTACGAGACTGTTAACTGAACTGCAGCCTTTGTTTGGATCTCATCATTTTTTTTCTGATATCTTTCCTAGAAACTATATCAGGCCACAATCATAATGAGATTGTAATCACTTTAATCCCTTGCTCAGAAATAAGCTGCTTCTGATAATCAACATAAATATTGTCCAGTCACTTGGTCACATTCTATAGTTTCAGAGTCATCTGTCACTATGCTACAGAGTGCTGCTACCGCCACACTGAGCATGAGCATTTAACCTCCACGTAGCCTCACCGCACGCACGCCCACCATTCAGCTCACGCCGCTCTCTCCGCTTCAGCCAATTTTCATGGCTCATAGTTCTAGTCCTCTGTAAGACTCATACCAAATGCTTCTACTTCAAGAAAGCTTTTGATTTTTGGTTGTCTTATTTTGGTTTTAGTTTTCCTGGCAGTACTGGAGACTGAACCCAGGAGTGTCCTACCATTGAGCTGTATTACCAACCCTTTTATTTTCTGAGACAGGGTCTTGATGAGTTGTTTAGGCTGGCCTTGAACTTGTGATCATCTTGTCTTACCTTCCCAAGTAGCTGGGATTGCAAGCATGTGCTACCATGCCTGGCTAAGAACTCTCTCTCTCTCTCTGTCTCTCTCTCTCTCTCTCTCTTTCTCCCTCCCTCCTTCCTCCCCTCACTCCCTCTCTCCCTCTCTCCTTCTCTCCCTCTCCTCTGTCAAGATAGAACTGAAGCTCAAGTCTAAACATAAAATATGCTTATGTTTCATATATACCTTGTATAGCCTGAAAGTAGTTTTATATAAACTTTAATAATAATTTTTGCATGAACCAAAGCTTTACAGTGTAGACTATTCCACTTGTAGTAATAGATTGTTACATAAAATGTTTCAGATTTTAGACATCTTCACATTTTGGGTTTTCAGATTAAGGATGCCCAAACTGTATAAACAGAGCTGATTCCTGTACTTTCTACCTACAATACTGTATTACTTAGCTGGAGTACAATCTATGTTCACTCAAATTCTGTTTATGAGAAAATCTAACTCTAAAAAAAAAGAAAAGAAAATCTAACTCTTGGTAAACTTAATTTTGAGTGTCGTATTTTTAGAACATATGTACCATATTATATACTTAACCAGTATTTTTAAGGCAAGCAAAGTTGGACTGATTTTCAGAAAACACATCTGTGTATATAAAGGACCCATTAACACTAGAAAAATGAAGTGGTTTGGGACTGACCCAGGCAGGGCTCTGCCTACTGCTTCACTGCAGACACTACCAGGGTCCTTTGGAGGTCTCCCATGGAGCAGAGACCACGCCTCACCCTGTGCAGCGAGTGAGAGCTGAACTGAACATGGTGTGGCTGCTAGCCACAGCACCCACTGGCACACCTAGCCACAGTCACTGGTTGGGCGATGGGCACACAACACAAGCCACCCCTGAGGTAGTTTGCAGCTTGCATCATACATACAGCATCCAAGCTTTGTCTTCACAGTGTGAGTGTTGTTTATCATCCTGAGTCTCCACACTCACCCCCTGGAGCTCAACGTTCAGCAATTTCCAAAGAACAATGTTTACTATTTGTTATGCAATGGAAATGAAAAAAGACAGCAAAAAGGAAATTTTTAAAAATTATTTTTTCTTAGTTTTAGATCATTGGATGCGTCCACAGTAGAGCACCCCTCACAGAGGACACTGTATACTTAGCTACCAAGAAGCACTCTTGGTTCTTCTTTGTGCTTTAGATTTGCCTTCTAATTCCACTTGTGTGAGTTTGCCTCAAAAGTTAGATCATTGCAGCAACCTCCACTGGACACCTCCGCATGCTTCTTCAGCATGAGTGACAACCTTCTATCCATCTATCTCTCAGCCACTATTTGCTGAGACTTACTGGTTCGAGCCATCCCCTACCGCGCATATGCTTCTCAAATTCCTCCTTTTTTCCCCTTTGGGAAAAAAAAGATAGATCGTACTTGACTGTTTTTTCTCCTACCTTCTTTATAAAGTTCCTAAATTCATTCTTTTAAGTTTCATTTAAACTAGGGCAGTTGGTAAGTTGATAGTTATAGCATGCTCACAGCTGTGGGAAAACTGACATAAAAAATAACCATCTTAGAAAAAATGGCCCATGCACAACATCTTTGAGTTTTTATGTTTTATTAGCAATTTGGACTCATTACTGCTTGGGGGAGGAAGGAAGGGAGGTAGATGTTTCTGCAAGTTGTTTCTTTAATGCATTAAGCAGAGTTTTCCAATCAGGTTTAATTCAGCTCTGCTGGGCCCTTTTAGCTGGGCTGGGGTGGATTTAGGCAATGCTGCCCACTAGCTCCACTCACCCTACCCCCACCCACTCTCTTCCCTCCCCCATTTTCCTTCCCTGAGATTCATTACCCAGCAGCAAAGGTCAAGCTAGGGATTTCATGTAGCTTCCATAAGAAAATGAGATAACCTCCTTATCTTAACCTAATATGCTCTCTGATCCTTCCAGCTTTTGTCTTTCTCTTAGTCTTTTGGGCAAAGGCATGATTACCCCTTGGTTCACAACTACCACATTGTCACTGTGGCTTTGAATTATGATGGCCAAAAGGAGCTGGATAATATTTAAGAGACTGAGATCATAGATTCTCCTGACATAGTACTTAGCCAGATCTGTCTTCCTTTCAAAATTCCCATTATTTGTACCTTTCTGGGACTTTTGGGGGGAAAACACTATCTCTAAGATTCTCTTTTTTTCCAGTTTTGCTCTGTCATGGTATTAATCTCCCCTCACGCCCTGAAAGGCTCATGTATTTTGGTAGCAAAAAGCATTAGCGCAGATGACAAGAGCTCTGTTCCTAATCTCCTGTGACCCTTGGTGAATCTTTGGGATATAAAAATGACAAGCTGTGTTGAAACAGTCCTCTGCAGCAAACCACTTGAAAATCATCAATTATCACACCAGAGAAAACATTAGCTGGGCATGCCTCATGGCTCCCAGCACCACTGCTACTCCCTCACTAGGAAGACAGGAAGCACGAAGGAAAATGCAGGCAGAAGAGGAGTGAGAAAAATGAAATAGGGACACGCACCCCTGGAAGAAGAAAGGAAGGAGGGAAAAGAGGGAGGCAAAAAAGAAAAACTGCTGGTAGTCTTTTCATCTCTTAGAAAAACATTACAAAAGAGTCCTACAAAGAGTTGAAAGTGGAAGAAAATTGGGATTTGGAATATCAAATTTGACTTGACAGGGGGCTGGAGAGATGGCTCAGTGGTCTAAAGCACCTACTTGGAACTAGCTTGGCAAAGCATCAGGGACCACGGTTCAATCCCCCAGCACCACATGCCAGCCAGCCCCGCCCCCTGGTGGGCTGAGCTGGCCACACACACACACCACTCTCTCTCTCTCTCTCTCTCTCTCTCTCTCTCTCTCTCTCTCTCTCTCATAAATAAAAAAAAATTTAAAAAAAAATTTGACTTGACAGGTGGAGGAACTGGTTTAGCGTTCCTTGATTTGGTTCATAGATGGGAGACTAAAATGCGGCTTGCCCTTCTAGGTTCAATTTGCTTCCTGGAGCCAAGTTGGTAGCCCTCAGAAGGGAAGACAGAAGGGGGCAGGTAAGCAGAAAATGCCTGTGTGGTGGGTTTTAAGGTCAGTACAGCTTTTAACATGTTTATTTTGCCATGCTGAGGATTAAACCTAGAGCCTTACACATTTTGGGCAAGTACCTACCACTGAGCTATGCCCAGCCCTGGTGGTGGAGCTCTTAATCCAGGTCTTAGAGTAAGCAGCGTGAACATTCCCTGGAACTGGTGAGAAATGCACATTTTTCAGTCCCACCCAAGCCTAGGAGTCAGGTGAGAGGGTAGGAGTGGGGCCCAGGAATTCTTTCCCAGTAATTTTTCTGCACCTGAAGTTTGAGAAGCTCTGTAAAAGGAATTTAGCCCGTACTTGGGAAAGAATGTTGATCACCAAACTGTCACTCACTAAAATAGCAGTTGTACTAAAGAAAGTGCATACAAGAATAGAAGACACAGAAAAGCATGTTTGTTATGAGCAAATAAAAGAAGAGTGTAGAGTAAATGAACACACAAACATAAACAGAGACTGAAATCTATCTATATCTCTATCTATATCTATCTTTACAATGTATCCACCCAGCATCCAACCATCCATCCATCCATCCATCTCATCCTCTACCAAGAAGGTCAGAAACAGTGAACTGCTAAAAGAAAAATAAATACTAGCAACATACGGGGAAAGAAATCAGATCTCCATAGGAAAATAGGCTTTCAGCCTCTTATACCTCAGATACTTCCAACTGGCAAGTATAACAAAGAAATGTTAGGCCAGAGATTTGTGGTTGCTTTAGAGAACCCTTAAGCTTTTGCACCCTAGAGGAAAGGTATTCCTCCAGGTAATACCACATCCATTCTACTGGCACACATAAGAAGTAGGTTTTAGTATCAGGAGCAGTTTCAATCTCTCAGCTATACTGATACCCTCACATATATCCTCCTCCCTAGGAGTCAGAATTAGATAGCAGGGTGGGCAAGATAGCTCTGCAGACTAAGTGCCTGCTTTGGCAAGTGCAGGGACCAGGGTTCCATTCCCCATCCCGTATGCTGCACTGGCCCTGCCCCGGGGTGCGTTGAGCTGGCGACTGAGTCTAGGAGTGGTGGTGCACACCTGTAATCCCAGCGCTGGGGAGGCTGCAAACAGGAGGATCACTATGAGTCTGAGCTGCGTAGTCAGACCTTGTACCAAATACCTAAAATGAAAAAAAAAAAAAAAAAAAGAAAGAAAAGAAAGAAAGAAAGAAAAAAGATGACAGCAAACCTACTTGGATGGATGAGAGAAACAGACCCAGAGTTTGTTGCAGGCAAAGCTCCAGATAAGTTTCCTCACATTCCAGGACAGAATCACAGGTCACTTGGTCAAGGCAGAAGTGTGTGCGCGCGCGCGTGTGCGCACATGCACACACACACACAAGCACAGTACCGGAGGGAACCCAAGGAGTTATCATCTGCAGGTAAGTGCTTAAATCAAAGTTTTCAGAGAGATGACAAGTGAGCTTTATGGTTTGGCCCCCAAAGACTTACTGTGGGAAGCAAAAAATCAACAGCCTTGCGCTGCACAGGCCTGGGCCAGCCAAGTTTAACCACTGCCATTTCCTGCTGGAGCAAACTCAGGAGCACAGCGAGCCCGCATCGTGTCTGGAACTCGGAGAGGCCGCAGGAAGGACCACTGTGGTGAAGCCACTTGGTCAAGTCACTTACCTAGAGCTTTCTAGGCTCTCGGAGGTCTGCTTCACAAAAGCTCAGCCCCCTTGGATAGCTTGTCGAACCCACTTCCGGTTTTTGTTTCTCACCTTTTTAAATAAAGCAGCAAGGTTGACGTCGAGTAACAACGATCTATTTTAACCCAATCGACTGGTTGTCAAAGGTTTGGATTCTTTCTGTATGTTCCCTTTTGTGTCCCCTTACAGTGATTTTACAAATTTCCCTGGATGATCAGGTCTGGGCAGCTGGAAGAGCTGCACGCTTTCCTGCTGCTCATTTGGGGACAGCCCCCACGTCCCTAGGGGCTGGCATGCATAGGCCTAATAGGAATCCCACTCGTCGGAAACGGATCCAAACAAAGAGCTGTGTTTCCTTATTACATGCTGTTTCTGCCCAAGTACAGCGTGTCAGTTTCCTCCACAGCTGGCAAGTTTGCCTGTTGTTATAGGACAAACACTTGTCATTTATAACATTTATAATTTGTCTGCAATTTTCATAATAAATCCATGGTATCTTCCCCTTAAAAATAATACACTAGCTATTAAACCTTTTTAAATATAAGCTGAGCTCCTCGTTGGGTGGGTAAGTGAATGAGCTGTGTAAAACTTCTAGAAAGCCAGAACAAAACTAAGAACCCAACCAACTGTTGCTCACTGAGAAAATATAATTAAAGAAAAACAGATTTCTTGAATTCTGTGACTTGGTTTCAATAAAGACAGGAGTTTTATTTATGAAGTTTAGTTTCTGAATCCAGCAAGTAATGTATGCCAGAAGACATGCAAATTCATCAGAGAAAGTAGATAATGTATTGAAAATATGTTGGTTTTGTACAGAAAAAGGAGGGAAGCAGTTTCTGTCTTGACATGCTGGCAGAGAGACCCGGATCCACAGGAGTCAGAGGGTGGGAACTCAGGATGGGAGTAATAGGAAAAGGTATAGATGGGAAAATCTTTAGCCTCATTCCTTATATAAGTGGAAGAAACACAGCATCCCCCAAGAGCGATACATGTGAGTGATACATAGTCACAATTAGTCGGTGTGTTGGGAGCGCCGTGGGCTCCATAAAGGAAACGAGGAATGAATATGAAGGAAGGATGCAACTGAGGCTTCACTGAGGAAGTGGTGCCCTGACTAGGGTTTAGAAGATAGGGAGAAAAATACCAGGAGCAGGAGGTAGTGGGATCCTTGAAGCACCGATCGTGTTTTCATTTTTCTCTACCTGCCCGCGTCTGAGATCAAAAATCCACCAAGCTTGCAGCGAAGGAGTGCTGTATGGCGTCAAGACAGAGAAAACAGCACAGAGCAAGACAATGGGCAGTCAAAGCCCTGGCTTTGGTCAAGGCCTGGCAGGCAACGGAGAGCGCAAAGGTCAAGGTTTGTGGGGAAGATGAGCTGGGGTCAGACTGGAAAGGCTGGCTGGCAGTGCAGTGGAGGGCAGCGTTTCCTAGGGAACCCCGTGCTTCCCAGAGCGCGCTGCAGGGAAGATGAACTGTATTGACTTCTAAGGTAAGAAAAGGAATGCAAGAGCAAAAGGAAAGGCCTGTGAAAGAAGAGGAGACACAATTCGAAGTTAATCATACTAAAGAAAAATTAACATAGACTTTTAAACTACGGAACTGCTCAGATTTTAGTAAGCTAGTATTTTGTCTCCCAGTTAGTGTGGGCAGTACTGGCTGTTAGAATTTGGTTCCATTGGCAGCTCTCCACTTTATGAGAGATTATTTATCTCTATCTTCCCAAATAGATTATCAGTCACAAGAAAGCAAAGACTCACTGTATTTTTATGCGCCATTGCATCACCTCTGAAAGACAGAATCCGTAGCACACAGTAGGTGCTCAAAACCTCACTGAATGAACAGAGGATAGTCTGCCTGGGTGTACAATGATAGGTTCAAAACAATTTCTCCTCTTTTTTTTTTTTCTTTTGTATTTTTTTAGGGCAGGGACTACAGGGTGTTCAGGGTCTCACTAACAGATCAGACTTGTAGTGATCTGCCTGTTTACAGCCTCCCAAGAGCTGAGATTACAAGCATGCACTGCCACACTGGTCTTAATTGCTGTCTCAGCACAACCCCGGGGGTGGGGCCGGCACAGCAGGTCAGGGGATCAAACCCCTGGCCCCCGGGCCTGCTTGCAGGCACTTTAATCCACTGAGCTATTTGGCCCATTCCCCTCATATTTTGAAGACAGTTGTTCCTTGATTTCTAACAATCAGTATTGCGGATAAGCTCGAGGTCATTCTTCATCCTATTCTTTCATTGAGAATCTAGTTTTTTCTATTTTTGTTTCCTCTATCACAGCATGTTCTCTTTATTTTTACAGATAAGCTATAGGATGTAAGAATCAAGCTATCCAATACAGTACATTTGGGCATTATCATCAGAACAAAAACCATCATTTACAGAGAAGAGATTGTACCAATAATCTCAGCTCATTTGAACACAGTTCTTTAAATAATTTTTGTCCCAAGGCCACACCTATTCTTTGGAATCATTAGCTTGAATTTTGAGATGTACCCGAGGTGCGTGGGAAAGCACTTCCTTCTGGGGCCTGGGGTACCGTTTCCTGGGATGCTTTCTCCTCTGCTCTACTGATAACCTAAAGAAAATCCTCAAAAGTGTAGATCTAGTTTACTGATACCTCCTGTCACTGCCCAGTGCCGAACATCACTCACTCACACACACACACACACACACACACACACACACACACACACACACACTCCACATCTACCCCACTATCCCAAGGGAAGGTAAAGAGAGAAAGCTGGTACACAGACTTCGTTTGCCACCTTGGATCATTATATTTGTTTTTCATTTTTATATCTTAACCTCATCATTCACTGGAACTATAAAAACCATGCTGAAATTTAATTAGGCTTAATCCGATCCAGATTTGCTTTGTGTTTAAATTAGGAGGCAGCTTAAAAACTAAAAGTAATTGAAAAATATAGTGTCACAAAATGTTGTGTGTTTATGTAACTTGGTTGCTAGCTTTCTCTGCCAGCGAATACCTCGAGGATTAACAATAAAACGTTGCTCAGGGCCTTGTGCTGCCTGCATGTGAGGCGCATCTAGCTGGAGGACACTGGCAGGCTCTCGAAAGAAGAATCCATTGGTGAAATGAGTTCAGAATGGGGGCTTTGCACCTAATACCCTGCCTTGCCTCATTAGTGGAAAAAGCGCTTCTTTGCTTTTTTAGAAGTTTGGTTTACCTTCTTTTATTTAAAATATCTAGCATCCCTGTCAGGCGTCTAACTTTGAGCAACTTTTCCATTTGTTGAAGGGCCACAGGAACCACTTTCAGCTGCCCAGGGGGACTTTCCGGATACTGGTAACTGTCTGCAAAGGCTTTCCTCCGGTGTGCGGATGAGATTTTTCCTGTTCATGAGGCACACCGCAGCGCTTCTCTGCCTTTTTAGAAGTTTGGTTTACCTTCTTTTATTTAAAATATCTAGCATCCCTGCGTGTGGGTTGCTACAAACATGGATTCTCTTTCACTTTTGTGAGAGAAATGAGCTAGTAGGTGAGTGCTCCAAGGCAGAGGACTAAATGCACTGTTTATTTTCATTTTGCAGATCTCTCAACATGAAGACTTGTGATAAGTTATGACATCTATATCATCTTCAGAGCAATGATTTAAAGATTCGAGGCCTGGCCAATAGAGAGACTCTTGAGAAAACATCCATGTATTGCAAATAGTCTGTCACAAATCTTTGTGCTGCTATTTGCCCTACAGCAAAAGGCTGCTATCTCTATCCATGGTTTTCACGAGTTGTGGAGCAGCTGTCAGCCCCTTTCCTGATCTCCCTCCCCAAACCAGAAACTCAACATGGCCTTCCCATCACCCCTTGCTTTAATCAGCTTGGAGTCTGAGAAAGCCAGGCTGCATCCTCCTGGGACCGCCAGGAACTGCTGGTGGGCTGCTGGGCCAGACCTCTGTGTGCTGTCTATCTGATAGTGTCTCTCACGTTTCTGTGTGCCTGAGTGCAGGCGCTTTGTTCCCGGATGCCTGAGCTCCCTGGCGCAGCTGCAAGGACTGGCTCCTCTTGCAGTGAAGATAATTGCTGCATGCGCAGAACAGAAACTCCTGCCTCCTCCAAGCATCTCTAGCTTGCCTGAACCTCCAACTGAAAGGCAATATGGCAGAAGCAAGCTTTAAAATAAAATGAACACTCAGATTAGTCCATGGGCCAAGGCAGATGGGAGCGATTGTTTTGACCATAATTCTGTTTCTTTCTGGGTTTCTACAATGGAGTTGGTCATAAAATAGATTTTCCTCTTGACACTGGAAGTTTTTTCTCTTATTCTCTGTAAAGCAAGTCTGGGTTATGTATAGCAGAAACGGTTCTAAAAAGCAATTAAAAACTCATCCTATCATTTGTTTGGAAGTCGGAATTCCTAGTGCACAAACCATCTTCCACCCTCATCTGTACATTTATTTGTATAGTGTGCTATGCATTAAGGACAGAGGTGCAAAGCAACGCATGATGCGAATTCTTGTACTCCAAATACACTATTTATACAAGAGCTTCTCAAGGCAGACTATAATGTGCCTGCTCAGCAAGCAGATGAAAAATGGGACCAGCAGTCACCATTTGTTCAATCTGTGTTCTCTGGGTGCAAAGAGATTTATACACACAAAAAGCAATAAAAACATCCTTCATACTATTTCTATGAATGAGTTTATGGCTGCACTCTAATGAGCCGTGCCAGCATGTATCTAAGCAGCTGGCTCAGGATAGCTGATTGGTTCTAGTACTTTACAGAGGAGACACAGTGACGAGAATAGAGAGCTTTGGAGCAATTTCTTTTTTTACAGCATAGGCCAAGGGGTGTGGCTGTGGGGAGTGCGGAGGGATAGAGTTGCAGGGACCAGAGGATCAGTTCAGCTCTAATGCCACCAGAAGGAGTTGTCAAAGCAGGCTCTGGCTTGGCCCCTGAATTCTGCCTGACCTGATGGGTTATATTTGGTAACCAATTATCCAGAGACACCACTTTCACTTGGTCACCCAGCTTTACAAAACATGGCATGAAAAGCTTTTTTCCAAACACATAACTATGTACTTTAGATGTTTTACTAGTATGACAAGGCTGGTGATAGGATTGGTTCCCCACAGGTGGGATAAATATATTTTTCAGAGGAGACTGGTGGGTGTGTTCAGTGTAGTATGGCCAAAAAAGATAAATGTATTTTCAAAGGGCTGATGTATGTTTGAAATTTGTCTGCACAAAAAAAAACCTATTCATTATTTGAAATTCTCTTGAAAAATCTCCCCTTTCCACTTTCCTTCTCTCTGAAATAGTCTCATGTGCTGTCCTATGCATTGGCTGTCCTGGAATGTATTTCTAACAAATTGGACCCCAAAAGGAGTGATTAAAATCATCCTAGGGGTAAACAAACACAGGGAGAAAATTGGCTTTTCATAACCAAGGAGAAATGCATTACAAATAAGGTAGGCTGGAGTAAATTTCTCCCTGTAAAGTCCCACGATGAGTGAAAATACTGGCTGAGCAGAGATGCACCTTCTTGCAAAGGTCTCCCCAGCCACTGTCCCCCACTCCTCTGCTCTTTCTTCCATGCACAGGTGGTTGGGAGTTTGCACAAACATCTGCTGTAGTGAAAACAAAGGGTTGTATCAAGTTAGCCCTGCTGGGACACTGCATGTCCCTTTCATACTTCGGATCCAGCCTGGATTATTTATCTACCACACTACTGTGAAAATCATCTGATTTTAACTCAAGAATATAGCAAAGAAGAAAATCAATAGGTGCAAATAAACCAGACTGAAGTCCCCTGGTTGCTCCTAAGAAAGTTGCATGCAATAATATCACCTACAATCTAATTGCTGTATTATTTTACTGACTCTGGGAATGGAGAAGTCTGGGCCCACGGTGGTATATATAATTTGTCTAGGTGTGATGATTCTTTTAACCAAACTCTCATAATGTTTTGCTGTTTTTATTTTCTGTTGAATTAACTTTTAAAAGGCAAATTTATGTCCAACTAGAGTCTAGTTTTTGTCATTAGTGCCTTTCTGGCTATTGCTGAGTGAATGCTATGCTACCGTCCAGTGAGCAGTTCCCACAGGGACAGAACTGGGCCAAACTTTAACAAGCATCTAAATGGATGTCCATTTCTTTTTTCTTAATCAATAGAAATGTTATTCCCTTGGCTCACTTTCCTATATTTTAAAAATGTTTTCAGAATGTGTTAGTAAGCTGTTAGCTTTGACACAACTGTCAAACCCCAGGTCCTAGTCTCTCTCGTACCCTCAGACACAGAGAGCTTGCATTTGGAGACTATCATTCCTAGGATTATCTTTAGACTTTTGAAACCTAGCTGTGTGTGTGTATGTGTTTTTTAACTATCTCACTTCTCTACCCGGATGCTGATTTGTATCCTCTGTAGGAAACAGTAAAGCGCAGTTATCCTTTAATAAGAAAGAATACTGCTTGTGGTCAGCATCGTACAACCAAATCATTCACCGTCTCATCACTGGTGACCCCATTCTGCAAACTTAGACGACAAACTGCAGCAAAGGCAAATGAGTTACCCAGGGTCACATGACACCTCAGTTACAGGATGGAGAAGGAAACACAGCATGGAGCCTCCCACCCTGCCTACTACTGGCCTACGACGCCGTTGTGTGCCAGTGCTTCATAATATATTTATAAGTGCTCCACGATATGTAATACATCACTATGTATTGATTTAAACAGTACCATTTGCAAGCCTCAAAGTGCTGTACTGTATCGAATACATAACAGACTCAGATCACTGTGCCAGTCACTGGCGGGCAGCGGCAGCTCAGTGAGGAGCCTGCCTTTTCA
Source organism: Octodon degus (assembly GCF_000260255.1). Classification (NCBI taxonomy): domain Eukaryota; kingdom Metazoa; phylum Chordata; class Mammalia; order Rodentia; family Octodontidae; genus Octodon; species Octodon degus. Next base: position 18,702,331 of record NW_004524591.1, on the reverse strand, counting down.
AGTGGTGTCAGCAAAACTCAGAAAACCGAGAGAACTGGAAGGGGGAGTGAACTGCATCGACTCCTTCAAGCAGCAGAAGTCTGCTAATTGCTGAGGAAAAATATGCTTACATTTTTAGCCATTCGAATAGAGAGAATTTTTATCTGTATGCATCAGAGTTTTTGTTGAAGGTTTGTGGAGGCTGCAGCCTTACACTTACAGTATATATTGGCTACTGGAAATGGAAGGCAGCTCTAAGCTGTGCAGGAAAGACAAACAGAAAAAAATCGACTTGCTCCCAGCTGCAGCCTCAAGTGACAGGCAAGTGTCTTTGCTCCCAAAAGAAATTCAAAGGGTGAATGCTTGAGATTTAAAAACTCACAATAAAGGCAATGGTAGGGCTGGCCAGATATCTCAGTGGATTAAAGCTCCTACTTAGGCAGAGCGCACTGGGGTTTGATCCCCAGCCTACCGGGGCATGCTGAGACAGCGATTGAGTGTGTGTGATGGCCCCCACGCTTGGGAGGATCACTAGGAGTCTGATCTACGTAGTGAGACCCTGTAGACCCTGAAATAAATAAATAAATAAATAAACAAACAAATAAACAAATAAATAAATGCAATGGTATATAGAGCCCATTGTGCCAGCTGTTGTGGGAGCCGATTATTAAATATTCAGGAACTTCACAAGCAGGTCCTTTCCGGGGGAGGAGGATGCTACAGACTGAACCCGAGCCTCCCCTGTGCTAAACACATGCTCTCCCAAGAGCTGCGTCCCTGTTCTGTAAGGGGTTCTTACACTGTAGAAAGCCGGAGTGCAGCAGAAGCTCCACGCCACAGAAACGGACAAATGCTGCACATCAGCCCCTCCCATCCGCCTCCATTCTCAGCATATCACCGTGGGATGATAGAGCCTGCACTTGGGCCTGGTTTTTACTGGACTCTGCAAAAAGCCTTTTGATCAGCCTACCGATTCATTCACAGATAGCTGAATGGAAAAACACCATTGAACTTGACAGGTAAATAACGTGAGGTGATGTCTAGCATGTTCTCTTGGCAGAGTGGGAAATTCACATTTCCCCAAACTGTAACGCAGGAAATGGTGAGCATGGAAACAGCTACTTCAAAAGAAATAAAATGAATGTATAACGAATGTTTTCACCCACATTCGGGCTCAGTAAAACACTACTTGCCTTCATGCTGGAGATCTGAAAGAGCATGCATGTCAACACACTGACAAGTCACAGAATTACTTCTGTTCCCAAGAAAACACTCCGACCTCAAAATCCCATCACCCTCGAGTGCGTCAAAGGGAGAAACAGTGCAAAATCATATCCAATAAGTTCTGTGAATGCATACAGCTCTATTTTTCAAACGGTAGCTGCAGTTATTTATGAAGAGCTCTTCCAGACTACAAGCCATTGTTGTAGTGGTGCCTTCACATGTTTTGATTAAAAAGAATATTTTCAATTAAATGTTAACATTTTACATGGAAATTATCCAAAGTAATTACTCCAACTCTCCGCCAAATCAAACACAATTTGTTACTCATTTTCCTAATTTTACTTTCTTCCTAATTTTAGTTTCATTTATGTCTGGGGATCCAGACTTCAAGGCCATTCAAAGTCTGAAGATTTTTTGTAAGTAGAAGAAATAAAATTTAATTTGGAATAGCCATCATCAAGTATTTGGAGATGAGTACAAAGGCAACTGGATGAGAATACTATTTTATTCAATCGGTTTTCCTTATACTAAAGGCCACCCTGCTGTAGCTAGCTTCCTTGGGAGTCCATGGTGATCCACCCATCAGTAATAGCTGTCTCAGCCTAAACCAGTTATTTCCTAGGAGATACGTGTGACTGGAAAATTATGTAATAATATTTTATTGAGTGTCTCAACTGTACACAGCGTAGCTTGCATGCTCTTCTTGCTACGCTACTATAGGATATTATCATGTAAAACAATTTTACAGATAGTGAAACTAAGGCTCAAATCAAGTTGGGGGAGCCAAAAGCAAATTTAGGAGTCAGGATTCAGACCTGCTCCACTATCCACAGTTACACCCATCTCAGTATAATACAGTCTTTACATGGTCTTGCTATGTAGAATGGACTCATAATGATCCTCCTATCTTGGCCTCCCCAGTGCTGGGATTGCAGGTGTGTGCCATGAAGCCTGGTTAGGGGCTGCACAACATGCCCAGGTTCTAGGACCGGCTCGGTATGCGGTACTGCAGATCGAAGTGAGATCCTTGTGCTGAGACCACCAAGCTACCTCCCCAGTCCAGCATAATACAATCTTAATTACACCACATAACAATACTTTCCCATCTATATCTTTTCTATAAGTATGATGGGGTTTTGCATACTGGAACTATTAAAAATTTAGGTTACCAGGATAAATGTATGTGAAACCATAATCAGAATACACAATTTCCATTATACCTTTAAAGCAAGTTTAAAATAGGGGCATTCAGGCCAGGAATGAAATTATGAAATTGCAAATCACAAATGGCTATCTTGTTATTCTCACAGCCATAACTAATTTTAAGAGTAAATAAGTCATGAATTTGAAATATTAGATTGGAGAAATTACATAAAATTTAAAATACTTGCTAAAAGTTCATTTTAAAAACTAACATGATGCAGACCAAAATTAGAGAAAAAGGAGGGCTACAAGGAAAGCCAACATTTTGGCCCTAGCCTTCGAAGGTCAATTAAGACTCAGGACATATGAGAACTTGTACTGTAACGTCATGTACCTCGGTAGTGTCCCAAATTTTCTGATCAAGAAGATTATGGGGCCAAAGAGGAAAGTGATCGATGATGTAGAGTGTGCCTAAGGAGAGTCACATGGGGAGAAGACACTCTCTCAGGCTTTCACATTGGCCTGAGAGCACATTGGCCAAGCATTGGCCGACTCATCCACATGGCTGCACTGACAAACGTTCTACAATCTGAGGTACAGGATCTCATGATAAATCCTGAGGGCATTTCACTGACCTTCTCAGACCAAAAAGCTACAACTCTTGTTGCAAAGGTCCTGCTTTACCTTGGTCTTAACCATCTAGCAGAAAAGTATGAAGACGAAATATAGGAAATAAAGCCATGCTGTTATGTTGAGCTGTGGGGGACTCAGGTCAATAATTTCTGACATTGCCAGTTAAACAGAAGACCCAGTGCTATTATGGGCTACTGGACTCTTTTAGAATATTTTGCTGAGTTTACACACCTATAATATTCAATAACGGAACTTAGGAAAAATGGGGTATACCGATGAATGTCCATTTTGTATCTGTGTATTCAAAGTGGTTAGGATAGATATATAGTTGCATTCTCTTAATGAATAGAATGACTTGTTCTAATGGCGTTTGTAAATAGGATCACAAGTCCGCATCTTGTACAGCAATTAACCACTAAGAAGAATATATGCAGTGTATTATTTGTTGAAACTGTACTTCCGATTTGATTTGAAACTGTCTCATTGCTATCTGTTTATCAATAAAACTTTGAAAAAAAACTAACATGAATTATTTTAAGATTAAGACATTACTTCATAATCAAAATACACTATATTATTTTTACTAATTTGCATATACTGATATTAACATTTTCATTTTTGTTCTCAAAGACCAGTAGATCAAGGATCATTTATCTTATTTACAAATGAGAATGCAGACACTCAGGTGGGAAAGAAGCAGCAGACCCAGAATTAGGGTTTGACTCTTACGACATGAAAGCAGGAGACCAGGAAGGGTTGAGGTGCAGAAGTGTGAGGTGGTAAAAGCGCAAAGTATGTCATATGCATGTACATATATGCAGAAATGAAACACAAGATTCTGTATAGCTAATAGGTACTAAAAATTTTAAAACCAAGACCCATTAAAATGTCTAAACAATTGTCATAAATGTTTAAAAGACAATGTCAAGATGACATATAAAATCAAAATATATAACACTAATAATGACATTGCTTCTCTGAGTGTAAAATTTCATTTTATACAGGTGAAATAAGAAAACTGACTGGTATGAGAAAAGTAAAGCAGAAGAAAATTAAACATGTGATCTGTACCTTACCTTAAAAGTGAAATAAACTTTTTCATCGCTGAATAAAAAGACTTTTGATGGTATGATTCACATCTAGTGCTTTCTTTAACTTACCACATTGAACAGTAAACTTACAAGAGTTTTGAAGTCACGAGGTCTGGGTATGGTGTGTCTGATAAAAGGATGAAAATGTTCAACTCACAACATACTATGCACATGTATGAATACAAAGAACATCTTGAATGACATGTTTTGATGGGTGGAAAAAAGCTAATGGCAAAATCTTATGTTTGTCCTTTAAAGGTCTAATGAATGAAAAAGAATAATAATAATTTTAAAAAGAAACAAATAGAAGGGCCTAGAAGTCATTCTTTAGAGTGTTGCAAACTAATTTCAGGCTTATTCCGTGTATTGCTTGATCTGTCTGTCCATATATATGCAGCTGCAATAGTCACTAGGCACCTGGCCGGGCAGCTTTTTGGAAGTATTTGCTGGGAAGCACTCTTTTTTCCAGTTCCCTTCCCCCAAGAATGCAGTTGTAATCTTTTGCACTATTTTCAGCATAGTTCACTACATTCTAAAAGGATAGCAACAGTAGTATTTTTCTAAATTGGCCTCTAGTCACTCCTATGAGTTTCAATAAAGATTACCTGGAACATGCTGAAGTATATTAGTTAAAAGGTGTATTTGTTTTACAGGTTAATTTGGCAGAAGGTGCAAACCTACCTTTGCTACTCATGGAAAAAATAGTAAAAACAAAATCATATCCTCCAGCCATGAGCTATCTTTATAATTCCCATTCTGCCTTTCACCACCACTGCCAACTTTGGATTGCTGCCATGCCTGAAAATAACTCTCAAAACAGGTTTTGTGGCCACTAATAATGGTATTTTGCTTTTCTAGGGGCACAGACCCTTGCTATCTTTATGTGAACCAAACAAACATACCAGAAAAATTCAGTGCCTTATGCCAACATCCAATAATCAGTGACCATTAAAATCAACATTTGTTTTCTCTATTTATAAAAAAATAAAATGGCTGAATTTGAGATCTAAAGAGCCATCTGCTACTCAATGTGCTTTCTAGTATAGGTGATATATACTCAACTTTGGAAAGCAATTGGTGATGTTCTTTTCCTTTGTTATTAGGTAATATGTGTTCCAGAAATTTCTGATTTCTCTTACATCATAGAACTAAACAACCTTCTGATGATTTGTTTCCTACTAATCTTAACATTAATTTCCTATGGAAAAAAATGTACCGGGCTAGTTCTTAGTAGCCTGGTGTTTTGATGTTTTAGTGTTCCACTTGGGGGATTTTAGACGATCTGGGCTTACATGATTGAAACAGCATGACTGTATCCTGGCAGGGGCAATCATTTCAGGCAGCAAAATGATGTGTAAATGGAAATGACCACACAATTGATTTCACCAAGGCAATCAATACTGCTTATGAAGACAGCAAGAAACTGACTAGATCAGCTGGGCTACAGGCTCGCTCAGAGGTTGCAAGTAGATATAATTTACAAAGCAGGCATGTGACAGAAAGCCTCATCCCAGAGAGCCTAGCTTTCTAGGTTATGTAAGAAGTTGGTGCCTGGCATAGAAAAGGTATTTAACAGATGCTACTCTTTCATATTTCTTTATTATAGTTACAGATTTAAAAAAAATATTTCACTGACTTATGTGTCTTCCATGTCAAGGATATTCACCACTACAGTTCTGAATACATCTCAACCAGTGCAACCTTTGGAGAGAGGAGCCCAAGGAAGTTTAGAACACTCTAAGTCACCTGGTTCTCAGAACGTTTTAATACAGGACAGCTAGGTGGGTTGTGATAAAAACCCTTCTACTGTAACACAGTGCTATTTATGACACTGTTCTAGATATTTGCTAGTAATCAGCCAGTTAGCTTATTACTTCATGACAGTATTATCATTCTGGTATTTCATAAGAAGCAATAATAAAAAGGTAAGAAATTTACTCCAAATCATAATTGTATTCACTCACTCATTCATTCATTCAGTTAATAAATCAATCAAATTGGCATTTATCATCCACTGAATAATTACCAGTGAAATTCTATTTGTGCAGGACTACAGAGCCTATAAGAGCTACCAAGTCAGGTGTGGTAGCGCAAGCTTGTAATTCCAGCACTCTAAGAGGCAGAGGCAGGAGAATTTGAGCCAGTCTACTCAGTTTAGAGACTTAGAGATAAAACTTTTTTAAAAAGAGTTGGGGACATAGCTGAGTGAGAAGGACCCGGCTCTAACTCCAACTATTGCAAAACAAAACAAGACAAAGCTAACAAAACCCAGCCTCTGTCTATGTGTCTGTCTGTCTGTCTGTCTGTCTGTCTGTCTGTCTGTCTGACATACAAACACACATACACAGAAACTAAGAAATAATCTTTTCATCAAAAAGATAATAGCTTAGTGGAAGAATCTTGAAAAGAAGTCTCATGTGAGAAGACAAAACAACAATCGGTGCTGAGTCCAATACCTTGCAAGTGGGTTGAACACTCTGCAGTGACTTGAAAGAATGACCCATGTTGTGTGCGCGCCATACCCCAGGCCAGGAGTCTGAGGTTGCTATATTTTTTCACACAGAGCCAAGTAGTAAATATGCCCGTCTTTTCAGGTCACCCATTACCCACTGCACCTACTCCATTATTCTGTAGGCAATAATACATCAACAAGGGACATAGCTGTATTCCAATAGAAGTTTATTTGCGGACACTAAAGTTAGAATTCATATACATTTTATATGCCATGAGATACAATTTTTCTTTTGATTTTCCCTCCAATCATCTAAAAATATAAAAGCTATGCTTAGCTTGTCGACCATTCAAAAACAGGTGATATGCTAAATTTAATTTGTGGGCTATATAGATTGCCAAAGCCCGTGCTGGCCTAACGGCCTTTTGGCGGCTCTCCTTCCTCAGAAAATCTTGCCGCTGCCCAGGAAACAGGGATATCAGCTGTCTGCTTTGTATAGAGCTCACCCTTGGCCACACATGTGAGGTCACCTTCATAATCTCTGCTGTCCAGAGAAAGTACTTCAGGCTTTCTGGATGCTCCCTGAAGGCCTCTTTTTCCATGCGAGTGGGCTTGAAAACTGATGCTGCTTGTCATCCGGCAAAATTGTACTTCAGTTGCAAAAATTTCACTGGCACCTCAGTATACTGCAGACAGGGCTTTACTCCGAAAGAGCAAAACAAAAGTGACTGTAGACAAGCACGGTTTTCTTTTTTTCTTTTTTCTTTTTATTAATTAATTGATTTTTATGTACTTAGTACAGAGTCATTTTATGTAGATTGGACTCGTAGTGATCCTTCCTGCTTTTTAATCCCAAGCACTGGGATTATAGGTGCACACCACCACACTCAGTCTCAATCACCATATCAGCAGCACCAGGGCTGGGACTGGCATGGCAGGCTGAGGATGAAATCCCTGGCTCCTGCATGTGCCTAAGCAGGTGCTTTAATCTGAACTATCTGGCTAGCTCTT
>NW_004524591.1:18693370-18694418 GCF_000260255.1 Octodon degus | reverse complement strand
CCAAATATTGAACAGTACCTTCTGAAAATTTACATGCCTCTTATTGCTCAGGAGAAGCAGCTTTAAGGGCTACATAGCTTCACTGTCTCCACAACAGTGCTCCTGTTTGTGAATTGAGTTGGATACCCATTTTTCCCTTTTTGTCTCCTCTTTAAATAAAATATTACTAAGAGAAATCATACATTATAGAACCAGTCTGAGATCTAGTCTCAATATCAATTCTTCATGTTTTAGCCAGCATTTATCTTACAGCTGAGAACAAACTCTATACCCCTCTCTGACCAGGTAAATATCCAAGTATTTGAATTTAATACATTTTACATTGAAAATATTACAAGCTTCAAACTTCTGTCAAGAACTCCAAGGCCAACCAAATAGTTCAGTGGATTAAAGCACCTGCAAGCAGGCCCAGGCACTGGGGGTTCGATCCCCAGGGCTCCTGTGCCAGCCCTGCCCCTGGGGCACACTGAGATGGCAATTGAGACTGGGCATGGTGGAGCATGCCTGTAAGCCTAGCTCTTGGAAGGCTGTGAGTAGGTGGATCACTCTGAGTCTGATCTAGTAGTAAGACCCTGATCATCTGTAGATCCTTCCCTAAAATATATTTAAAAAGAACTTCAATCTAGCAATTAATTTGAAAGATTCTCACCCTGATTAACTCTATATGCTGATACCTGTGAAATAAGCAACTGCACTGAAGATGGTAATCTGTAATAGTAGTTTCATGCTTTCAGTGCCTGTCATTCTGGTCTTCTGAATAGGGGCTGCTTGTCATGACATGCTAGTTGCTGCTGTGCTGTCTCTCTGGTAGATGATTGTTCAAAAAGAAGGGGGTCGTGAATGAAGGCATGAGACAGGAAAAGGAATATTGTGGCACTGTCCTGCTTCAAGGTTGTATATGGTGAGATTTTTGAACTTATGTGTAAACATAAGAAGTATATAATTCTTTATGCCTATTTTTTAAATATATTCTAATTTTTAAATGTTTTTTCATCATATTCTGCAGGGACTTAAAATTCAACATATCAATACTTGATGAAAACTACCT
>NW_004524591.1:18679689-18692405 GCF_000260255.1 Octodon degus | reverse complement strand
TAAAATTATGGAGAAAAAAAAAGAACTTCAAATATCTCACTTTTATGCTATGAAGCTAAAATAAAATTTCCATAAAATTTTAACTAGATCTGCTATGCCCCAGTAGCTGTTAGCTACATGTGTTTATGTATTTTCAAATTCAAACAAGATTGAATAAACAAAAAGATTCAGTTCCTCCATTAGAATCATCACATTTCACACCATTGCAGAGAGTTCAACTCCATTGTACTGAATAAGACAATCTTGATTTTACTTTTACCATCTGAGAGTTATCCTGACCAACTTAGTTATCTCACCCAGGGTAAAGTTACAGGTTTTCAAGATAACAAATACTACCACTGTCTAGTGTTAGAGTCTGGGATACTTCTCACAGTAAGCCTTAGATATTTCAGGCATTGGCAAAATAATTTTAACCACCACCCCATGCCATTTTAGGGAAGTGTCCAGCTTCTAGTCTGCCTTCTGCTTTGCAGGGAAGGAAACCGTGATAACAAGCTCTGACATGAGTCCTGGACAAAAGAGGCCCACAAAGGGCAGACTGAGTTCCTGGGCTCCATGTTGTGACAGCGTCTTGGGACAGTGTCTACTTACCACTGACAACAACCTAGGCATCCTGGCCAGAATGTTTCGGCTACAAATTTTCCTATATATCTTGAGCTACCCTGATTCTCTCCTCCACTTGAGTCCCTGCAGCCTCTCACTAGTCCTGGGAGAACCACCTATCCTATGAAATATTTCCTTTTCCTGCTTAGGATGACGGGAGTCAGCATTTCCTTCTTGTTATCATGAATCTACACTAATTATTATCATGTTGCCTCCTGCATTACTCCCCTACCCATAAGCAACATATATAGATTAATGTAGTTTTCGTTATCCAAAGGAAAAATATCCAGAAGCAAAGGGTATTCTCAGTATTACCATTGTTATTATACCAGGGGCAACTTTTCAAAGAATGTATGATCATTAGCAATTGCAAAATAAATAGCTGTCATGACACAAAAAAAGAGAAAAGAAAAAAAAACTCACAAGAATTGTTTCAAATGCTAAAGAAAGACAGAAGAACATGCATATATAAACCACATTTTAAATTCTTAATAGTACTTCCAACCTCCCTTCAGGTTTCCAGATCAAAAATGCTCTTCCTTTTCTTCCAAGTTTAAAAGCTTTCTTCCGTTCCTAGAACTTCACAATGCTGAAAAGCAGATCTTTTTTTATCAATATTTTTGTACTTTAAAACTGCTTTCTTCTTTGTTATCCTTAGTTAATGCTATCATGGTAATGAACACTATCTTCAAAATACATGAAATAAACCTTATACGTTGTCTCTCAGAATGGATAGCCTTTTGCACTTTCAACACAATCAGCATAGAGCTAAAGCACTGGGGATCCTTGAAAAGATACTGTATGTAAATGGCTCCTTCACAATATTTGAGGAGATGACAGCTCTTGAAAAGGTGTGCCTGAGGTTTTTCATTTCCCCTTCCTTTTGGTTTTGTTGGCATCTATGGACTGAAATACCGCTCTTAGAAAAACAAGGCTGGGAGGAGTTCTCACTGAAGATGAAATTTCTAGTTTTTCCAGCCCTCTGGCTGGATTGGTCTGTTTTCCGGAGAAACAGAAAAGAATAGGATATATAAAGATGTATTTCATTTGGGAAAGTGGCTTGCAGAATTATAAAGACTGATAAACTTCAGATTTTGCCCTTTGAAACCTGGAGGTCCAGAAGAGCTGACGGTGTAAAACTCTTATCTAATGGTGCAGGCCTAAAAGCCAGAGGAGACAATGGTGTAACTCACGGTCTAAGGTCCCATGCTCAAAATCCAGAAACACTGATTTCCAAGAGCAGATGATTATCTCAGATCAGAGACAAATTCATCCTTCTTATGACTTTTTTGTATTATTCAGGTCCTCAACTTATTGGACAATGCCCACCCCTGTTGGTGACGATGATGTTTACTCATCCTACCAATGCAAATGTTATTAGCTTCCAGAAATAACCTCATATACCCAGAAATAATACTTTGCCAGCTATCTGAGCCTCTCTTAGTTTAGGCAAGTTGACACATAACCCTAACTACCCAAAACAAAGATTTTTCTTCAAGCAGCATACTCTCTTGTCTGTCCACTACTTTCTGCTATGTGCCAGTCATAGCAAGGTTGACTGTAGCCCAGCCCAGTTCCTCTTCTGTCTATTAAGAAAAAAAAAATTCTTCCAATATTCATAAGATGGGGAAATATGTCCTTTGGCTCCCTTCACATATCCAGTTTTGTAATTGACATAAGCTCAGATACTTACAAGAGACCTATGTGTATGTATACCATAGATTCTGGAACCAAAAAAGAAAAAAGCTACCCTACGTGGGCACAGTGTTATATTACATTAACAACCAGCTCTATCCAAAACCCACAAGCAGATCAGGTACTTCAGCTTTTTCAAAAATGAGGGAAAAAATCACCACCAATAGAACAACTGCAATTTTATGGTTCTATCCAAGGAGATCACATTTCCAGTTTGTAGTCTTTTCTTTTAGGACGATTCAAAGGTAGTGAGGATCCTATCATGGTAGTAATTATAATGTGAATGGATCCACAGTTTGTAGGGGAAGATGAGGAAATTCTTCTGAAAGCCGCCCATCTTTCCACAGCTTCAGCTAGTTCTGGGCTCTTTCTTTCACACTCATCTGAAGACTGGCCAAAACCACAGCCACCTGAGTGAGGAGAAGCAGAACTAGAGATCTTCCTAACACGAAAATAGCCCCGGAGCTCTTTCATCTGAAACACAGAGTTGGCTCTAGACTGCTGAGTTTCCATCCAAGTCCCATCACGCATCTTTGGTCTAATAAGCATAAACACTCAAGTGAGTTTTCTGCACTAAGAGTAAGCGACCATCATTCACAAAGAAGAGGCCTTGACAGACTGGCAAGAAGTGGTCTGTCTAGGCTGACAGAGCCTGAGTTTGTGGGAGAAAGGCATCATTGGGTCAGGAGGCACTTCTTCGTTTAAACAGATAAAATTTTAGATGCAAATTGATGTACTAGAATTCTTCCAGTATTTACCTATCTTTTCTTTTAACCTAACAGTAATATTCGTCAATAAATTTTAAGTTGAAATATAATATTTTAATCTCTTGACACATACCCCCAAGTTCATTCATGGATGGCATCTTTTGTTTCCTGCTTTTCATGGTGTGGGCTCACATTTCTAGATCACGTTGTGTTTTTGTCATAACGGGAATCAATTTTATTGATAAAGTCTGCTCCCCTCCTCCGTGTGTGTTCACATCAGAAGGCCAGGAATATTTCCTCTGGTGCTACTTGCAAAATCCTGAGGGAAAGGCATTTTTGAAAAGCTCTTCAGCTTTGAAGAAAGATGCTGAGCTATCATCTAGCCCCAAGGTGTGTGAAACACATCTGTACCAATATACTTATCCCCAGACACTCTGCTCCAGTATAGGGGTGACTTTCTTGTAGCACTGTCTTCTAGCTTAAAATAATGATAAGGATGGTAGTAAAACTTGATGCTTCTTAAAATCTCTCTATTCATTGGGCACTGTTTTTCTACCTCATTACAGATAGAGTCTTATTTAGCCTCACAATAAGCTGTTGAAATAGTTACATCTGTTATCTCCCTCTTACCGAAGAGCAAATGCATATATATAGGACTCAAATGTCCTTTCTATGGTCGTGTAGTTTCCTTTAACTCAGAGAAGACGTGTGTCAGTGTCTGCCAGCAGAGGCCGGGGAGAAAGGATGGCCAAAAGTCACTGCGGCAATGGGAAGGGCACTAAAGATGAATGGGCAATGAAACATCCCTACCTACTTCGGAGAAGGAGCGTCAGAGATGTACTGACATCCAGAAATTCCGAGCTATGTACTCCAACCTTTAGTGACCCTGGAGAATTATGCCCCCAAATTAGCTGGAATAGCATCTTTGGGAATTTTCAGGTGTTTTTAGAATTTCCTAGGAAGGCTAGTCCCATGGAGAAATATATGACTCTGGGGATGGAGTCTTAGGTACACTCACATGATTATAGAAACTGAATGAGAAAGGAAAAAAATCATGAAGTTCAGAAGTTCAAGTTCACTGTAAACCTTCAGACTCACAACCAATTTGGGGCCAACCAAGCCTCTGCGCATACACATATGCCGAAGAAGGGAGGAACCCATTCATACAGAATAATGCACTAACATGAAAAACAAGGGCTAAGAGGCTGAGGAGATAGCTCGGTGGCATAAGTGCCTGCTTGGCAAGCACAAGGACCCAGGTTAGATTCCCCAGTACCGCAAGCCTTGCTGGCCCTGCCCCAGGTGCACAGTGCCAACCTGAAACCCAGCATGGGGGTACACATCTGTAATTGCAGCACCGGGGAGGCTGAGACAGGAGGCTCACTGCAAGTCTGAGCTATGTAGTAAGATCCTGTATCAAATAAATAATCTTTTAAAAGAAAAAGAAGGGCTAAAATCCACTCTCTTCTAATCTCTTTATGGGATTTAATCTGCGTATGTTCTGATTCAAGACTTAACCTGCTTGTTTCTACGCAACACAGCAAAAATGATCACTTTATCCATATACACATTACTATCTGCTCCCATTTGTATTTGATTGTATCCCAAACCTACAAAAGACAGTTTAGGACCACGACCTGTACCTTATCAGAACTGGGCTGGGACTAACACATGAGCCACAAATGAGAACATTTTCCACGGATGCGATAAAGTTCCCATTTGAAGAGCATATAGTGCCCTTGGTAAGTATCGCCTCATAGCTGGCCCACAAGCTTTTTGCTTGACGAATATTAACAGGCTGATCGGCAAATTATGTTCCAGTTCTGTGCAGAAAAGGCCTCTGTGTGTGACACAGCAAAATAAAGTTCAGCTTGAACTATTTTTGAAAAATGGAGTAAAACGAAGTTTCTAAGTGTAGGATTCTGATGAACTGAATAGTTATGTTAGCATTAAGAACAGTCTCTCACTTTCTGGTGTTTTAATTATGTCCCCTGGGACAGGGAGAAGGGTTAGGGCGGGCACAGAGATCTTAACAGCTTGTTTGGTTGCTGTCCCTACCTTTACTGCTGTTGAACTAAAGGGGAAAAGGAAAAAAAAAATAAATAAAAAAATAAACTCCACAGGCGAAAATTCTTTGCATTGCAAATAAAATAGTTTTTCCCTGGTTTTTATCAGCATAAGTCCCACAAGGAACCAACAGCCGGTTTATGTCAATGAACAAGACTTATTGTTTTCAGATTTATTTTTTTATAGCTAAAAAAAATCATGTTGAACTTAAAGGCAACAAAGAACAATGAAGATTTTAATTTGAGTTGCCAGCACAATTTCTGGGTTGCATAAAGGCCATCTTCTACCCTGCTAATTGGGGGAGAATTCATTAACCTCTATACTTTTGTAACTTGCATTACATTATGCGACACAGGCACACGGGCAAATACACACCCGAACACACAGAGACACACGTATGGACGTGCTTTTCTCCCTACCCAGCACACAGATGTGTTTGCTATGTGTATCTCTGGTTTCCATGATCCATCCATAAAAATTAATGGGACAGGGACAGGAGGTCAGAGAAGCAAAAAAGAAGGAATGAAAAAGAAATCCTGAAGGAATTAGGACATTTCATCTGGGATAAGAATGAGGAGGTGACAACACTTCATAGAGCTGGGTCCATAAAACCTTTTCTTATTGTAGTTCAACTCATCATTTCATTTTCTCCTAAAGAAAATGGTGTAGCTAGAAGAATGAGGGACCCAAAACTCACTTCAGGGTTCAGGTCTTCCCTCTTAAGAGGAAACAAAAACTGCCTGCACACCAGCACCCTTGCCACGCCTGAGTAAAAAAGTGTGCACTGAAAGTCAGGAACCCTTCATGCTGATTTTGCCCACTGCAAAGCTGCTAGTTAAGTGCTGGCCGGTCAACACTCTCCTTTGAGTCCAAGTTTTGTTTTTTTAATCTTAAAAATGAGGTTTTCAAAGAAACCATCTGGTTCAGCCAGCCTTTTTCCTTCCTTTCTTTCTTTCTTTCTTTCTTTCTTTCTTTCTTTCTTTCTTTCTTTCTTTCTTTCTTTTCTCTCTCTCCCTCCCTCCCTTCCTTTCTTATTTTTCTTTCTTTCTTCTTTATTTTTTTGTGCTAAGGATTTAACCAAGGGCACAGTGTATGCTAAGCCCGTGTTTTACCTCTGAGCTAGGTACATCCCCAACCTAGGTCTAGTATTTCTTGACTCCTCCTTTGAATTGTAGCCTTTGGGTTATCTTCCGTAACCCAAACATGATCCCTCTAAGTATCCCCTTATGGATGCTTACTTGTACCATGACCCTTTAAACCCAGACTCAGAATTGTTCACTTATACTTATTAGCCCTTAGGCACTGATAAGAACAGATAGTACACTTGATCTTAGCCAAAAGGCCGAAAAGCAATCGACCTTGGGTGCTGGTTCTATGAGAGTCATGTGTGGCATATAATTTCCTCCAGGATATTCACCAACACTAGATGGACACTGTCATCTCCTACTGGGGACTCTTTAGGTCAGAACGAGGAAAATGGACCGAAGGCTGCTGCACAAACAATGGGGCACTCTGCGATGTCCCTCAGGATGACACTTAGCAATCATTTGGAGAAACCATAATTCTGAAGCAAACCTCATATACCAAAGACACACAATCCAGGTGAGCACCAAAATGTGCTCCAGCCTGGGACTCAATTTTCAAGGAGTTTCAAGAAAAAATAACTACATGTTACACCTGGCCTAATGGCTGATGCATTGTGTCAAGTTGAGAATGGAGAAGTTGTGAAGTTGAACTCAGTGACTGAACAGGGGACCAGCAGCTTCACTTTGTAAACATCCTGAGCTTGGGGAAGAGGAGGGCTGGGAGATGGTGCAGGTGGGGAGCCGGTATGAAGAGGCTTGCTCTCTTCCCCCACAGTGCCCCAACCCCCTCTTTTGCTCTTGTTGCTTTTGCTGTCTTCTGCCCCTCCACGTGCTGCTCCTGTGCCATGCCACCCTGTCTTGGAGCCAGCTGATCCTGGACTGAAACCTCCACTAACTGTGAGCTAAATAAACCTGTCCTTCTTTAACTTTGGGGGTCGAGTATCTTTCTCCCAGTAACAAGAGAAAAGTGACTGAGATGGTCCTTGTCAGGGCTCAGCTGCCATAATGACCAATGAACTGAAGTTGAGGAAGAATGTTTTCTCTTAGCGCCTAGGAAGCTAGATGGCATGCATTCCCAGGTAGTGTGTAATTTTAAAATGTTATCTTGTCATCGTCCCAATTTCAAGGCTCATTTTCTTCTAGCATGCGAGCAGCACACATTTTGTGATTGGTTTTAATTATGGAGCTTACCCATATGAAAACTATTTCCATGGGTGTTTTTTTTTAACTGTCACTATAAAAATACAAAAGTGCTCTCAATTTAATTTTTCGTAATGTAATTTTGTTGCAAGAGGTCACGTAATAGAAAATAACACAAAAAGCATTTTATCTAAATTGTTAAATGAGTAGCCGAGTATATGTAGATTGGTTAGCTGCTGTCGAAGTTGTTATGCCTGCATTACTGTTCTAGAGATTTAAATCTCATTTTTTTCTCTGATATCACAGTATTTTTGGCATGGAGTTTACGACTAGAAGAGGTGCTGTCTTCGAGCTCAAGTGGTAAAAATAGAAAATTTCCTTGTGATGCCAGAGCAGTGACGGCTGCTCATTACATTGTCATGGTTTGAGCAGGCTGCTCAAGGTGCTGAGCAGGGAGTACAGAGGCCCCAGGAAGGAGGAGCAGTTGTGCACACACCTATGATGCCCTAGTACAGGTGACCCCTGAGGTCAGCACCCTCAATCAAATTCTTCTCAAAACTGCAGACTGTGAGACCCAGATTTTACCCCTAGTGGGGAGGAATTTAACTCATTCTAGAATGCAGAGAATTATACTCCTCACACATGATGGAAAAAATGGATTTTTATGTTCAGCTAGTGTGTGTGTGTGTGTGTGTGTATGTGTGTGTGTGTGCGTGTGTGTGTGTGTGTGAGAAAGCATGCACACATATGTGCACCATCATATTTTGGCAGGATCAAGGTCATGGAATACCACAGTGACAACCCCAACCATAGTCGTGGTCCCAGGGAGGATTCAGTGGCATCTCTTCTGATCCACAGAAGTGTTGATGGCCTTAGGTTGAAATGCATTGAAGTGTCCAGAGAAACTGTTCCTACTAAACTCTTGCCTGACTCAGTTCAAATTTAGTGTAGAGCTGTGTTGTGCTACAGATCACAAAAGGCATCCGTTCAGGATTCCTTGTGGTCTGTCCTTAATGGTAATCATATAAGGCTTGGCGACGTCTTTGGGTCCAAGTTTGATTCCCAGTTTGCATTACTTAAATTCCAGTAAGAAAGCATATAGTGAAGAATGATAAATGCATTGTTTTTAATTCACTCATGTACTATAAAAATTGAAAAATGTATTTTTTTATTAAATTTGGTCAACGCTCATTTTTTAGAGAAAAGAGTTGGTCAAGGTAGAAGGTGATAAATGCCACCAAAGTCCATATTTCCATTTCTTTGTTTTATATCTCTTGGGACACTAAACTAACATTAATCTCTTTGGTGAGGCTAACGAATGTCTGTTGGTATTTCAGTATATCATATTTGTTTTAAGGTTTAGTTGTATTCTGATTTGTGTTACAAAGACACCCTCACATCAGAAAACATTCTTTCTAGAGAAAATGCAAATGGCTAAGCAAGGTAAGATTCTGGCAAAGGAACTTACCACACCCTCCTTGAGCATCAGGATGGGTTGGGATCATGCTGAAGCATAGTTATTCAATGAGTCTCAAGGAGCAAATGCTAGTCGCAAAGCATAGCATGAGGCACAGGCCAGGTGGGGTGCTACACAATCCCAGATCCCTGTTTTCCACTAATAACCCTTTGTTTTTGGGATAGGGCCCTACTGTATTTCCCAGGATAGTTGCAAACTCTTGGCCTCAAATGATCCTTCTGCATCAGGGTTACAAGTATCTTGGTATGTGGCACTCCACCTGGCTTTTCAGGGGTGTTTTGTTTTGTTTTTGGTGCAGGATCTCACTACACAGCTCAGACTCATGATCCTCCTGTTTTCTGCCTCCCTAGTGCTGGGATTACAGGTGTGTATCACCATGCCTGGACCCCATCCGCTGGCTGAGTGTGCCCAGGGGTGGGGCCGCTGAGGCATTTGGTGCCAGGGATCAAACCCTGGCCCCTGTGCTTGCCTAATCAAACACTTAGTCCACTGGGTTATCCCACCAGCCCTCCCACCTGGCTTTTCATTAAAAACTTTAAAAAAATATATAGCCAAATTATATCCAAATAAGTGGCCCTGGTGTCTTTACTCTCTTACAATAAATAATCATGGCAAAAAGTGAATGCAGATACTTCACTTTTCTTTGTGTTAAAAAGAAATGTGTAAATGATTTTCTACTTACATTCTACCTTTACTGAGGAGCCCAAAATATCAGGTTTTGTTCTCTGGTTTGTATTGTGAGTAGGAAAAACTCATCTGTAGATAATCAATCTTAGTTGTTTTCCTATATAGGATGGAATAATTTCTAAAGGTTATGAAGAACATACTATTATTAATGCATAAATTATAATTATCAATTGCATTGCTGAATTATCTCTTGTATATGATTGAGAGACTATATATCTCCCAGTAAATAACACGTGTGTGTGTGTGTGTGTGTGTGTGTGTGTGTGTGTGTGTTCTTTCCTTAAGATACTAATTGGAATGGAGGCTGGAACCAAAATATTTTTTACTAATGCTGTAGAAAGTAATATATATGGTAGGTTCTTACCCCATATCTTTGCTGTTATACCTTACAAGAACCATACATTCAACATACACAAGCCAAGAAATTTGATAAACATTGTGGAAATCCAGAAAGAACCATTAATTAAACATCATAAATCAACATTTACATTCAGAGAAAAGGTCTTTGTGGTAAATGAGGCAATTAATGAAGAAAGTAAAAGATGCATTCTAAGTTAACAAAAAAGACACCCAGATACAATTTTGATAAAACCATGTAATTTGAAGCACTGAGCCATTTGAATTCTTTTTCATCCCTAGATGATCTGTAGAAGATCTGTTAATCTTTCTTGATTAAGCTATTCAACAAGAGTTGAAAAGCAATAAGAGTAAAAAATAAAAGTAAAAATTATAAATGACCCAATGCTTTACATTTGAGCATGCATTCACAAATGATTAATTTGTAGAGGTAGAACTCACATATCATTTATCACAGCCTTCTTCATTGCTAGTCTAAACAATTTTATCGTACTGAGGCCTTTGTCCCCTTCCTCCTTCTGTGCAAGTCCATTCTTCTTCATCTCTAAAGGGCCTGGGAGTCTCATCTGAAACCTTGTTTCAGATATGCTGTTCCTACCTAAGCCATTTTAAATCATCAGTCTCCCTCCTCCAGAGGTAAGGGGAGAGGGTGAAAGACATTTACCCTTCAAGCAGCACAAACGTCACTCTTGGACACTAGATGTGTGATCTTGCCCTTCGTTTTCCTTTTATATCAAGTGAAATGTACCACATGAATATATTTACTTACTGAAAAAGAAGATGAGAACATGAGAATAAAAGAACCCCACATTAAACTTGAAGAAAGAAAGAGGAAATTGGAACCAATGGTGTCTAAGGTTTCATCCAGTTCTGCAATCCTGTGATTTTATTGCTCAATAATGATTTGTTAGTGTTTTCTATGCTTTTGGCATGCTCAGTCGACAGGCTGCTGGACATGCTTTGTCCATCCCTGCAGAAGGCTTGGCTCACAGGTCTGAGCCACACACAAAATGGTCCGGTGAGGGAGGGATTCGGACTGACCAGGTCAGCTGCCAAGAGCTTGGCAAGCAACTTGTCCACCAGCACAGGCCAACCTGAGAGGTGACTGCGCCCAGGAAACAACATGACTGAATGCATAAAAAGGAATCAACAAAGACCCCACGGAGTAGAAAACTGACATAGGTAGTCTGAAAAGAAAAGCCTAAGCCAGAATAAATACAGATGGATAGTAATGACAGATAAGGAAGCATTGGACAGGAATGAAGAGTACTGTTGACTCAACTGGGGAGTGTATAGTTTTACAATGGCTAACATCTCTGCTCCTGAGGCTTGTCGGCAGAGGCAGACATTCTAGTAACTTCTGAGGATCACACAAAAGACTGAGAGACTATCAGGATTAGTCTCCTGATTTACATACATGTCAAGCACTTACTGGTACCTGGCATGGAGTGAGTGGACAACAAGTGCTAGCTATTTCTAGTGTCACCCCTTTGTACTATTACCTCCTTTGAACATGGATACATATTTTAAATGGAGAGGAAAGCATGAAAAAATGGAATAAGTGAATTTAAGGTAAAATTGAGAAATAAGGTGCAAAATAAAAAAAAGTATTGTTCAAAGTAATCATTAGCTAATGCTGATATTTTCCATAACTTCAAAGATTATATCAATTGATGTTGTCCAATCTTTGCCTCCAGAGTTGATCTCTCTCCTAGTTTTCATGTGAAAACTGGGCTGTCAGTGATAGATTGGGAAAAGTTCACAATCTCATTCTCTAACGATGTAATTCAAAATCAATCAATATTTGCAAGGCTGAGGAAAAATTGCTTGGGCGTAGACATCAGCCTGGGCCACATACAGAGGCCTTGACTGTAAGCACACATATAAATAAACAGTATTAAGATGTATGGTTCGCACACCTGTAATCCCAGCCCTTGAGAGGCTGTAAACAGGTGAATCACTACAAGTCCAATCTAGTAGTGAGAACCTGAATACCCTGTAGACCCTTCCCTAAAATATAAAAAAAGATGTATGGTTAAATACACATGGAACATGTACTATGGAACATGTACTATGGTTGTAGTATATTGGCTGTACCAACGGCCCTGTGCTAGATTAGAGGGCTGGCTTCTCCATCATTCCAACCTTCCTCTCTTGCTCCTCTTATAGAAGCTGGAGAACAAAGAAGCCCTTGTAATTCAAGCTTCTCTAATAATTTGAAGTGATCTGTGACACAGTACTGCCAGATAAATACAGTGCAGGTTAATGTCCCTGAAATAAACAGCTCCAAGTAAAGCCTTGATAATACCTTTGGGTTGGCAGCCCAGAACTGCCCTCCTTGAAATTTCTTGTTATGTAAAAACAACAAACCTGAAGCAGCTTAGAGTAATAAATAACAAGCAACTTCAAGTTTGTTGAAAAGCGATCGCAATACTGTAGGAAACACACAAAAGCTGAAATTATACAATGAATGAAGGAGACTAAAGACATAGTCTAAAGTCTCAAACAAAAGCAAGTGAACCATGGTGACTGTTGTAATAAGTGTGCATTCCCAAGTGAGTGGCAGTTGTGTGTCTTACACAGGAGCTGTTGAGTCTCATTGTGGTTTTTCTTTTAGTTAGTCTGAAACCAGGCTCTGATTGAGAAAGGAAAGATGGTGATGCCTGGGCCATGCCTTCCCCCATTTCATCATAACACAGGTGCCTGGAGGGAAAGGAAAGGTCTTTGTTGAATGCCTCTGTGAAATAGAAATGTAATTCAAACCACAAAAGTGAGCTATATGTGTTATTTTAAAGCCCCTAATAAGTATTTTAAAGATAAGCAAAATGAGATATGAAAATAATCTTAATAATTTACACTAGTATTTAATTCAACAAGCCCCAAATGTTTATATATATA